>NC_041382.1:715953957-715990461 GCF_002162155.2 Triticum dicoccoides | reverse complement strand
GCCACGTCGCGGCTTCCGCACGCCCGCGCCTGCCTCTCCGTGGTGGCGCCACGTCGCGGCTTCCGCACGCCCGCGCGCGCCCATGGTGCGCCTCGCCTCTCTGCGCCCGCCGCATCGGTCGGCTCCCATCAGCTGCTGCTCCGCCACTATGCTGCTACTACTGCTTTCGCCGTCGCCGCACGACTCCTCTTGGCCATCGTCTCCGCCCCCACGACCCCCACGGGCTTCCCTAGATGCGAGCGAGCAAGGGCAACCTTCTGGTGCCCTTGACTCATCCCCCTGCCGCGCCCCGCCTCCGCCGTGCTGCTCTGCTCCGCCCCTACCCCGGTCGCCCCCTGCTGCCCACGGCGTGCACAATCGCGGTGGCCGCCGGCGCCCTGTGCAACCATGGGTGCCCAACTGCGGCCGGTTCGGGCCACTGCCATGTGGACCCCCCCAAAAGAGGACAAGGAAAATAAAATGAAATAAATTAAATTAAATAATTAATTAGTTAATTAATTGTTTGGAAAAAATAACCCAAATTCGATTTGCTAAACTAATAACCTATGATAGTGGACCCTCCTAATTAAACCTGATTAAAGTCAGTCAATAATCTCTATTAAAAAAAGGTATATATGAGACAATGCCATGTGGGTCCTAGCAGGCTCATTGACTAGTCAACTGGTCAATGTTGACTGCTGATTGGGCAGTT
Organism: Triticum dicoccoides; assembly: GCF_002162155.2. Taxonomy (NCBI): domain Eukaryota; kingdom Viridiplantae; phylum Streptophyta; class Magnoliopsida; order Poales; family Poaceae; genus Triticum; species Triticum dicoccoides. The sequence goes on along the minus strand of NC_041382.1, from coordinate 715,989,770 downwards.
AACTGGACCCCACCAGTCAGCCTCATAGGTGAACTTCTGGGTACACTCTCTGTGTACCCGTAGCATTTTACCCATTTTATTTCGAATTTTTATAATTCCAGAAATTCATTAAAACTTTGATAAATCATAGAAAATAAACCGTAGCTCGGAAGAAAATACTTTGTACATGAAAGTTGCTTAGAACGACGAGGCGAATCCGAATATGCATCCCGTTCGTCTGCCACGCGTCCCTAGCATAGCGAACCTGCAACATTTCACCTCCGGTTCATCTGTCCGGAATCGCAAAACACCGAGAATACTTTCCCGGATGTCCCCCCCCCTTCGTCGGTATCACCTCCTACCGCGTTAGGGCATACCTAGCACCGCGTATTGCCTCCTTATGTTTTGTGATGCTTTGTTTGCATTATATTTATTGTTTCTCCACCCTCTTCTCTCCGGTAGACTACGAGACCGACGCTGCTGCTACCCAGTACGACTACAGTGTTGACGACCCCTCTCTCTTGCCAGAGCAACCAGGCAAGCCCCCCCTTTGATCACCAGATATCGCCTATTCTTCTCTCTACTGCTTGCATTAGAGTAGTGTAGCATGTTACTGTTTTCCGTTAATCCTATTCTGATGCATAGCCTGTCCTTGCTACTACTGTTGTTACCTTTACCTGCAATCCTAATGCTTAGTATAGGATGCTAGTTTACCATCAGTGGCCATACATTCTTGTCCATCTGCCATGCTATACTATCGGGCCGTGATCACTCAGGAGGTGATCACGGGTATATACTATATGCTTTATACATGATACATGTGATGACTAAAGTCGGGTTAGCTCGAGGAGTACCCGTGGTTGATTCACGAATTGGAGGCTGGAAGGACATACTTTCCCGACAGCCCTCTGTGTGGATCTTTGTGGCGAAGCGAGAGGGAAGGTTGAGACCACCTAGGAGAGTGGTGGGCCTGGCCCTGGTCGGCATTCGCGGTTATGTCAAAATAACACACTTAACGAGATCTTGGTATTTGATCTGAGTCTGGCTACTGGCCTATACGCACTAACCATCTACGCGGGGACAGTTATGGGCACTCGACGTCGTGGTATCAGCCGAAGCCTTCGTGACGCCAGCGACTGAGCGGCGCGCGCCGGGTTGGACTGGAATGCCTACTCTTGTATAAGGGAGGATAGGTCTGCTCACCGGCCGCGTACGCAACGTGCAGGTGTGCAATGGGCGATGGGCCCAGACCCCGGCGCCATAGGATTTAGACCGGTGTGCTGACCTCTCTGTTGTGCCTAGGTAGGGCTGCGACGTGTTGATCTTCCGAGGCCGGGCATGACCCAGAAAAGTGTGTCCGGACAAAGGGGATCGAGCGTGTTGGGAAATGTGGTGCACCCCTGCAGGGAAGTTAATCTATTAGAATAATTGTGATCTTCGGTAAAAGGACGACCCGGAGTTGTACCTTGACCTTATGACAACTAGAACCGGATACTTAATAAGACACACCCTTCCAAGTGCCAGATACAATCGGTGATCGCTCTCTCACAGGGCGACGAAGGGAGGATCACCGGTTAGGATTATGCTATGCGATGATACTGGGTGAACTTACCATCTACTCTCTTCTCCTGCTGCAAGATGGAGGTTACCAGAAGCGTAGTCTTCAATTGGACTAGCTATCCCCCTCTTATTCCGGCATTCCGCACTTCAGTCCACATATGATACCCTTATTCCATTTGATACCATTGCATAGATATGTAGTGTAGCTCCTTGCTTGCGAGTACTTTGGATGAGTACTCACGGTTGCTTTGCTCCCTCTTTTCCCCCTTTCTATACCCGATTGTTGCGACCAGACATTGGAGCCCAGGAGCCAGACGCCACCGTCGATGACGACTACTACTACTCGAGAGGTGCCTACTACTACGTGCAGCCCGCTGACGACGACCAAGAGTACTTTAGGAGGATCCCAGGCAGGAGGCCTACGCCTTTTTCGATCTGTATCGCAGTTTGTGCTAGCCTTCTTAAGGCAAACTTGTTTAACTTATGTCTGTACTCAGATATTGTTGCTTCCGCTGACTCTTGTGCCTTCGAGCATTTGTATTCGAGCCTTTGAGGCCCCTGGCTTGTAATATAAAGCTTGTATTATTTTAATTTGTGTCTAGAGTTGTGTTGTGATATCTTCCCGTGAGTTCCTGATCTTGGTCGTACACATTTGCGTGCATGATTAGTGTATGGTCAAATCGGGGGCGTCACAGCCGGCCCCTGCTACCTCTTGATCACTGCGTTGGTTTTCCCTTGAAGAGGAAAGGGTGATGCAGCAAAGTAGCGTAAGTATTTCCCTTAGTTTTTGAGAACCAAGTTATCAATCTAGTAGGAGACTACACGCAAGTCGCCTCGCACCTACACAAACAAATAAGAACCTTGCAACCAACGCCATAAAAGGGTTGTCAATCCCTTCACGGCCACTTGCAAAAGTGAGATCTGATAGAGATAATAAGATAAATATTTTTGGTATTTTTATGATATAGATTAAAAGTAAAGATTGCAAAGTAAAATAGATTGGAAACTTATAAGATGGAAAATAGACCCGGGGGCCATAGGTTTCACTAGTGGCTTCTCTCAAAAGAGCATAAGTATTACGGTGGGTGAACAAATTACTGTCGAGCAATTGATAGAAAAGTGCATAATTATGAGAATATCTAGGCATGATCATGTATATAGGCATCACGTCTGCGACAAATAGACCGAAACGAGTCTGCATCTACTACTATTACTCCACACATCGACCGCTATCCAGCATGCATCTAGAGTATTAAGTTCATAAGAACAGAGTAACACATTAGGCAAGATGACATGATGTAGGGGGGTAAACTCAAGCAATATGATATAAACCCCATCTTTTTATCCTCGATGGCAACAATGCAATACGTGCCTTGCTGCCCCTGCTGTCACTGGGAAAGGACACTGCAAGATTGAACCCAAAGCTAAGCACTTCTCCCATTGCAAGAAAGATCAATCTAGTAGGCCAAACAAAACTGAAAATTCCAAGAGACTTGGAAAGATAACAAATCATACATAAAAGAATTCAGAGCAGAACCAAATATTGTTCATAGATAATCTTGATCATAAAATCACAATTCATCGGATCCCGACAAACACACCGCAAAAAGAATTACATAGAATAGATCTCCAAGAAGATCAAGGAGAACTTTGTATTGAGATCCAAAGAGAGAGAAGAAGCCATCTAGCTAATAACTATGGACCCAAGGTCTGTGGTAAACTACTCACCCATCATCGGAGAGGCTATGGTGTTGATGTAGAAGCCCTCCATGATCGATTCCCCCTCCTGCGGAGCTCCGGAAAAGGCCCCAATATGGGATCTCTTGGGTACAGAAGGTTGCGGCGGTGGAAATAGGGTTTCGTGGTGCTCTTGGATGTTTTCGGGGTATACGAGTATATATAGGCGAAAGAAGTCGGCCAGGGGAGCCACGAGGGGCCCACGAGGGTGGGGGGAGCGCCTGCCCCCTGGGCGCGCATCCCTACCTCATGGCCTCCTCGATGCTTCCTTGACGTCCATTCCAAGTCTCCTGGATTGCGTTTGTTCCAAAAATCATTCTCCCAAAGGTTTCATTCCGTTTGGATTCCGTTTGATATCCCTTTTTTGCGAAACACTGAAATAGGCAAAAAAACAGCAATTTGCACTGGGCCTTTGGTTAGTAGGTTAGTCCCAAAAATAATATAAAACTGTATAATAAAGCCCATTAAACATCCAAAACAGATAATATAATAGCATGGAACAATCAAAAATTATAAATACGTTGGAGACATATCAAGCATCCCCAAGCTTAATTCCTGCTCGTCCTCGAGTAGGTAAATGATAAAAACAGAATTTTTGATGTCGAATGCTACCTAGCATAATTTTCTATGTGATTTTCTTTATTGTGGCATGAATGTTCAGATCCGAAAGATTCAAGACAAAAGTTTAATATTGACATAAAATAATAATACTTCAAGCATACTAACTAAGCAATTATATCTTCTCGAAATAACATGGCCAAAGAAAGTTCATCCCTATAGAATCATATAGCTTGGTCATGCTCCATTTTCGTCACACAAAAATGCTCCCATCATGCACAACCCCGATGACAAGCCAAGCAATTGTTTCATACTTTAGTAATCTCAAACTTTTTTCAACTTTCACGCAATACATGAGCGTGAGCCATGGATATAGCACTATGGGTGGAATAGAGTATAATGATGGGGGTTATGTGGAGAAGACAAAAAGGAGAAAGTCTCACATTGACGCGGCTAATCAACGGGCTAGGGAGATGCCCTTCAATTGATGTCAATGCAAGGAGTAGGGATTGCCATGCAACGGATGCACTAGAGCTATAGATGTATGAAAGCTCAACAAAAGAAACTAAGTGGGTGTGCATCCAACTTGCTTGCTCACGAAGACCTAGGGCATTTGAGGAATCCCATTGTTGGAATACACAAGCCAAGTTCTATAATGAAAAATTCCCACTAGTATATTAAAGTGACAAAACAAGATACTCTCCATCATAAAGATCATGGTGCTACTTTGAAGCACAAGTGTGGAAAAAGTATAGTAGCATTGTCCCTTTTTATTTCTTTTTTGGGCCTTTCCTTTTTTATTTGGCCTTTCTTCCTTCTTCTTCTTTTTTATTTGGGACAATGCTCTATTAATGATGATCATCACACTTCTATTTATTTACAACTCAATGGTTACAACTTGATACTAGAACAATATATGACTATATGAATGCCTCTGGTGGTGTACCGGGATGGGCAATGAATCAAGAGTGACATGTATGATAAATTATGCATGGTGGCTGATAAGTCTCCAAAGTATCTATAATTTTTGATTGTTCCATGCTATTATATTATTTGTTTTGGATGTTAATGGGCTTTATTTTACACTTCTATAATATTTTTGGGACTAACATATAAACCCAAGGCCCAGTGCAAATTGCTATTTTTTTGCCTATTTCAGTGTTTCGCAGAAAAGGAATATCAAACGGAATCCAAACAGAATGAAACCTTTGGGAGAGTTATTTTTGGAACAAATGTGATCAAGAGGACTTGGAGTGGACGTCAAGAAATCAACGAGGAGTCCACGAGGCAGGGGGCGCGCCTACCCCCTGGGCGCACCCTCCCCCCTCGTGGCTCAACCGACCTACTTCTTCCTCCTATACATACTCATATACCCTGAAAACATCCAGGAGCACCACGAAACCCTATTTCCACCGCCGCAACCTTCTATACCCAAGAGATCCCATCTTGGGGCCTTTTCCGGAGCTCCGCTGGAGGGGCATCGATCACCGAGGGCCTCTATATCAACTCCATGGCCCCTCCGATGATGTGTGAGTAGTTTACTTCAGGCCTTCGGGTCCATAGTTATTAGCTAGATGGATTCTTCTCTCTCTTTGAATCTCAATACAAATTTCTCCTCGATCTTCTTGGAGATCTATTCGATGTAACTCTTTTTGTGGTGTGTTTGTCGAGATCCGATGAATTTTGGGTTTATGATCAAGTCTATCTATGAACAATATTTGATTCTTCTTTGAAATCTTTTATGTATGATTGGTTATCTTTGCAAGTCTCTCCGAATTATCAGTTTGGTTTGGCCTACTAGATTTATCTTTCTTGCAATGGGAGAAGTGCTTAGCTTTGGGTTCAATCTTGTGGTGCTCGACGACAGAAAGGGAAACAACACGTATTGTATTGTTGCCATCGAGGATAAAAAGATGGGGTTTATATCATATTGCTTGAGTTTATCCCTCTACATAATGTCATCTTACCTAATGCGTTACTCTGTTCTTATGAACTTAATACTCTATATGCATGCTGGATAGCGGTTGATGTGTGGAGTAATAGTAGTAGATGCAGGCAGGAGTCGGTCTACTTGTCACGGGCGTGATGCCTATATACATGATCATGCCTAGATATTCTCATAATTATTCGTTTTTCTATCAATTGCTCAACAGTAATTTGTTCACCCACCCTAATACTTATGCTATCTTGAGAGAAACACTAGTGAAACCTATGGCCCCTGGGTCTGTTCTCCATTATATTAATCTTCCGTCAACAAGCTATTTCTATTACCTTTTATTTTGCAATCGTTATCATAAAAATACCAAAAATATTATCTTATCATCTCTATCAGATCTCACTCTCGTAAGTGACCGTGAAGGGATTGACAACCTCTTTATCGCGTTGGTTGCGAGGTTCTTATTTGTTTGTGTAGGTACGAGGCACTAGCGTGTGGCCTCCTACTGGATTGATACCTTGGTTCTCAAAAACTGAGGGAAATACTTACGCTACTTTGCTGCATCACCCTTTCCTCTTCAAGGGAAAACCAACGCAGTGCTCAAGAGGTAGCAATAAGGATTTCTGGCGCCGTTGCCGGGGAGTCCACGCACAAGTCAAGACATACCAAGTACCCATCACAAACTCTTATCCCTCACATTACATTATTCGCCATTTGCCTCTTGTTTTCCTCTGCCCCACTTCACCCTTGCCGTTTTATCCGCCCTTCTTCTGTTCGTCTTTCCATTTGCTTTGATGTCTTAGTTGGCTCGTTTGCTCGTTTTGGTTGGAATAGTTGTTTATTTATTGCTAAACAGAGAACCTAAGATCTATGGATCCTCATCCGCTTGCTAACTTTTCAAGAGATCCAATTATGATGAACCAAACGCTAGTGAGTTTTGTGCACTAGATTATCTTTATGAAGTTTTGCTTGAAATTCATGAATCTGAAAATTGTGATGAAGTACTTTATGGAGTGATTCATGATGGATCTTTGAATAGAAAGCATGATTGCAATGATGATAGTATAAATTCTATTAATGTCAATTGTGCTTACAATATGCAAAACCCTAAGCTTGGGGATGCTAGTTTTGCTATGTCTACTACTTGTTGCAATGATCATGATTGGGGTGATTCTTCTTATGATCTTGAAAATTTATTTAAGCCCCATGATGAATATGAGATTTATTATAATGTTTGCAATAATATTGAAAGTGGGTTTGGAAGAGTGTTAACTTTAGATCCCACATATTTGGAGAATGTTCAATCTTATGAAGTTTTTGATAAAAGTGGGTTTGGAGAGGTCATGACTTTAGTTAATGTTAATCCCACTATTTTGGAAGAGTGTCAACTTTGCATACATGTGGATCGTGTTAAGAATATGTTTTGTGATAGATATATTGTTGAATTTGCTTATGATCCTACATGTAATTATAATGAGAGAGAGAGGAAACTATGGTTGTAGAAATTTTCATGTTACTAAATTACCTCTCGTTATGTTGAGATTGCTATTGTTTCTTTCCGCCTCCTTGCATATGCTAGTTTTTGCTTGCCTTGATAATTTGTTTGCCTATAATATTCCTATGCATTGGAAGTATGTTAGACTTATATGTGTTTGTCACGTGTTTTATGATGCTCTCTTTGTGCTTCAATTCTTGTCTTTCATGTGTGCATCGTTGAAATCTTTTGCCTAGCTAAAAGGCTTTAAAGAAAAGCGCTTGTTGGGAGACAACCCAATATTTTTCCTTGCTGTTATTCAATAAATAATTAATCTAGACTCTGTTTAGATGTGGTTTTATGCTTTTAATTGGTGTTTGTGCCAAGTAGAACCTTTGGGAAGACTTGGGGGGAGTCTTTGCGATCTTGCTGTAAAAAACAGAAACTTTAGCGCTCACGAGATTTGCTGACATTTTTTTACCGTAGAGTGTTATTTAGTTAATTGTTTTTGAAGATTATTAATAGATAAATTACTCACGTCCAGCAATTTGTTTTAGAATTTTTGGGGTCCCAGAAGTATTCGAAACCTACAGATTACTACAGACTGTTCTGTTTTTGACAGATTCTGTTTTTCGTGTGTTGTTTGCGTATTTTGATGAATCTATGGTTAGTAATAAAGTTTATGAACCATAGAAAAGTTGGAATACAGTAGGTTTAACACCAATATAAATAAATAATGAGTTCATTACAGTACCTTGAAGTGGTGGTTTGTTTTCTTTTACTAACGGAGCTCACGAGATTTTCTTTTTAGTTTTGTGTTGTGAAGTTTTCAAGTTTTGGGTAAAGATTTGATGGATTATGGAACAAGGAGAGGAAAGAGCCTAAGCTTGGGCATGCCCAAGGCACCCCAAGGAAAAATCGAAGGACAACGAAAAGCCTAAGCTTGGGGATGCCCCGGAAAGCATCCCCTCTTTCGTCTTCATCCATCGGTAACTTTACTTGGAGCTATATTTTTATTCACCACATGATATGTGTTTTGCTTGGAGCGTCTTGTATGATTTGAGTCTTTGCTTTTTAGTCTACCACAATCATCCTTGCTGTACACACCTTTTGGGAGAGACACACATGAATCGGAATTTATTAGAATACTCTATGTGCTTCACTTATACCTTTTGACTAGATAATTTCTCTAGTGCTTCGCTTATATCTTTTAGAGCACGGTGGTGGTTTTATTTTATAGAAATTATTGATCTCTCATGCTTCACTTATATTATTTTGAGAGTCCCTTAAAACAGCATGGTAATTTGCTTTGGTTATGAATTTAGTCCTAATATGATAGGCATCCAAGATCGGTATAATAAAAACTATCATAAAAAGTGCATTGAATACTATGGGAAGTTTGATACTTGATGATTGTTTTGAGATATGAAGGTGGTAATATTAGAGTATGCTAGTTGAGAAGTTGTGAATATGAGAAATACTTGTTCTAAAGTTTGTGATTCCCGTGCCATGCACGTATGGTGAACCGTTATGTGATGAAGTCGGAGCATGATTTATTTATTTGTTGTCTTCCTTATGAGTGGCGGTCGGGGACGAGCGATGGTCTTTTCCTACCAATCTATCCCCCTAGGAGCATGCGCGTAGTACTTTGTTTCGGTAACTAATAAATTTTTGCAATAAGTATATGAGTTCTTTATGACTAATGTTGAGTCCATGGATTATACACACTCTCACCCTTCCACCATTGTTAGCCTCTCTAGTACCGTGCAAACTTTCCCCGGTACCATTAACCCACCATATACCTTCCTCAAAACATCCACCATACCTACCTATTATGGCATTTCCATAGCCATTCCGAGATATATTGCGATGCAACTTTCCACTGTTCCATTTATCATGACACGCATCATCATTGTTATATTGCCTTGCATGATCATGTAGTTGAGATCGTATTTGCGGCAAAGCCACCATGCTTAATTTTTTCATACATGTCACTCTTGATTCATCGCAATCTTAGTACAGTACCGGAGGCATTCACATAGAGTCATATTTTGTTCTAAGTATCGAGTTGTAATTCTTTGAGTTGTAAGTAAATAAAAGTTTGATTATCATCATTATTAGAGCATTGTCCCATGTGAGGAAAGGATGATGGAGACTATGATTCGCCCACAAGTCGATATGAGACTCCGAACAAAAAAAAGAGGCCATAAAAAGAGAAAAGAAGGCCCAAATAAAAAATGAGAGAAAAAAGAGAGAAGGGACAATGTTACTATCCTTTTACCACACTTGTGCTTCAAAGTAGCACCATGATCTTCATGATAGAGAGTCTCATATGTTATCACTTTCATATACTAGTGGGAATTTTAGATTATAGAACTTGGCTTGTATATTCTAATGATGGGCTTCTCAAATGCCCTAGGTCTTCGTGAGCGAGCAAGTTGGATGCACACCCACTTAGTTTCTTTTTGAGCTTTTATACACTTATAGCTCTAGTGCATCCGTTGCATGGCAATCCTTACTCACTCACATTGATATCTATTGATGGTCATCTCCATAACCCATTGATACGCCTTGTTGATGTGAGACTATCTTCTCCTTTTTTGTCTTCTCCACAACCACCATTCTATTCCACATATAGTGTTATGTCCATGGCTCACACTCATGTATTGCGTGAAGATTGAAAAAGTTTGAGAACATCAAAAGTATGAAACAATTACTTGTCTTGTCATCGGGGTTGTGCATGATTTAAATACTTTGTGTGGTGAAGATAGATCATAGCCAGACTATATGATTTTGTAGGGATAACTTTCTGTGGCCATGTTATTTTGAGAAGACATAATTGCTTAGTTAGTATGCTTGAAGTATTATTATTTTTATGTCAACATTAAACTTTTGTCTTGAATCTTTCGGATTTGAATATTCATGCCACAATAAAGAAAATTACATTGAAGATTATGCTAGGTAGCATTCCACATCAAAAATTCTATTTTTATCATTTACCTACTCGAGGATGAGCAGGAATTAAGCTTGGGGATGCTTGATACGTCTCCAACGTATCTATAATTTTTGATTGTTCCATGCTATTATATTATATGTTTTGGATGTTAATGGGTTTTATTTTACACTTTTATATTATTTTTGGGACTAACCCACTAACCCAAGGCCCAGTGCAAATTGCCGTTTTTTGCCTATTTCAGTGTTTCGCAGGAAAGGAATATCAAACAGAATCCAAACGGAATGAAACCTTCGGGAGAGTTATTTTTGGAACAAACGTGATCCAGAGGACTTGGAGTGGACGTCAAGAAATCAAAGAGGAGTCCACGAGGCAGGGGCGCGCGCTTCCCCCTCGTGGGCCCCTCGTGGCTCAGCCGACCTACTTCTTCCTCCTGTATATACTCATATACCCTGATAACATCCAGGAGCACCACGAAACCCCATTTCCACCGCCGCAACCTTCTGTACCCAAGAGATCCCATCTTGGGGCCTTTTCCGGAGCTCCCCCGGAGGGGGCATCAATCACGGAGGGCCTCTACATCAACTCCATGGCCCCTCAGATGATGTGTGAGTAGTTTACTTCACACCTTCGGGTCCATAGTTATTAGCTAGATGGATTCTTCTCTCTCTTTTTGAATCTCAATACAAAGTTCTCCTCGGTCTTCTTGGAGATCTATTCGATGTAACTCTTTTTGCTGTGTGTTTGTCGAGATCCGATGAATTGTGGGTTTATGATCAAGTCTATCTATGAACAATATTTGATTCTTCTCTGAAATATTTTATGTATGATTGGTTATCTTTGCAAGTCTCTTCGAATTATCAGTTTGGTTCAGCCTACTAGATTGATCTTTCTTGCAATGGGAGAAGTGCTTAGCTTTGGGTTCAATCTTGTGGTGCTCGATGACAGAAAGGGAAACAACATGTATTGTATTGTTGCCATCGAGGATAAAAAGATGGGGTTTATATCATATTGCTTGAGTTTATCCCTCTACATCATGTCATCTTACCTAATGCGTTACTCTGTTCTTATGAACTTAATACTCTAGATGCATGCTGGATAGCGGTCGATGTGTGGAGTAATAGTAGTAGATGCAGGCAGGAGTCGGTCTACTTGTCACGGACGTGATGCCTATATACATGATCATGCCTAGATATTCTCATAATTATTCAATTTGCTATCAATTGCTCGACAGTAATTTGTTCACCCACAGTAATACTTATGCTATCTTGAGAGAAGCCACTAGTGAAACCTATGGCCCCGGGTCTATTCTCCATTATACTAATCTTCCGTTAACAAGCTATTTCTATTACCTTTTATTTTGCAATCTTTACTTTTAATCTTTATCATAAAAATACCAAAAATATTATCTTATCATCTCTATCAGATCTCACTCTCGTAAGTGACCATGAAGGGATTGACAACCCCTTTATCATGTTGGTTGCGAGGTTCTTATTTGTTTGTGTAGGTACGAGGGACTTGCGTGTGTCCTCCTACTGGATTGATACCTTGGTTCTCAAAAACTGAGGGAAATACTTACGCTACTTTGCTGCATCACCCTTTCCTCTTCAAGGGAAAACCAACGCAGTGCTCAAGGGTAGTAGTGGCTTTGCCACAAATACAATGTCAACTACACGATCATGCAAGGCAATATGACAATGATGATGCGTGTCATAATAAATGAAACAGTGGAAAGTTGCATGGCAATATATCTCGGAATGGCTATGGAAATGCCATAATAGGTAGGTATGGTGGCTGTTTTGAGGAAGATATAAGGAGGTTTATGTGTGATAGAGCGTATCATATCACGGGGTTTGGATGCACCGGCGAAGTTTGCACCAACTCTCAAGGTGAGAAAGGGCAATGCACGGTACCGAAGAGGCTAGCAATGATGGAAAGGTGAGAGTGCGTATAATCCATGGACTCAACATTAGTCATAAAGAACTCACATACTTATTGCAAAAATCTACAAGTAATCAAAAGCCAAGCATTACGCGCATGCTCCTAGGGGGATAGATTGGTAGGAAAAGACCATCGCTCGTCCCCGAGCGCCACTCATAAGGATGACAATCAAAGAACACCTCATGTTTCAAATTTGTTAAACAACGATTACCATACGTGCATGCGACGGGACTTGCAAACTTCAACACAAGTATTTCTCAAATTCACAACTACTCAACTACCACGACACTAATATTACCATCTTCATATTTCAAAACAATCATCAAGTGTCAAACTTCACATAGTATTCAATGCACTTTTATGAAAGTTTTTATTATACCAATCTTGGATGCCTATCATATTAGGACTAATTTTATAGCCAAAGCAAACTACCACGATGTTCTAAAGGATTCTCAAAATAATATAAGTGAAGCATGAGAGATCAGTAAATTCTATAAAATAAAACTACCACCGTGCTCTAAAAGATATAAGTGAAGCACTAGAGCAAAATTATCTAGCTCAAAAGATATAAGTGAAGCACATAGAGTATTCTAATAAATTCTGATTCATGTGTGTCTCTCCCAAACAGTGTGTACAACAAGGATGATTGTGGTAAACTAGAATGCAAATACTCAAATCATAAAATATGCTCCAAGCAAAACACATATCATGTGGTGAATAAAAATATAGCATCAAGTAGAGTTACCGATGGACGAAGACGAAAGAGGGGATGCCTTCCGGGGCATCCCCAAGCTTAGGCTTTTGGTTGTCCGTGAATTTTACCTTGGGGTTCCTTGGTCATCCCCAATCTTAGGCTCTTGCCACTCCTTATTCCATAATCCATCAAATCTTTACCCAAAAGTTGAAAACTTCACAACACAAAACTCAACAGAAAATCTCATGAGCTCCGTTAGTATAAGAAAACAAACCACCACTTAAGGTACTATAATGAACTCATTATTTATTTATATTGGTGTTAAACCTACTGTATTCAAACTTCTCTATGGTTCATACCCCCCGATACTAGCCATAGATTCATCAAAATAAGCAAACAACACACGAAAAACAGAATCTGTCAAAAACAGAACAGTCTGTAGTAATCTGTAGGTTTCGAATACTTATGTAACCCCAAAAATTCTGAAATAAATTTACGGACATGAGTAATTTGTCTATAAATCATCTGCAAAAACAATCAGACTAATCGCGCTCTCCAGTAAAAAATGGCAGCAAATCTCGTGAGTGCTAAAGTTTCTATTTTTTTACAGCAAGATCGCAAAAACTTCCCCCAAGTCTTCCCAAAGGTTCTACTTGGCACAAACACTAATTAAAAGCATAAAACCACATCTAAACATAAGCTAGATTAATTATTAATCACTAAACATGAACAAAAAGAAAGAAGCAAAAATAAAATTGGGTTGCCTCCCAACAAGCGCTATCGTTTTACGCCCCTAGCTAGGCATAAAAACAAGAATAGATCTAGGTATTGTCATCTTTGGTATGCAATCCATAAGTGGCTCTCATGATAGATTCATAAGGTAATTTAATTTTCTTTCTAGGAAAGTGCTCCATGCCTTTCCTTAAGAGAAATTGGAATCTAATGTTTCCTTCTTTCATATCAATAATTGGACCAATCGTTCTAAGGAAAGGTCTATCAAGAATAATAGGACATGTAGGATTGCAATCTATGTCAAGAACAATGAAATATACGGGCACATAATTACTATTTGAAACAATAAGAACATCATTAATCCTTCTCATAGGTTTCTTAATGGTGGAATCCTCAAGATGCAAGTTTAAAGAACAATCATCAAATTCACGGAAACCTAACACATCACACAAAGTTTTTGGAATCGTGGAAACACTAGCACCCAAATCACATAAAGCATAGCATTGATGATCTTTAATCTTAATTTTAATAGTAGGTTCCCACTCATCATAAAGTTTTCTAGGGATAGAAATTCCTCTTTCAAGCTTTTCTTCATAAGATTGCATTAAAGCATCAACGATATGTTTGGTAAAAGCTTTATTTTGACTATAAGCATGAGGAGAATTTAACACAGGTTGCAACAAGGAAATACAATCTATTAAAGAACAATTATCATAATTAAATTCCTTGACATACAAAATAGTGGGTTCATTGCTATGTAAAGTTTTGACCTCTTCAATCCCACTTTTACCAATTTTTTGCATCAAGATCTAAAAACTCTGAATCATTGGGACGCCTTTTAACTAAAGTTGACTCATCTCCAGTCCCATCATTATCAAGATTCATATTTCAAAACAAAGATTTAATAGGAGACACATCAATCACTTTTATATCTTCATCATTATTATCATGAAAACTACAAGAACACGCTTTCATAAAGCAATCTTTTTTTGCACGCATCCTAGTAGTTCTTTCTTTGCACTCATCAATCTTAAGCAATTTTTCTTCAATCAAAGCATTCAAACTCTTTTGCGAAGTAATAAATTCTTTAATACTAGATTCAAAATCAGAGGGCATCTTATTATAATTTCCATAAGAATTGTTGTAGGAATTACAATAATTATTAGAGGAATTACTAGGATACGGCATAGGATTAAAGTTTCCTCTATACGCGTTGTTACCAAAATTGTTCCTACCAACAAAATTCACATCCATAGATTCATTATTATTCTCAATCAAAGTAGACAAAGGCATATCATTAGGATCAACATGAGCACTCTTATTAGCAAACAACTTCATAAGTTCATCGATCTTTCCACTCAAAACATTAATTTCTTCTATCGCATGAACCTTTTTACTAGTAAATCTTTCGGTGTGCCATTGAGAATAATTAACCATAATATTATCTAGGGGTTTGGTAGCTTCTTCTCAAGTGATTTCCATAAAAGTGCCTCCCGCGGCCGAATCTAAAAGATTTCTAGAAGCAAAATTCAATCCGGCGTAAAAAAATTGTATGATCATCCAAAATTTCAAACCATGAGTAGGGCAATTACGAATCATTAATTTCATACTCTCCCAAGATTGTGCAACATGCTCATGATCTAGTTGCTTAAAATTCATAATATCGTTTCTAAGAGAGATGATCTTAGCGGGAGGAAAATACTTAGAGATAAAAGCATCTTTGCACTTATTACAAGAATCAATACTATTTTTAGGCAAAGAAGAAATCCAAGTTTTAGCACGATCTCTAAGCGAAAACGGAAATAGCTTCAATTGAACAATATCATTATCCACGTCCTTTTTCTTTTGCATGTCACACAAAACAACAAAGTTGTTTAGATGGGTGATTACCCACAAGTATAGGGGATCTATCGTAGTCCTTTCGATAAGTAAGAGTGTCGAACCGAACGAGGAGCAGAAGGAAATGATAAGCAGTTTTCAGTAAGGTATTCTCTGCAGGCACTGAAATTATCGGTAACAGATAGTTTTGTGATAAGGTAATTTGTAACGAGTAGCAAGTAATAAAAGTAAATAAGGTGAAGCAAGATGGCCTAATCCTTTTTGTAGCAAAGGACAAGCCTGGACAAACTCTTGTATAAAGGAAAGCGCTCCCGAGGACACATGGGAATTATCGTCAAGCTAGTTTTCATCACGCTCATCTGATTCGCGTTCGGTACTTTGATAATTTGATATGTGGGTGGACCGGTGCTTGGGTACTGTCCTTACTTGGAAAAGCATCCCACTTATGATTAACCCCTATTGCAAGCATTCGCAACTACAACAGAAGTATTAAGGTAAACCTAACCATAGCATGAAACATATGGATCCAAATCAGCCCCTTATGAAGCAACGCATAAACTAGGGTTTAAGCTTCTGTCACTCTAGCAACCCATCATCTACTTATTGCTTCCCAATGCCTCCCTCTAGGCCCAAAAAATGGTGAAGTGTCATGTAGTCGACGTTCACATGACACCACTAGTGGGATGACAACATACATCTTATCAAAATATCAAACAAATACCAAATTCACATGACTACTTATAGCAAGACTTCTCCCATGTCCTCAGGGACAAACGTAACTACTCAGAAAGCATATTCATGTTCATAATCAGAGGGGTATTAATATGCATAATGGATCTGAACATATGATCTTCCACCAAGTAAACCAACTAGCATCAACTACAAGGAGTAATCAACAGTACTAGCAACCCACAGGTACCAATCTGAGGTCTGGATACAAAGATTGGATACAAGAGATGAACTAGGGTTTGAGATGAGATGGTGCTGGTGAAGATGTTGATGGATATTGACCCCCTACCAATGAGAGGATCATTGGTGATGACGACGGTGATGATTTCCCCCTCCCAGAGGGAAGTTTCCCCGGCAAAACAGCTCTGTCGGAGCCCTAGATTGGTTCCGCCTCGTGGCGACAGAGTTTCTTCCCCAAAGCTTGCTTGTTATTTTTTTCTCGGACGAAAGACCTCATATATAAGAAGATGGGCATCAGAGGGCCACCAGGGAGCCCACGAGGCAGGGGGGCGCGCCCAGGGGGTAGGGCGCGCCCGCCACCCTCGTGGCCAGGGTGTGGCCCCCCTCTGGAACTTTCTTCGCTCAATATTTTTTATATATTCTGGAAATAACTTCCGTGAAGTTTCAGGCCTTTTGGAGCTATGTAGAATAGGTCTCTAATATTTGCTCCTTTTCCAGCCCAGAATCCCGGCTACCGGCATTCTCCCTCTTCATGTAAACCTTGTAAAATAAGAGAGAATAGGCATAAGTATTGTAACATAATGTGTAATAATAGCCCATAATGCAATAAATATCGATATAAAAGCATGATACAAAATGGACGTATCAACTCCCCCAAGCTTAGACCTCGCTTGTCCTCAAGCGAAAGCCGAAATCGAAAAATATGTTCACATATTTAGAGATAGAGGTGTCGATAAAAATAAAATATGGACATGAGGGCATCATGACCATTCTTAGAACAACAACATATATTTATGTTGACATATGATCTATTATGCTAAATAATAATTCAATCACAATTTCAAGTATGAATCATAAATTTCATTGAGAACCAACAAACTCTAATCTCAGTCATTGAGGTAATTGCAATTTATCATAACATAGGAAAGAGTCAATATAAGAGCTTTTCAGCAAATCCACATACTCAACCATCTTTTAGTCTTTCATAATTGCTAACACTCACGCGATATTTATGGTTATGAAGTTTTAATCGGACACAGAGAAAGATACGGGCTTATAGTTTTGCCTCCCAACGTGTTATCTCAAGGGTAATGTCAACAATAATAGTTCATGAAAACTCACATCCAATTAGCTATTTATATCAGGATCTTTCCAACACATTGTGCTTGCCAAAGGATAAAATGTAAAAAGGAAAGGTGAAAATCACCATGACTCTTTGCATTAAGTATAAGAGGAGAATAAAAGATAGGCCCTTCACAGAGGGAAGGAGAGGTTGTCATGCGCTTTTATAGTTGGATGCACGAAATCTTAATGCAAAAGAACGTCACTTTATATTGCCACTTGTGATGTGGACCTTTATTATGAGTTTGTCGCTTTTATTTCTTCCATATCACAAGATCGTATAAAGCTTATTTTCTCCACATTAAAAAGTCATACATATTTAGAGAGCAATTTTTATTGCTTGCACCGATGACAACTTACTTGATGGATCTTACTCAATCCATAGGTAGATATGGTGGACTCTCATGGCAAAACTGGGTTTAGGGATATTTGGAAGTACAAGTAGTATCTCTACTTGGTGCAAAGAAATTGGCTAGCATGAGAGAGAAAGGCAAGCTAAACATGTTGGATGATCCATGACAATATAATTTATCTCAGATGCAAGAGAACATAACCCATTACATTGTCTTCCTTGTCCAACGTCAACTCTTTAGCATGTCATACTTTAATGAGTGCTCACAATCAAAAAGGATGTCCAAGATAGTATATTTATATGTGAACCTCTCTTTCTTTATTACTTCCTATTAATTGCAACAATGACCAAAACTATGTTTGTCAACTATCAACAACTTTTATTCATCATACTCTTTATATGTGAGCTCATTACTCCCCATAAGATCCATATGATCTTTTTATTTCTTCTCTTTTATTTTATTCCCTCTAGATCATAGCAAAATAATCAAGCCCTTGACTCAACACTAATCTTTATTATATATAGCTCACGGACTCGATTACATAAGAAGATCATAAAGCAAAACTCACAACTAGATCATACTAAAACTTTATTCTACTAGATCAAGATATTATCAAAAGGATCGAACTAAGGAAAAAATGGTAAAGATAAAAGTGATGGTGATACGATACCGGGGCACTCCCCCAAGCTTGGCAGTTGCCAAGGGGAATGCCCATACCCATGTGTTTATGTCTCCCTCTTCGTAGGTGGTGATGTGATATTCTTGGCGATGATGCCCCTCAAGATACGATTCTCTTCAAGCTTATTGCCTTGCTGCTTGAGGCCCATTATTTCTTTTCAAAGCTTGCTTGTGACGGCTAAAGCTCCTTTCACACATGGATGTTGCATAGCTGCGGGAGAACATGTACCACTCTTTTTCATATTTTCATATGAAAGAAATCTAATATTGGAAGGGATAACCGAGTTTGGGATGGCTGAGCTCTGTAGTTCCCCCATCGTGAATCCAGGTCGGAAACGAGAAGTAACTTCTTGATTCTCTTCCATGGCATCTATCCTTTTCAAGTCGGCCTCCATCTCTTCTTCCGTTGATGGCCCAAAGTGGTCAGCATTGCTGTTTGCTCTTGACCCCGGTGTCGGATGAGACACCCGACTCTCCCCGACTGACTCTTGAGAAGACAACTTGCTCTAAATCTGCAGCAGAAACAGCTCGAAACAAAATAGAGGATTTTTGCGTGATACGGTGGTCAAAACCTTTGGGAGATTATATTGTGAATTTTTACCGACCAAAAGAAGTATCGTGCAAGAAAACGGAGTCCGGAGGGCACATGAGTTGCCAACGAGGCAGGGGGCATGCTCAGGGGGTAGGGCGCGCCCTCCACCCTCGTGGAAGCCCCATGTCCTTTCTGGTCTGCTTCTTATTTTCCTATTTCCTTAAATATTCCAAAACGGAGAAAAATTGCCATTAGAACTGTTTTGGAGTCGGTATACTTACTGTACCACGTACCCATTCCTTTTCGGAGTGTGAAACGTTCTAGAAAGTGTCCCTTATGTATTCCTCTGGGGTTACGGTTTCAATAATATTGGTTTCAACATTTATAGGATTACCTGAGATATAATGCTTGATTCTTTTACCGTTCACCACCTTCGGATTTGTGTCTTCAGAGTTGTTGATTTTTATGGCACCGGAATGATAGACCTCCTCGATGACGTAAGGACCTTCCAATTTAGAGAGAAGTTTGCCTACAAAAATCTTAAACAATAGTTGTATAGCAATACATAATCACCTACATTAAACTCATGTTTTTGTATTCTTTTATCATGCCATCTTTTAACTTTTTCTTTAAACAACTTGGCATTTTCATAAGCCTGGGTTCTCCGTTCATCAAGTTAGCTAATGTCAAAAGGCCTCTTCTCACCGCAAGTTTGAAGTCATAGTTGAGTTTTTTAATAGCCCAATATGCCTTATGTTCTAATTCAAGAGGTAAATGACATGCTTTACCATAAACCATTTTATATGGAGACATACCCATAGGATTTTTATATGCAGTTCTATAGGCCCATAATGCATCATCAAGTTTCTTTGACCAATTCTGAAAGTGCGTTATATCGACTAGAGGGGGGTGAATAGGTGATTTTCAGGAATTCTTCATTGAGGAATTTCAGGGTGAGGAAATTCCTTAGCGAAGAACTACTTGCAGCGGAATAAGTACTCAAAAGTAAACATAACAGAACACAAGCATGGTCATCATGATGAAATGAAGACAAGCAAAGAGTACGGAAAGCGTAAACACCGGATGACACAGGACGAAGACAAATAGATTGAAGAAATTGAACTGAGTAAATTGAGAAAGTCTTTAGACAAAGTCTTCAAACAGATATGAACAAGCACTCAACACATAAATGAGGAAATGGAAGGGTTGAGGAAATGGAACCAGGTAGCTTGGTGAAGACAATGATTTGGTAGACTAGTTCCAACTGCTGTGATAGTTGTATGTTTGGTTAGGGCGGCTAGGTATTTAAACATGAGGACACACAGTCCCCGACACCCAGTCCTGAACACGCAGCTCAGGACACTTAGTCCTCACCGTATTCCCCTTGAGCTAAGGTCACACAGACCTCGCCCGATCACTTGTGGTAAGTCTTCAGGTGACTTCCAAACCTTCACAAACTCGGTCACTCGGCGATCCACAATTCCTCTTGGATGCTCTAGACCATGACGCCTAACCGTCTGGAAGATGCACAGTCTCCAAAGGTAACAAGCGTCGGATCCACGCAGGATCAATCTCTTCAGTGATGCTCAATCACTTTGGGTTTGTAGGTGTTTGGGTTTGGGTTTCCTCACTTTATGATTTTCACTCAAAGTCCTCGGAGGATGGGATGCTCTCAAATGACAAGTGTCAGTTTCTCTCGGAGCAGCCAACCAGCTAGTGGTTGTAGGGGGCGGCTATTTTTAGCCTAGGGAGCAGCCTGACATGATAAGACATAAATGCCCTTCAATGATATGACCGTTAGGTGGGTAGATATTTTGGGACAGCTGGCACAAGGCACAACAACGATCGGGAATTTGAGTATCAAATTCCTCAGGCCTATCATGTTCCTCACTATGTAGGCAATCCGCACTGGCGAATTCCTAACTCCTCAGTCAGAACAAATTCCTCAGAGACCAGAAGAACTTCATCTCTGTCACTGAAGAATATGACTGGACTGTATGAGATTTCCAATGGCTTCACTCGAAGGGATTGGTAGGTGTAGGATTTTGAGTTGAGCATCACATGGAAATTTTTCCTTAGTATTTCCTCGACCCCCTTTAACAGTACGGTGTTTCCTATTACTCAAGAAAGAGAAAATGAAACTACGAAAAAAAAGTCTTCACGCTTCATGTTCCTCGAGTGAATACCAAGTCTTCAAGGTCACACCAATTTCTTCACTTTCAAAGTCTTCGAAAAGTCTTTAGAAATCCAAAGTCTTCAGTCGAAGAACTTCATTTTTAGGGGTCGACTTTCTCTATAAATATCAAACTCCTCATAGTCTTATAGACCTGTGTACACTCATAAACACATTAGTCCCTTAGCCTATAAGTCTTCAATACACCAAAATCACTAAGGGGTGCTAGATGCACTTACAAATTCTTTCTAGATCTATTAACAGTCTTTTGCAAAATTAATTTGAGCTCTTTGTTACTCAATTCTACTTGACCACTAGACTGTGGATGATATGGAGATGCAATTCTATGATTAACATCACACTTAGCAAGCATTTTACGAAAGGCACCATGAATAAAATGTGAACCACCATCAGTCATTAAGTATCTAGGGACTCCAAACCTCGGAAAAATAACTTCTTTAAGCATCTTAATAGAGGTGTTATGACCAGCACTACTAGTTGGAATAGCTTCTACCCACTTAGTAACGTAATCAACGGCAACTAAAATATGTGTATACCCATTAGAGGAAGGAAAAGGTCCCATATAATCAAAGCCCCAAACATCAAATGGTTCAATAACAAGTGAATAATTCATAGGAATTTCTTGACGTCTACTAATATTACCAATTCTTTGACATTCATCACAAGATAAGACAAACTTACGGGCATCCTTGAAGAGAGTAGGCCAATAAAAACCGGATTGCAATACCTTGTGTGCAGTTCTATCTCCAGCGTGGTGTCCTCCATAAGCCTCGGAGTGGCACTTGCGTAAGATCTGTTCCTGTTCATGCTCAAGTACACAACGTCTAATAACACCATCTACTCCTTCTTTATAAAGATGTGGGTCATAAAAGCAGTAATGTCTTAAATCATAGAAGAACCTTTTCTTTTGCTAGTATGTGAAACTAGGTGGTATAAATTTAGCAACAATGTAATTGACATAATCAGCATACCATGGAGCAGTACGAGAAGCATTTATGACATTTAATTGTTCATCGGGAAAGCTATCATCAATAGGTAGTGGGTCATCAAGAACATTTTCTAACCTAGACAAGTTGTCTGCAACGGGGTTCTCAGCTCCCTTTCTATCAACAATATGCAAATCAAATTCTTGTAGCAGGAGAACCCATCTAATAAGTCTAGGTTTAGCATCTTTCTTTTCCATAAGATATTTAATAGCAGCATGATTAGTGTGAATAGTTACTTTAGAATCAATAATATAAGGTCTGAACTTATCACAAGCAAATACAACTGCTAAAAATTCCTTTTCAGTAGTAGCATAATTTCTCTGGGCATTGTCTAGAGTTTTACTAGCATATTGAATAACATTTAATTTCTTATCAACTCTTTGTCCTAGAACAGCCCCTACAGCATAATCACTAGCATCACACATGATTTCAAAGGGTAAATTCCAATCAGGTGGCTGAACAATAGGTGCAGAAATCAAAGCTTTCTTAAGTATTTCAAATGCTTCTACACAATCATCATCAAAGATAAAAGGAATATCTTTTTGTAATAGGTTAGTCAGAGGCCAGGAAATTTTTGAGAAGTCCTTAATTAACCTCCTATAAAAACCGGCATGAGCAAGAAAACTTCTTATACCTTTAATGTCCTTGGGACCGGCATCTTTTCAATAGCATCAACCTTAGCTTTGTCAACTTCAATACCTCTTTCAGAAATTTTATGCCCCAAGACAATACCTTCATTAACCATAAAGTGGCACTTCTGCCAATTCAAGACAAGGTTAGTTTCTTCACATCTCTGCAAAACTCGATCAAGGTTGCTCAAGCAATCATCAAAAGAGGATCAATAAATAGAGAAATCATCCATGAAAACTTCATAGATCTTTTCACAAAAGTCAGAGAATATAGCCATCATGCATCTTTGAAAGGTAGCAGGTGCATTACATAAACCAAAAGGCATGCGTCTATAAGCAAAGGTACCGAAAGGGCATGTAAAAGTAGTCGTTTCTTTATCATCAGCTAACACGGGTATTTGAGAGAAACCACAGTTACCATCTAGAAAGCAAAAATGTGTATTGACGGTGTCCTGGACTAGGGGGTACTCACCATGTCGTCTCCTGATCAGTTAGATTGGGCCGAGGACCCCATGGCCGCATACTCGTGGGCCAGTTCGGACAACCCCTGTCGCATACAAGGAAGACTCCACAAGACTTGGCGCCCAAGACAAGGACTCTCCTAAACCCTAGGCCTCCGGTGTGTTATATAAACCGAGCCCAGGCTAGTCAATAGACAATCTGATATTCATTAGATCAGTCTCGTGGTAGACATATGTACTTTGTACTACACTCATATGAATACAATCAAAAGTAGGACGTAGGGTTTTACCTCCATCAAGAGGGCCCGAACCTTGGTAAATCCCGTGTCCATATTACCATCGCTCCAAGACGCCTAGCTTAGGACCCCTACTACGAGATACGCCAGATATTGAACCGACATTGGTGCTTTCATTGAGAGCCTGCTGGGTGATCGTCGCGGATCTATGGGATGATCAGGTGATATTTTTTTAGTCAGATCTATTCTATATAATTTCTCTCTCCTACAAAGTCGTCGCTACTGTATTGTGCTATTTGTCTACAGTCAGATCGGGTCGAGAATTCATTTAGCGGCGACGA
This sequence comes from Triticum dicoccoides, assembly GCF_002162155.2. Classification (NCBI taxonomy): domain Eukaryota; kingdom Viridiplantae; phylum Streptophyta; class Magnoliopsida; order Poales; family Poaceae; genus Triticum; species Triticum dicoccoides. The sequence goes on along the minus strand of NC_041382.1, from coordinate 715,965,926 downwards.
CCGTATTCGCCGCATCCGAACTACCATGTGTACCATAAAGATCCTGGTGAGTTGCAGCGGCGCAGTTATTAGACTTGTTGCAGGGCTACGGCGACCTAGCTGAGGCAAGCGTGCAGCCCGTACTGCCCACGTAGTGCGGCGCAGGTGGGCATGTTGACTAAAGATCAAATCGGCAGCAACAGGGAGACTCTCTTTCCTTTCCCTTTTTCTTTAATCTACTAGTATCAACGCTGCCGATAGTGGACTGCTAATTTAAGCATGCATAAGACTAGCATTGATTGTGCTAGCACTATTCGGGCCGAGTTCTGCCTCACGTGAAGTCCAAAGTGTCAGGGGTGGTGCTGCGTGTGGAGTTTTTGTCCACTAGTTCTAAAGGCGGTCAGACGTGCCGCATGATATAATTAACCTCGACTATGCCACTTCGGCGAGCAGCTGTCGTCAGTCCGACCTGCGTCAACCTAGTGTTGGCGTCGCCTCAGCGCGCGTACCTGCAGTGCCATCTTCGTATTGTCACTTCAAAACTAGTATTAGTACTCTGGGTACACATTACCACAGCTTCACGCGAACGTTCAGGTGATATTTTTCCTTAATAAGAGTGGTTCGCTAAATTGCTCTAAAATATTTTTCTGGGGCTTTCACCGTATCGTTCTTCGCAGGAAATTTTCAGACGGTTACACGAGTGTACGGCATTTGCAGTCTACCTGATCCCAACAGTATTGCAAATTCAATCCGTCCTCTTTGCCCATACTCCGACAGACATCGCCACGCACCTCGCGCCTCTGACACGGCTCGATGGCAGCACACCACACATGTTCGGCACGGATCAGTTCGTCTGTTTTCTTCGGTCGACAGTCGTCGCTGCTGGTGTTCAGGTTTTATTTTTCCAAATTATTCGTTTATCATTATTATACCCAAAATATTTTCTATTGGCGTGTACTACATTATCTTGGAAGAGAAATTCTACCGACGTCTGTACCCGGCGTCGGTCCGGCCAGCCTCTCGCTGTCGCCTGGCCAGGCCGACCTTCGTTGACATCGCCATGCCACGACACCATCGCACCATCGAGATAGCCTCAGCGCTCAGCCCATATTTACCAAACTTTTTTTCGCATAAATTAATTATGCACCCTTTTTTCACTATTATTATTTTTTGGTTGCACTACTTAGTGTGTACATGCAATCTATTTAGGTTGGGCCGCGCTAACACCTCGGCAAGGCGATATCGTCATCCCACCGACGTTGACCAAGCGTCGCGTCGACGCCTATCCATGTGTCTACTTTTCCACATTGCGGCTCCGCCGGCCTGACCTTGTCGCCTAGGCCATATCTCTTTCATTATTTACTTCACTTATATTAATTAAAGTAGAAGAATTTTTTATATACATTATTATTTGTCATTACTTTTGGTTTGCATTATTTTATCTGTGCAGCCAATCAACTTAGACTGAGCCGCGATGTCGCCCCGTCGACCGAATTGTGTCGTCGCCTTGGAGCGATGCCCGGTGTTGGCAACCCCGCATCGTCGCTTCATCAACCTACTCGGCCGGAGATTCCAGTGTCAGCCGCCGACCTGCTCCATCACCGCGCCTGGACGGGGGGCTTCACATTTTCGGAGTGCCGAACTCTCTTCTCGGCCACCTCGGGACCAACCTGGGGACTGGAACCTTGTCCCGCATCAAGCTCGGACCGCGTCATCAATGTCGAACACATTAACTAGCTAAGTCGCTTTCATGCTCAAAAACCTTCAGTTTTAAATTTTTGTTCGGTTCGACCAAGCATTATACTTTTTTGGCAATAAGTTGCTTGTGAAAAAATTTCTTCTCATAACTTTGTTTGTGACACACAAATCCAAATACCCCGTTTACTCGGGGGCTTCCTTTATGAAGCCTTTCCTCTTGCATATAATTATACTTGTACGGCTTCGTTCCTTGTTCGTGTATTACGCCACAATATGCACCATATTGACTTAAGCGATTTGCAAGCTGGGTTGCCTCGCTCCTGTGGTTACCCCTACGTTCCCGATTGTTCGGCTAGGGAGTAAAGGGAGCACCTCTGCGATTGTCACGATCGGGTCATCCATGCCGGACCTCAGACTGGGTGAAGCCGGAAGCTAGCGCTCTTATTGTTTTCAATTATGGTCGGCACACAACGGAACTCATGAGTACAAAAAATCTATTGCACAAGTCTCATAGTAACAATGAGCACCGAAGAAAGGTATCGGTGGGGGTACTATTTTCTTCGAAGATGCTTCTTACACTTCGTCAGTAATATAGCATAAGTTCCCTGAGCACGCTTTGTCTGTTACAGCCTTATGGCCTGATTTCCTGGTTATCGGAAACACCGTCGATATTCTCGACAGGTGGAGTATATAACACTTTTCGGCCCTTGACCGAAGAGGGAGAAGCCGACGGTCGGTTAAGAAGCGTATAAAGTTCGGGTGAGGACAGATATGATATAAGTACATCGGTACATACAATCATTGTACATAAAATTCTTTTACCCAAGTCACTTGGGGGCTCTTAAAATTTATATGAGATGTTTAATAGTAAATGTGTTTTCTTCTTGGTCGTTGCAAAGCCTTTTTATACTGCTCCTTTTTCGACTTGAGTGTATGGTCAATAGCCGGATAGCTTGTCTTCTCTCTAAGAGCTGCTCGAGTTTAGTTTGCTAAACTGACCTCGGAGAAGTGCTCCGCCTTTGGGATAAGGAGCTTGAAGCCGTAGGCTGACCCGGGTGAAATCTTGAGGTCGAATGTGTCATAGCACGACAGAAGCACAATTCTTTTTTTCCAATTTTCGGATTGGCACCGAACACTTGATCTTGTTCGGACGTCATGTTTTTACTGGCATTTTTTGGTTTTCCAAGCTTTTGGCACTTTTGTGTGTTTCCAGCACAAGTCTCGAAGTGCAGCGCCGGGCATCTTTAGAGATTCGGCAAAACATTCTCGGGTATTGCTTTATATGCATCGGTTTTGAATTGTGTCTTTAGTCAATAGTTGGGTTGCCCGGCTCCTGTGCTTGCCTCCTACATTCCGCTTTGTTCGGCTAGGTGTGCAAAGGGAGAACCACTGCGATTGTGCTTCCAGCTCACATGGTTAAGCACCTCAGTGGAGAAAGCCGAAAACTGACTGTCACAATAAGCGTAAACTAGTCAGCGATCCGATGACTGTATTAAATGACGGGCCATTCATAACATTGGCCGAAGTGTCTATGGCTTGACCTCGACTGTTGCCGAACACTACCGGGGGCTAGTAACTGGCCTCCCAAACTAAATCCTCAATATTTTGCTCTTACATTAGGGCTGAGGTTTCACGATCATGCTTAGCATGACAACCCAAAAGAAAGGAACCGATAGCGGGACTATTTTCTTTGAAAGACATTTCTTATGTCAAACAGTAATATAACATATCTCTCTACGTACCTTTGTTTATAAAACCGTATGGCCAGATTGCCTCGTTTGTCATAAATCTTTGCCCTCATAAAGGCTTTATAAAGTAGGACAAACACTCCTCGGCTACTGGCCGAGGAGGTGGAAGCCGATGGTCGGTCACCAAAGTTTTGTACAATGCGGATCCGAGCATTACTGACGTAAAGTACTTGGATACATAGAGTCATTACACATAATTTGTGATTTTACTAGGGATATCGATCCTTAATTCGGCCACCCATGCCCGCAATAAGGCTCGGGGGCTACTGGGCTTCGGGCTTATTATTTACAAATATTAAAGGGGCACATCGATCCCCTGATCTGGTGTTGCCACCCGACCAGTGTCTCGGGGGCTACTGCATTGACAATCCAATGGAGAAAATTTAAAGTGCAATATAGTTTTCAAGGAGATTATTATTCTCAGGTTGGTCGGCCGCACCCCAACCTAAGTCTCTAGGACTTTGCACACCGCGTTTTTATTTCTAAGTATGCTGCCGAGCTGGGAATTAATCCTCAGGCTGATTTTATGAATCGACCTGAGTCTCAGGGGCTACTAGGGTCCGCGGTTTGATTTTTTCCTTCAGGTGCATCCCAAATATTAGGCCATCACGCACCTTGAGGGCTACTGGCTATACATCTCAGCAGAGATTACATTGCACAATTCGAGATTAAATTCATAAAAATCAGCCCATGGACGAGGTGGTGTACTACCTCGGATACAGTCCGGCGTTGGTGCTCGACTACCATAGACACCCCGGAAGCAGTCCGGCATAAAGCTCGGATGCTAGTGGTTGGCTCCGTAGAGGGCATTTCTGGCATTAAGCTCGGCTAAACTCCTTCAACTTTTTTGAGCCAAGGTGATCTATGACACCTCGGATATAGTCCTGTGTTGGAGCTTGGATACTCTCCGGCGTTGGAGTTTGGATTCAGTCCAGCGTTGGAGCTCGGATACAGTCCGGCGTTGGTGCTCGGCTGCAAAAGATACCTCAAATGCAGTCCGGCGTTGGAGCTCGGATGCAAGAGGACACCGCCGCACGGGGATAACTTCAAACCCGAGGTGGGCGTGAAAATAACAAGGCATTGATAAAGTCCGGAAACTTAAAGGGGCTCCTCGGATACCCGACGTGTAAACTCTTCGGATGCACTTTGGCGATCCTCAAGATCAAAGATGGGAAGATTTGTTGAACCAATTTTCAAGACCGACGACCGAAGATGAAGAATAGTTCGGAATAATCGAGGAGCGTCCACAACTTGAAGACCAGTTCAAGGGGCTACTGATGGTGTCCTGGACTAGGGGGTACTCACCACGTCGTCTCCCGATCAGTTAGATTGGGTCGAGGACCCCATGGCCGCATACTCGTGGGCCAGTTCGGACAACCCCTGCCGCATACAAGGAATACTCCACAAGACTTGGCGCCCAAGACAAGGACTCTCCTAAACCCTAGGCCTCCGGTGTCTTATATAAACCGTGGCTAGGCTAGTCAATAGACAATCTGATATTCATTAGATCAGTCTCGTGGTAGACATATGTACTTTGTACTACACTCATATGAATACAATCAAAAGTAGGACGTAGGGTTTTACCTCCATCAAGAGGGCCCGAACCTGGGTAAATCACGTGTCCATGTTACCATCGCTCCAAGACGCCTAGCTTAGGACCCCTACTACGAGATACGCCAGATATTGAACCGACATGTATGTTTGGATAATCTTTCTAGCATTTGATCAATGAACGGCAAAGGGTACTGATCCTTTTTAGTGGCTTTATTTAATTTGCAGAAATCAATTACCATCCTATAACATGTAATAATTCTTTGCGGAATCAATTCATCTTAATCATTAGGAACGATAGTAATACCTCCCTTCTTAGGAACACAATGGACAGGGCTTACCCACTGACTATCAGCAACGGGATAAATTATACCTGCCTCAAGGAGCTTTAATATTTCCTTTCTTACCACTTCTTTCATCTTAGGATTTAGCCGTCGTTGGTGATCAATAACTGGTTTGGCGTCTTTCTCCAAATTTATTTTGTGTTGACATAGAGTGGGACTAATGCCCTTAAGATCATCAAGAGTATATCCGATAGCAGCACGGTGCTTCTTCAGAGTTTTCAATAATCTCTCTTCTTCATGCTTTGAAAGGTTAGCACTAATAATAACAGGATATATCTCTTTCTCATCAAAATAAGCATATTTAAGAGTATCAGGTAAAGGCTTAAGCTCAAACACGGGATCACCCTTAGGTGGAGGAGGATCCCCTAAGATTTCAACAGGCAAGTTGTGCTTCAAAATAGGTCCCTGTTTAAAGAATACTTCATCTATTTCCTTTCTTTCATCCATAAACATATCATTTTCATGGTCTAGCAAATATTGTTCTAAAGGATCAGTAGGAGGCACGGCGATAGAAGCAAGACCAATAATTGCATCTTTACTAGGCAATTCCTCATCACGGGGTTGTCTACTAAATTTAGCAAAATTAAACTCATGAGACATATCCCCTAAACCAACAGAAACAATATCCTTATTGTAGTCTATCTTAGCATTAACCGTATTCAAGAAGGGTCTACCAAATATAATGGGACAAAAGTCATCTTGTAGGGAACCAAAAACAAGAAAATCAGCAGGATATTTAACTTTCGCACACAAGACTTCAACATCTCTAACAATACGAATCGGTGAAATAGTATCTCTATTGGCGAGTTTAATGGTAACATTGATATCTTCTATCTCAGCAGGTGCAATATCATGCATAATTTCTTTGTATAAGGAATGAGGTATTGCACTTGCACTAGCACCCATATCACATAAGCCACGATAGCAATGATCTCCTATTTTAACAGAAATAATAGGCATGCCCACAACAGGTCTATGTTTATTTTTAGCATCAGGTCTAGCAATTCTAGCAGCCTCATTGCAGAAGTAAATAACATGCCCATCTATATTATCGGCCAAGAGATCTTTAACCATAGCAATTTTAGGTTCAACTTTAATTTTCTCAGGGCGTTTAGGTGTCTTAATATTACTTTTGTTAACCACAGGTGAAACCTTAGCATGATTCTTTATTCTAACAGGGAAAGGTGGTTTCTCAATATAAGCAGCAGGAACAACATGATCATCATAAGTGACAGTCTTTTCTTCAACTTTAATAGGTGCAACAGCTTTTACTTCAATAGGAGGATTATATTTAAACCACTTCTCCTTAGGGAAATCAACATGGGTAGCAAAGGATTCATAGAAAGAAGCTACTATCTCAGAGTCAAGTCCATATTTAGTGCTAAATTCGTGGAAAACGTGAGTATCCATAAAAGATTTAACACAATCAAACTTAGGTGTTATACCTGACTCCTTACCTTCGTCGAGGTCCTAATCTTCAGAGTTGCATTTAATTATTTCCAATAAATCCCATTTTAATTCAATAGTCTTCATCATAAAGGATCCAGTACAAGAAGTATCGAGCATGGAGCAATTACTAAGAGAAAGCCGAGCATAAAATTTTTGAATAATCATTTCTCTTGAGAGCTCATGATTGGGGCATGAATATAACATTGCCTTAAGCCTCCCCCAAGCTTGAGGCATGATTTCTCCTTCGTGAGGCCAAAAATTATATATATAATTACGATCACGATGAACAAGATGCATAGGATAAAACTTCTGATGGAATTCCAATTTCAATCGCTTGTAGTCCCATGATCCCATATCATCACATAGCCTATACCATGTTAATGCCTCTCCCTTCAAAGATAAAGGGAATACCTTCTTCTTGATAACATCCTCGGGCATACATGCAAACTTAAATAATCCACAAACTTCATCCACATAGATTAGGTGTAAATCGGGATGCAGTGTTCCATCTCCTGTAAAAGGATTAGCTACCAGTTTCTCTATCATACCTGAAGGAATTTCAAAGTAAACATTTTCAGTAGGTTCAGTAGGTTGAGGAGCAACTCTTTGCTCTACTGGTCGGGGTGAAGATACCCCGAACAAGCCCCTCAAAGGATTATATTCCATAGTAACAAGTGACAGTAAATTTCAGCACACTATATAAATTTTCCCTTACCAAATTCCACCTACCAAAGGCGCTTCACTCCCCGGCAACGGTGCCAGAAAAGAGTCTTGATGACCCACAAGTATAGGGATCTATCGTAGTCCTTTCGATAAGTAAGAGTGTCGAACCCAACGAGGAGCAGAAGGAAATGATAAGTAGTTTTCAGTAAGGTATTCTCTGCAGGCACTGAAATTATCGGTAACAGATAGTTTTGTGATAAGGTAATTTGTAACGAGTAGCAAGTAATAAAAGTAAATAAGGTGCAGCAAGATGGCCCAATCCTTTTTGTAGCAAATGACAAGACTGGACAAACTCTTATATAAAGGAAAACACTCCCGAGGACACATGGGAATTATCGCCAAGCTAGTTTTCATCACGCTCATTTGATTCGCATTCGGTACTTTGATAATTTGATATGTGGGTGGAGCGGTGCTTGGATACTGTCCTTACTTGGACAAGCATCCCACTTATGATTAACCACTATTGCAAGCATCTTCAACTACAACATAAGTATTAAGGTAAACCTAACCATAGCATGAAACATATGGATCCAAATCAGCCCCTTACGAAGCAACGCATAAACTAGGGTTTAAGCTTATGTCACTCTAGCAACCCATCATCTACTTATTACTTCCCAATGCCTCCCTCTAGGCCCAAACAATGGTGAAGTGTCATGTAGTCGACGTTCGCATGACACCACTAGAGGGATGACAACATACATCTTATCAAAATATCGAACGAATACCAAATTCACATGACTACTTATAGCAAGACTTCTCCCATGTCCTCGGGAACAAACGTAACTACTCACAAAGTGTATTCATGTTCATACTCAAAGGGGTATTAATATGCATAATGGATCTGAACATATGATCTTCCACCAAGTAAACCAACTAGCATCAACTACAAGGAGTAATCAACACTACTAGCAACCCACAGGTACCAATCCGAGGTTTGGATACAAAGATTGGATACAAGAGATGAACTAGGGTTTGAGATGAGATGGTGCTGGTGAAGATGTTGATGGAGATTGACCCCCTCCCGATGAGAGGATCGTTGGTGATGATGACGGTGATGATTTCTCCCTCCCGGAGGGAAGTTTCCCCGGCAGAACAGCTCTGCCGGAGCCCTAGATTGGTTCCGCCCAGGTTCTGCCTCGTGGCGGCGAAGTTTCTTCCCCAAAGCTTGCTTGTTATTTTTTTCTCGGATGAAAGACCTCATATATCAGAAGATGGGCATCGGAGGGCCACCAGGGAGCCCACGAGGCAGGGGGGCGCGCCCAGGGGGGTAGGGCGCGCCCCCACCCTCGTGGCCAAGGTGTGGCCCCCCTTTGGAACTTTCTTCACTCAATATTTTTATATATTCTGGAAATAACTTCCGTGAAGTTTCAGGACTTTTGGAGCTGTGCAGAATAGGTCTCTAATATTTGCTCCTTTTCCAGCCCAGAATTCCGGCTGCCGGCATTCTCCCTCTTCATGTAAACCTTGTAAAATAAGAGAGAATAGGCATAAGTATTGTGACATAATGTGTAATAACAGCCCATATTGCTATAAATATCGATATAAAAGCATGATGCAAAATGGACGTATCAATGGGTAGCGGCATCTTCACTAGGAAGGCCAGCAAATTGATCTTTCATGACAAGATTCAACAAGGCAGTATTAATTTCACAAGCTTCAGCATCGGTAAGGGGAGCAATCGGAGTGCTAATAGAATCATTATTGTTGGTATTGGAAAAATCACACAATTTAGTATTGTCTTGAGCCATTGTGACAAACAATCCAAAACACAAGCACACAAGAAGCGAGTGTAAAAGAGGCGAACGGAAAAAGAGGGTGAAAGGAAAAGAGGGCGAATAAAACGGCAAAGGTGAAGTGGGGGAGAGGAAAACGAGAGGCAAATGGCAAATAATGTAATGCGAGGGATAAGAGTTTGTGATGGGTACTTGGTATGTCTGGACTTGACTTGACTTGGCATAGATCTCCCCGGCAACGGCGCTAGAAATCCTTCTTGCTACCTCTTGAGCACTGTGTTGGTTTTCCCTTGAAGACGAAAGGGTGATGCATCAAAATAGCGTAAGTATTTCCCTCAGTTTTTGAGAACCAAGGTATCAATCCAGTAGGAGACTACACGCAAGTCGCCTCGCACCTACACAAACAAATAAGAACCTTGCAACCAACGCGATAAAGGGGTTGTCAATCCCTTCATGACCACTTGCAAAAGTGAGATCTGATAGAGATAATAAGATAAATATTTTTGGTATTTTTATGATATAGATTGAAAGTAAAGATTACAAAGTAAAATAGATTGGAAACTTATAAGATGGAAAATAGACCCGGGGGGCATAGGTTTCACTAGTTGCTTCTCTCAAAATAGCATAAGTATTACGGTGGGTGAACAAATTACTGTAGAGCAATTGATAGAAAAGTGCATAATTATGAGAATATCTAGGCATGATCATGTATATGGGCATCACGTCCGCGACAAATAGACCGAAACGATTCTGCATCTACTTGAAGCGACCCGAACTCAAATGGTCAAGTCTCTATGCTTCAGTGTCATCCCTGGATCGGTAATGCTGACACACACAGTACTCGAGGATTTATAACAAAGTAGAAATCACACACTTATTACATTGAATGTCTCAAAAGAGAACTTATTACAATAAATATGGCTTAAGGCCATCTAATACGATAACAACAGAAGGCTTGGAAGATAAAGTGAGTCCATCAACTCCAACGGCATAGCTGAGCTGCACGGCAACGACCTAACGAACCTTACTCCTCGTCTAAAAAGTCTGCAACATAATACGTTGCAGCCCGAAATGGGTCAGCACATGGAATATGCTGGCAAAGTAACACGGTAGAGCAAGAACAGAATAATGCTATCAATACATGCATATTTGGCTGGTGGAAAGCTCTATGGTTACAGTTTTTGCGAAAAGCCAATTTTTCCGTACAACAAAGGAATAGATTTTATTTAACTATCATGGTAGTTGAAACATCATTGAGAAGGTTCCTCCAACTCAATCCCAATTAAAGTAATTATCATCCCAACAATATTAAATTAAAATTGATGAGATACTTAAGATACTCCAAGTACTAGATACTCAAGATGTCCATAACCGGGGACACGGCTAACCATGATTAGTTTATACACTCTGCAGAGGTTTGAGCACTTTTCCCCACAAGACTCGATCGCCTCCGTTGAATTTCTCGCACTACAAGGTGTTTAAGAAACGGATGACCGAGACACAGTCTTTCAAAAACATTAACTCTCTACTCCGGGCAGACCATACCAAACCTACAACCCACTAACTGTTGATCCACCTCTTCAAGAGCTTCAGGTAACTTACTTAACTATGCTAGAGCCCATAATAGCTTGTGGCTGCACATAGAAGTTTTTAGCATGAATCATCTCAGCTCCCTTTGAGCCTAGGTGGCGGTCCATAGGAAGATCACACGGGTACTCCGGGATTTCCAAAAATACAGGCAATACTAGGTACTCCAGGTGCCTCAATCCACCCAGATGTGTATTTAAGTTGCCACCTTAAGTTGAACCATTAATTAACAACCTCACATCTGTCATGGATTTCACTCACCCAAACCACGTCTACGAGCATAGCATAGCAATATAAGCAACACGTAGAAGTAACTCCCAAGGGTTTGAATGTAACAAGGCAATAGGTTCTACCTCATCAACTACTTCCCAACCCACCTGTTAATCACATCCTAACCATGCAATGTTAGAGGATTGGAGCTAATGCATAAAAACTGGGTGATAAAGGGGTATGATCAAAGTGTTACTTGCCTTGCTGACGATTCGCGAAACCTAGAGACTCCAAATAACACGCTTCGTACTCCGGGAATTCTATCGCAAACAAACAATAGCATACATAAGCGATGAAGCAAAGAAACACGGGTAAACTCACATAAGAAGATCTAACCAGAAAATTCAACTTAAGAACTCCGGTTTGCAAAAAGAATCAAATCGATCGGAGCAATGAAACTCAAACAGCGAAAGAAACAAGATCCGTTTACTAATCTGGACGTAGGTCAAATTTTGCAGTACCAAAAGCTTGTTCAAATTGGTTAAGTGAAAAGAGGGTCTCGCGATGAAGATTTAGGCGCTTGAATCGCCTGATTCCGACAAACGAGCGAAAAGATAAACTAGAATGAAAATCGGATCAGAAATCACGATCAGAAATAATCACGGAAAAATCTGATTAAAGAAAGCTGACGAACAGGCTAACGAACGAGCGTTCGCTGTCTACGGCTAAACGGTGAAAACCATTCGTAAAAACAAATGTCCATACGAACGTCCGCTAAATAACTAAACCAAAAAAAATAAACCAATCTACTAAAAAAATAAAACCGCGGGTTCTAAAGAAAAACCGATCGGTTTTTTCGTAGAAAACCGACGGCGGCGGCGGCGTGCGGCTCCAGCGGGGTAGGGCGGCGAGGCGGCGGCGGGGCGCGGCTCCGGCGGGCGGGGTAG
>NC_041382.1:715923793-715953297 GCF_002162155.2 Triticum dicoccoides | reverse complement strand
CGGCGGCGTGCAACGGCGGCGCGGCGGCGGCGCGCGGCTCGGGCGGCTAGGGTTTTGGGCGGGGGTGCGGGGTGGGCTGAGGGGCGGCTCCCCCAGCTTATAAGGACGGCGGGGCGAGAGTCCTAGACGGACACGGCCCGGTTAGGTCGGTTCGCGTTTTTTTAACAATTGGGACGTGCAGAAAAAGAAAGAAAAGAAATACTAAACGGACTCCAAAAATCCCGAAATTAATTTTCCCCGTCCTCTAAAAATAAGCCAGACAAGGTGAATATTTATTTGGACCTAAAATGCAATTTTGAAAAACGCATATTTTTCCTAATTCAAATAAAATAGCAATAAAACTCCGAATAAAAAAAACTTATTTGATTTTAATATTAAATCTCTGGTATTTCTTTATTTTGAGGAAGTCATTTTATCCTCTCTATTTTTTTAATAAAAGAAATATTTTAGAGAAATAAAATTAAAATCAAGCGATCCTCTTTTCATAATTCGAGAAAAGCTCAAATATGAAAATAACGAAATCCCCAACTCTCTCTATGGGTCCTTGAGTTGCTTAGAATTTCTAGGATCAACCAAAATGCAATAAAATATGATATGCAATGATGATCTAATGCATAACATTCCAAATTGAAAATTTGGGATGTTACAAACCTACCCCCTTTAAGTTGAATCTCGCCCTCGAGATTCTGGTTAGCTAGAAAATAGGTGTGGGTGGTCTTTGCGAAGGTCATCTTCTCGCTCCTAGGTGGCTTCATCCTCGGTATGGTGGCTCCATTGAACTTTGCAAAACTTAATAACCTTGTTGCGGGTGACTCGACTGGCAAACTCCAAAATCTTGACTGGCTTCTCCTCATAAGTCAAATCATTGTCCAACTGAATTGCCTCCAAGGGTACGATATCTCTTAGCGGTATATCGGCCATCTCAGCATGGCACTTCTTCAACTGGGAAACGTGAAACACATCGTGAACTCCTGACAGTCCTTCAGGTAACTCCAACTTGTAGGCAACTTCTCCCATCCGTTCCAAAACATGATACGGTCCTACAAATCTCGGGGCTAACTTTCCCTTAACTCCAAAACGTCTCACTCCTCGCAAAGGTGATACTTGCAGATATGCTCTGTCTCCAATTTCATAGGTTACCTCCTTGCGTTTCGAATCTGCATAACTCTTCTGTCTGGACTGAGCTATCTTCAGTCTATCTCGAATCAGTTTAACTTTCTCCTCGGAATCTTTGATCAAGTCTGGTCCAAACAACTGTCAGTCTCCAACTTCATCCCACATTAACGGTGTTCTTCACCTTCGTCCATACAGGGCTTCGAAAGGTGCCATCTTCAAACTGGCTTGGTAACTATTGTTGTATGGGAACTCTGCGTAAGGCAAATTGTCATCCCAACTAGATCCATAATCTAGCGCACAAGCTCTCAACCTGTCCTCCAGAATCTGATTGACTCTCTCGGTCTGTCCATCCGTCTGCAGGTGAAATGTTGTACTAAACTCCAATCTCGTTCCCAAGGTCTGGTGTAACTGATGCCAAAACTTTGAGGTAAATTGTGTCCCTCTATCCGATACGATGGTCCTTGGAACTCCATGAAGACATATGATCCTGGTCATATATATCTTGGCCAACTTTGCACTTGTATAAGTTGTTTTCACTAGGATAAAGTGTGACACTTTGGTCAAGCGATCAACTACTACCCATATAGAATCATAACCTGATTTGGTCCTGGGCAATCCAGTGATAAAATCCATGCCAAGTTTATCCCACTTCCATTCGGGTATCGACATAGGGTGTAGCAATCCTGCTGGTTTTTGATGCTCTGCCTTCACTCTCTGACATACATCACATACGGCTACGTACTCGGCGATATCCTTCTTCATCCCTTTCCACCAGAAACGTTCCTTTAAATCCAAATACATCTTGGTGTTTCCGGGGTGTATCGAGTATGGTGAGTCATGATCCTCCTATAGTATTAATTTCCTAATCTCTGTGTTATTGGGCACATAAACACGGTCCTCAAACCATAAGGTGTCGTGCTCATCCTCACGAAAATCTTTGGCCTTTCCTTCGCTCATTTTCTCTTTTATCTCGGCAATCTCTTTGTCATCCTTCTGAGCTTCTCGAATCTTTCCTAACAATGTAGAACGAACCTCCCTTGTTGCAACAAAACCTCTAGGAACAATCTCCAAACGTAGTTCCTGGAGATCCTCTGCTAACTCCTTCGGCAATCCCGTGCTCTCTAGGGTATTAGCATAACTCTTCCGACTCAAAGCGTCTGCTACGACATTGGCCTTTCCTGGATGATAGTGCAGCTTTATGTCATAATCCTTTATAAGCTCCAACCATCTTCTCTGCCTAAGGTTCAGTTCCTTCTGGGTGAAGATGTACTTCAAACTCTTATGATCCGTGTACACATCACAATGGTTTCCAATAAGGTAATGCCTCCACTTCTTCAATGCATGTACTACGGCTGCTAACTCCAAATCATGTGTGGCATAATTCAACTCCTGCGGTTTCAGTTGTCGTGAGGCATACGAAACAACTCTTCTGTCCTGCATAAGCACACTTCCAAGTCCTAAGCGAGAGGCGTCGCACTACACTTGGAAATCCTTACGTATATCTGGCAGTGTCAGCACTGGGGCTGTAGTCAAACGTTTCTTCAGCTCCTGGAAACTTGCCTCGCAATCTTCCGTCCATTTAAACTTGGTATCCTTCTTCAACAATTCTGTCATTGGCTTCACGATCTTGGAAAAATTCTCGATGAATCTCCGATAGTATCCTGCGAGTCCAAGAAAACTGCGGATCTCGCACTGAAGTGGGTGCCAACCATTCAGTGACTGACTGAACCTTGGTGGGGTCTACTGCTATACCTTCTCCTGATATAACATGTCCAAGGAATCCGACTTCCTTCAACCAAAACTCGCATTTGCTGAACTTGGCATACAACTGATGTTCCCTGAGTTTCTCGAGAACTAAACGCAAATGCTCCTTGTGCTCCTCTTCTTCTTCGAATATACCATTTTATAATCAATGAACACCACAACAAACTTATCCAAATATTCCATGAACACCTTGTTCATCATGCTCATGAAGTAGGAAGGGGCGTTAGTCAGTCCAAATGACATGACCGTATATTCGTATAACCCGTACTGTGTGGTGAATGCTGTCTTTGGTATATCTTTCTCTCGTATCTTCAACTGATGATATCCTGATCGCAGCTTGATCTTCGAAAACACCTTAGCTCCTTGCAGCTGGTCAAACAGATCATTGATCATCGGCAATGGGTACTTATTCTTAATCTTCACTTCATTCAAGGCTCGATAATCAACAACCATCCTTAGGGATTTATCCTTCTTCTCAACCAAAAGCACTGGGGCTCCCCATGGTGATGAACTCTGTCGAATGTAACCTTTTTCCAATAACTCCTTGATCTGTTTCTTAATCCCCTCCAGATCATTCGCGGGCATCCTATAGGGTCTCTTGGATATGGCCCTGTGCCTGGCAATAGCTAAATCAAAAACTCGATATCTCGATCCGGTGGCATGCCTGGTAACTCCTCTGGGAAAACATCCAGGTAATCCTTTACTACAGGCACTTCCTCCTGAACAACTCCCATGAGGGTATTTACTTGGCTACTTCTTGGCGCATGCCTAGATATATACTTGATCCTTTTTCCCTCAGGGGTGGTGAGACAAATTGACTTACTAACACAGTCAATGCTTCCTCCAAACTTTGACATCCAGTCCATTCCTAATATCACATCCAATCCTTGTGACTCCAAGATAACTAGGTCGGACGGAAAAACATGGCTACCAATGGTTAGGGGTATCTGGTCGCACCATCGACTAGCCATATACTCTGCTCCAGGTGAACTTACTAACAAAGGGGTCCTAAGGGTTTGGGTCGGTAGTTTAAACTTATCCACGAATTCCCTTGATATGTATGAATGCGATGCACCAGTATCAAAAAAACAAGACGGGTAAATGACTTAACTAAAAACTTACCTATAACCGCGTCTGGCTCCTCTTCAACCTCCTCCACATTAATGTGGTTCACTTGTCCTTTGTTGAATGGATTGGGCTTCTTCCCAGCGCTCCCATTTCCGTTTCCATTCTTCCCTTCAGGGCACTCCGTGGCATAGTGTCCAGTCTTCCCGCACTTGAAACAAGTAACGTGGCTTAGGTCTCTCTTGGTGGGTTTGGCTGGATTGGGTCAGTTCTGATTGTTGCTTGCTCCATTCCATTCCCATTCCTTGGGCCAGTATGATTATGGTTACTTCCTCCATTATGGGTGTGGCCTCCATTGTTATGAACAAGTCCTCCCGAATTCGGGGTTTGGCGAGGCTTCTGCTGAGCTCCTGAGTTATACCTCCCTTGTCCATACTTCTTCTTATGGCTCTCAATTTGCTGCTGCTTCCCTTCAATCATAAGAGCCTTATTTACCAACTCCTGGTAGTTGGTGAATGTTGCCACCATCAACTACATGCTCATCTCATCATTCAGCCCTTCCATAAACTTCTCCTGCTTTGCGGCATCTGTGGCCACATCATCAGGGGCATAGCGAGATAACTTGCTAAACTCATCCGCGTACTGTGCCACGGTACGGTTCCCCTGGCGTAAGTTGCGAAACTCATGCTTCTTCATACTCATTGCTCCAGTTGAGACATGGGTTGTACGGAAAGCTTGCTGAAACTGGTCCCATGTCATCGTGGCTATAGGGTAGGTGACAGTGTAATTCTCCCACCATGAGGCTGCTGGTCCATCCAACTGATGTGCGGCAAAAAGCACCTTCTCAGCATCAGTACATCCTGCAGTGGTTAACTCCCTTCCAATCCTGCAGAGCCAATCATCTGCTACTATGGGCTCGGTGCTACTGGAAAACACCGGTAGCTGCAACCTCAGAAAACGGACTAAGTTGTGAACTGGTGGTGGTGGTGGTGGTGGATTGTTGTTGTTGTTGTTGCCTTGGTTCTGAACTA
This sequence comes from Triticum dicoccoides, assembly GCF_002162155.2. Taxonomy (NCBI): domain Eukaryota; kingdom Viridiplantae; phylum Streptophyta; class Magnoliopsida; order Poales; family Poaceae; genus Triticum; species Triticum dicoccoides. The sequence goes on along the minus strand of NC_041382.1, from coordinate 715,948,321 downwards.
ACAACTGCATCAGGGTATTCTGTTGCTGGATCAAATGAGTGAGCTCCGGTGGGAAAGCAAATCCGGGGTCACGTCTCGGAGGCATCTGATGGGTTTAGAGGGGAGAGATTAGAATAGAATGAGGTCTAATGAGAAAGCACTGCCCATATGCACATGAGACAAACACAATCATTTCACTCAATCAATCAAGCAAGGCATACAATCGGTCTAGAACTATCGCAAAAGTGCTCGGACTACTCTATTTACATGGTGGAGTACTACTACTGATGTGGTGGTCTACTAAAAATATTCCTCAGTTGAAGACTCCATGATATCTGCTCCAGCTTCGTCTTCAAAGTCATCATCGCTAAGGTCGGAGTCAATGTCATCGATGATGATGTAGTCCTCCGGGCGAATCTCCTTGGGTTCTTCGTCTTCTCCTCCTGGTGCGGGGTCTCCCAGGAATACTCCTAGCTTCCTTTCCAGATCCTCATTCTTCTCCACTAGTACGACGATTTCCTCCTCATAATCTTCACATGTATCCTTGAGTTCTTCCTCCAGTTTTGTGATCCTTGTCATTGCATTCTTCAGATCTATCATTCCTGCGCACATTTGATTCTCCCGGCGTCGAATGTGCTGGTTTAGTTCCTGGATGAAAGATGCAATTGATCTATCCTTCCTGGTGTTGATCATCTCCCATTGCTCATCTCGGCACCCACAAATCTGGTAGATAGTATCCTTAAGTTCCTTTTGGTAAACTTCTCCAATGCGTCCCATGGTGATGTGAGCTGCCATACTCTTTCCTAGACTCTAGGTTGGTGCATCAAAGGAAAACTCTATGGGTTTAGTGATTGGCGTGAAGGTTCTTCCTGCAACTTGAACTTGAATCATCCATCGCTCCCCTTCTGGTAAAGTGGCATTGTAAGTCCCGGTGAAGCTTGGTATTCCTATGTTCAGGTACCTGGTGACTTCCTTCAAGTGTCGTCCAAAAGGTGCTTCTTCATCCGTTTGTGCAAACTTGTTCCTTACATCTGCCATCCTAAAGAGTGGAAAATGGAGAGGATTCGGAAATGAGAAGAGAATAGTGATCTATGGCTTTAGCTTAGTGGTCGTGTCCTACACTCAGCGTGTTCTCTGATACCATCTTGTAGCGACCCGACCTCAAATGGTCAAGTCTCTGTGCTTCAGTGTCATCCCTGGATCGGTAATGCTGACACACACAGTACTCAAGGATTTATAACAGAGTAGCAATCACACACTTAATACATAGAATGTCTCAAAAGAGAACTTATTACAATAAATATGGCTTAAGGCCATCTAATACGATAACAGTGGAAGGCTTGGAAGATAAAATGAGTCCATCAAATCCAACGTCATAGCTGAGCTGCACGGCAACGACCTAACGAACCTTACTCCTCATCTGAAAAGTCTACAACATAATACGTTGCAGCCCGAAATGGGTCAGCACATTGAATATGCTGGCAAAGTAACATAGTAGAGCAAGAACAGAATAATGCTATCACTACATGCATATTTGGCTGGTGGAAAGCTCTATGGTTACAGTTTTTGCAAAAAGTCAATTTTTCCCTACAACAAAGGAATAGATTTTATTTAACTATCATGGTAGTTGAAACATCATTGAGAAGGTTCCTCCAACTCAATCCCAATTAAAGTAATTATCATCCCAACAATATTAAATTAAAAGTGATGAGATACTTAAGATACTCCAAGTACTAGATACTCAAGATGTCCATAACCAGGGACACGACTAACCATGATTAGTTTGTACACTCTGCAGAGGTTTGAGCACTTTTCCCCACAAGACTCGATCGCCTCCGTTGAATTTCTCGCACTACAAGGTGTTTGAGAAACGGACAACCGAGACACAGTCTTTCAGAAACATTAACTCTCTACTCCGGGCAGACCATACCAAACCTACAACCCACTACCTGCTGATCCACCTCTTCAAGAGCTTCACGTAACTTACTTAACTATGCTAGAGCCCATAATAGCTTGTGGCTGCACACGGAAGTTTCTAGCATGAATCATCTCAGTTCCCTTTGAGCCTAGGTGGTGGTCCATAGGAAGATCACACGGGTACTCCAGGATTTCCAAAAATACAGGCAACATTGGGTACTCCAAGTGCCTCAATCCACCCAGATGTGTATTTAAATTTCCACCTTAAGTTGAACCATTAATTAACAACCTCACATCTATCATGGATTTCACTCACCCAAACCACGTCTATGAGCATAGCATAGCAATATAAGCAACATGTAGAAGTAACTCCCAAGGGTTTGAATGTAACAGGGCAATAGGTTCTACCTCATCAACTACTTCCCAACCCACATGTTAATCATATCCTAACCATGCAATGTTTGAGGATTGGAGCTAATGCATAAAAACTGGGTGATAAAGGGGTATGATCAAAGTGTTACTTGCCTTGCTGACGGTCCGAAACCTAGAGACTCCAAATAACATGCTTCGCACTCCGGGAATTCTATCGCAAACAAACAATGGCATACATAAGCAATCAAGCAAAGAAACACGGGTAAAACTCAAATAAGAAGATCTAACCAGAAAGTTCAACTTAAGAACTCCGGTTTGCAAAAAGAATCAAATAGAACGGAGCAACGAAACTCAAACGATGAAAGAAACAAGATCCATATACTAATCTGGACCTAGGTCAAATTTTACATTACCAAAAGCTTGTTCAAGTTGGTTAAGCAAAAAGAGGGTCTCGAGACGAAGATTTAGGCGCTTGAATCGCCTGATTCCGAGAAATGAGCGAAAAGATAAACAAGAACGAAAATCAGATCAGAAATCGTGATCAGAAATAATCGCGGAAAAATCCGATTAAAGAAAGCTGACGAACAGGCTAACGAACGAGCGTTCGCTGTCTACGGCTAAATGGTGAAAACCGTTCGTAAAAACGAACGTGCGGACGAACGTCCGCTAAATAACTAAACCAAAAAATAAACCAATCTACTAAAAAACCGCGGGTTCTAAAGAAAAACCGATCGGTTTTTCCGTAGAAAACCGACAGCGGCGGCGGCGGTTACCGGCAGTGGCGGAACGGCGGCGGTGGCGTGCGGCTCAGGCAGGGTCGGGCGACGAGGTAGCGGCAGGGCGCGGCTCCGGCGGGCGGGGCGGCTGCGGGAGGCGGCGGCGTGGCGGCACGCGGCTCGGGCGGCTAGGGTTTTGGGCGGGGGTGGGCTGAGGGGCGGCTCCCCGGCTTATAAGGCCGGCCGGGCCGAGAGTTCTAGAAGGACACGGTCCGGTTAGGTCGGTTCGCGTTTTTTTAAACAATTCAGACCTGCAGAAAGAGAAAGAAAAAATACTAAACGGACTCCAAAAATCTCAAAATAAATTTTCCCCGTCCTCTAAAAATAAGCCGGACAAGGTGAGCATTTATTTGGGTCTAAACTGCAATTTTGAAAAATGCATATTTTTCCTAATTCAAATAAAATACCAATAAAACTCCAAATAAAAAAACTTATTTGATTTTAATATTAAATCTCTGGTATTTCTTTATTTTGAGGAAGTCATTTTATCCTCTCTCTTTTATTTTTTTTATAAAAGAAACATTTCAGAGACATAAAATTATAATCAAGCGATCCTCTTTTCATAATTCGAGAAAAGCTCCAATATGAAAATAACGAAATCTCCAGCTCTCTTCGTGGGTCCTTGAGTTGCTTAGAATTTCTAGGATCAACCAAAATGCAATAAAATATGATATGCAATGATGATCTAATGCATAACATTCCAAATTGAAAATTTGGGATGTTACACTACTACTATTACTCGACACATCGACCGCTATTCAGCATGCATCTAGAGTATTAAGTTCATAAGAACAGAGTAACGCATTAGGCAAGATGACATGATGTATAGGGATAAACTCAAGCAATATGATATAAACCCCATCTTTTTATTCTCGATGGCAACAATACAATATGTGCCTTGCTGCCCCTGCTGTCACTGGGAAAGGACACCGCAAGATTGAACCCAAAGCTAAGCACTTCTTCCATTGCAAGAAAGATCAATCTAGTAGGCCAAACCAAACTGATAGTTCGAAGAGACTTGCAAAGATAACAAATCATACATAAAAGAATTCAGAGAAGAACCAAATATTGTTCATAGATAATCTTGATCATAAACCCACAATTTATCTGATCCCGACAAACACACCGCAAAAAGAATTACACCGAATAGATCTCCAAGAAGATCGAGGAGAACTTTGTATTGAGATCCAAAGAGAGAGAAGAAGCCATCTAGCTAATAACTATGGACCCAAAGGTCTATGGTAAACTACTCACACATCATCGGAGAGGCTATGGTGTTAATGTAGAAGCCCTCCGTGATCGATTCCCCCTCCGGCGGAGGTCCGGAAAAGGCCCCCAGATGGGATATCTTGGGTACAGAAGGTTGCGGCGGTGGAAATAGGGTTTCGTGGTGCTCTCGGATGTTTTCGGGGTATATGAGTATATATAGGTGAAAGAAGTCGGTCAAGGGAGCCACGAGGGCCCCATGAGGGTGGGGGCGCGCCTCCCTGCCTTGTGGCCTCTGATACGTCCATTTTGCATCATGCTTTTATATCAATATTTATTGCATTATGGGTTGTTATTACACATTATGTCACAATACTTATGCCTATTCTCTCTTATTTTACAAGGTTTACATGAAGAAGGGGAATGCCGGCAGCTGGAATTCTAGGCTGGAAAAGGAGCAAATATTAGAGACCTATTCTGCACATCTCCAAAAGTCCTGAAACTCCACGGGAGCACTTTTCAGAATATATAAAAAATATTGGGCGCAAGAAGTACCAGAGGGGGCCACCCACCAGCCACGAGGGTGGGGGCCGCGCCCTACCCCCCTAGGCGCGCCCCCTGCCTCGTGGGCCCCTTGGTGGCCCTCCGATACCCATCTTTGGCTATATGGAGTCTTTCGTCTGAGAAAAAATCATAAGCAAGCTTTCGGGACGAGACTCCGCCGCCACGAGGCGGAACCTTGGCGGAACCAATATAGGGCTCCGGCGGAGCTATTCTGCCGGGGAAACTACCCTTCGGGAGGGGCAAATCATCACCATCATCATCACCAGCGATCCTCTCATTGGGAGGGGGTCAATCTCCATCAACATCTTCACCAGCACCATCTCATCTCAAACCCTAGTTCATCTCTTGTATCCAATCTTTGTATCCAAACCTCAGATTGGTACCTGTGGGTTGCTAGTACTGTTGATTACTCCTTGTAGTTGATGCTAGTTGGTTCACTTGGTGGAAGATCATATGTTCAAATCCATTATGCATATTAATACCCCTCTGATTATGAACATGAATATGCTTTGTGAGTAGTTACGTTTGTTCCCGAGGACATGGGAGAAGTCTTGCTATTAGTACTCATCTGAATTTGGTATTCGTTCGATATTTTGATGAGATGTATGTTGTCATCCCTCTAGTGGTGTCATGTGAACGTAGACTACATGACACTTCACCATTGTTTGGGCCTAGAGGGAGGCATTGGGAAGTAATAAGTAGATGATGGGTTGCTAGAGTGACAGAAGCTTAAACCCTAGTTTATGCGTTGCTTCGTAAGGGGCTGATTTGGATCCATATGTTTTATGCTATGGTTAGGTTTACCTTAATACTTCTGTTGTAGTTGCGGATGCTTGCAATGGGGGTTAATCATAAGTGGGATGCTTGTCCAAGTAAGGACAGTACCCAAGTGCCGGTCCACCCACATATCAAAGTATCAAAGTATCGAACATGAATCATATGATCGTGATGAAAACTAGCTTGACGATAATTCCCATGTGTCCTCGGGAGCGGTTTCCTTCGTATAAGAATTTGTCCAGGCTTGTCCTTTGATACAAGAAGGATTGGTCCATCTTGCTGCACCTTATTTACTTTTATTACTTGCTACTCGTTACAAATTACCTTATCACAAAACTATCTGTTACCTATAATTTCAGTGCTTGCAGAGAATACCTTACTGAAAACTGCTTATCATTTCCTTCTGCTCCTCGTTGGGTTCGACACTCTTACTTATTGAAAAGGCTATGATATATCCCCTATACTTGTGGGTCATCAAGACTCTTTTCTGGCGCTGTTGCCGGGGAGTAAAGCGCCTTTGGTAGGTGGAATTTGGTAAGCAAAATTTATATACTGTGCTGAAATTTACTGTCACTTGTTACTATGGAAAGTAGTCCTTTGAGGGGCTTGTTCGGGGTATCTTCACCCCGACTGGTAGAGAAAATAGTTGCTCCTCAACCTACTGAACCTCCTAAAAATGTTTACTTTGAAATTCCTTTGGATATGATAGAGAAACTGCTAGCTAATCCTTTTGCAGGAGATGGAACATTACATCGCGACTTACACTTAATCTATGTGGATGAAGTTTGTGGATTATTTAAGCTTGCAGGTATGCCAGATGATGTTATCAAGAAGAGGGTCTTCCCTTTATATTTGAAGGGAGATGCATTAACATGGTATAGGCTATGTGATGATATGGGATCATGGGACTACAAACGGTTGAAATTGGAATTCCATCAGAAGTTTTATCGTATGCATCTTGTTCATCATGATCGTAATTATATATATAATTTTTGGCCTCACAAAGGAGAAAGCATCGCTCAAGCTTGGGGAAGTGCCCCGGTATCGTATCACCATCACTTTTATCTCTACCATTTTTCTTAGTTCGATCCTTTTGATAATATCTTGATCAAGTAGAATAAAGTTTTAGTATGATCTAGTTGTGAGTTTTGCTTTATGATCCTTGTATGTAATCCAGTCCGTGAGCTATATATAATAAAGATTGGTGTTGAGTCAAGGGCTTGATTATTTTACTATGATCTTGAGGGAATTAAATAAAATAAAAGAGAAGAAATAAAAAGAAATAAAGAGATCATATGGATCTTATGGAGAGTAATGAGCTCACATATAAAGAGTATGCTGAATAAAAGTTGTTGAGAGTTGAGAAACATAGTTTTGGTCATTGTTGCAATTAATAGGAAGTAATAAAGAAAGAGAGGTTCACATATAAATATACTATCTTGGACATCTTTTATGATTGTGAGCACTCATTAAAGTATGACATGCTAAGAGTTGACGTTGGACAAGGAAGACAACATAATGGGTTATGTTTTATTACATCTGAGATAAATTATATTGTCATGGATCATCCAACATGTTGAGCTTGCCTTTCCCTCTCATGCTAGCCAAGTTCTCTGCACCAAGTAGAAATACTACTTGTGCTTCCAAATATCCCTAAAACCAGTTCTACCATGAGAGTCCACCATATCTACCTATGGATTGAGTAAGATCCTTCAAGTAAGTTCTCATCGGTGCAAGCAATAAAAATTGCTCTCTAAATATGTATGACTTATTAATGTGGAGAAAATAAGCTTTATACGATCTTGTGATGTGGAAGAAATAAAAGCGACAGACTGCATAATAAAGGTTCATATCACAAGTGGCAATATAAAGTGGCATTCTTTTGCATTAAGATTTTGTGTATCCAACCAAAAAAGTGCATGACAACCTCTGCTTCCCTCTGCGAAGGGCCTATATTTTACTTTTATCTTCTACCTTATATAAGAGTCATGGTGATCTTCACCTTTCCTTTTACATTTTATCCTTTGGCAAGCACAATGTGTTGGAAAGATCCTGATATATAAAGCTAATTGGATGTGAGTTTTCATGAGCTATTATTGTTGACATTACCTTTGAGGTAAAACGTTGGGAGGCAAAACTATAAGCCCCTATCTTTCTCTGTGTCTGATTAAAACTTCATAACCATAAATATCGCGTGAGTGTGAGCAATTGTGAAAGACTAAAATATGGTTGAGTATGTGGTGGACTTGCTGAAAAGCTCTTGTATTGACTCTTTCCTATGTTAAGATAAATTGCAATTGCCTCAATGACTGAGATTAGAGTTTGTTGGTTCTTAATGAAGTTTATGATTCATACTTGAAATTGTGATTGAATTGTTACTTTAGCATAAGAGATCATATGACAATATATATATATATAGATGTTCTAAGAATGATCATGATGCCCTCATGTCCGTATTTTATTTTTATCAACACCTCTATCTCTAAACATGTGGACATATTTTTCGATTTCGGCTTTCGCTTGAGCACAAGCGAGGTCTAAGCTTGGGGGAGTTGATACATCCATTTTGCATCATGCTTTTATATCGATATTTATTGCATTATGGGTTGTTATTACACATTATGTCACAATACTTATGCCTATTGTCTCTTATTTTACAAGGTTTACATGAAGAGGGGGCATGCCAGCAGCTGGAATTCTGGGCTGGAAAATGAGCAAATATTAGAGACCTATTTTGCACATCTCCAAAAGTCCTGAAACTCCACGGGAGCACTTTTCAGAATATATAAAAAATATAGGGCTCAAGAAGTACCAGAGGGGGGCCACCCACCAGCCACGAGGGTGGGGGCGCGCCCTACCCCCTAGGCATGCCCCCTGCCTCGTGGGCCCCCTAGTGGCCCTCTGATGCCCATCTTTGGCTATATAGAGTCTTTCGTCCGAGAAAAAATCATAAGCAAGCTTTCCGGACGAGACTCCGCCGCCACATGGCGGAACCAATCTAGGGCTCCGGCGAAGCTGTTCTGTCAGGGAAACTTCCCTCCGGGAGGGGGAAATCATCACCATCATCATCAGCAACGATCCTATCATCGGGAGGGGGTCAATCTCCATCAACATCTTCACCAGCACCATCTCATCTCAAACCCTAGTTCATCTCTTGTATCCAATCTTTGTATCCAAACCTCAGATTGGTACCTGTGGGTTGCTAGTAGTGTTGATTACTCCTCGTAGTTGATGCTAGTAGGTTTACTTGGTGGGAGATCATATGTTCAAACCATACATTTCGTTCAGTCTGACTCCGACTTTAAATTATACGACGATCGATATAAAATAAATGGAAATGATAAACGTTCGGATTTTAAGCATGGCAATCCAAACGTTTTTCATGGAAAATTTAGATTACGCAGCGGTGGCGGGGGCGTCTCGCGGTGGGAAGCGGCTCCTCTGCCATTCTCTGTGTGTCATTGGGCAAGTGACCGCCGGCGACGGTGGCGTCTTGCGTCGTTGTTGGCGTACTCCTGGACGTTGGCCTAGCTTCAAGGAAGGCCAAAATGTTCTGGACTTCGGAGCGAGTCAACTGGCGGGAGGAGGCGACTGGCGTTGGTGCAAGGAAGCGGTCGAAGGTGGCCATCCATGCCGCTGAGGGGGCACTGGCACCCGCGCAGGGACAGGTACTGTCAACGGCATGGCGGAGACATTCGTGTGCACGGGCACCGGCACGGGCGCGCACGTCAGTGCACGCGCAGGCGCATGCGCTGGCAGGTGCACGGGCACCGGCACGGGCGTGCGCATCAGTGCACGCGCAGGCGCATGCGCTGGCAGGTGCACGGGCGCGTGAAAGTCGGCGGGGACCTCGTGGAACCCCGTGGGATCAAGCTCGGCGACAATATGCGGCTCCCAGCCCATCAATGCCATGGGGATGGGCGCTGGTGCAGTCGGGGCGACGGGAGCCGGAACGGGAGCGGGGATAGGTGCGGTGTCTTCCCGCAAGACCAGTTCAAGCTCGTCCCAAAGCGCCTTATGTTCTTGAGACTCCGGCTGGGGGTCTTCCTCAGGAAACTGGAACACTAAGGGCAGACCATCGTGATGCGGCATGGCGTACATTTAGGTCAGGCTAGTTGGAGGTAGACGGCAAGAGAATCGGAGAGGAAGAGAGAGGATTGTAGCGATACCGGGTAGTGCGGGGTTGATTTTAAACTGCGGCGCCGGCGACATTAAAAGTGGGAGCAGTTGGGACGACGGTGGGCGGCGGAGCCTGGTCAAAGGGCTCGCCTCCCGGTGAGCCTGCACAGCGGTCTGCTCGCACACCTCCCGTCGACTCACACGCTTGCTCGGACGGCACCTGCCGATGAGAAGCGGGGACTCGTGGCGGCACGTAAACGCCCACGGTTTTAATAGTGAAAGCGTTCGCCTTAACGTGACAGGTCTTTGTTCCAAAATACCTTGGCTCTTTATTTGTGCAACTTGTCATAGGCAGCTTGTCTCAAATTGAAGAAAAAACTTACGAAGTAATATTTGTGCCATATCACGTGACCATGCTTAGTTTCAAGAATTTATGCTCACTTTTGGATTTTCTGAAATTTAAGATCCAGGATTCGAAACAGTATCATAACCTGCATCATGTAATAAATTTTCAAGTCGTACATCTGTCATGTTGTATTTCTTAAGAAAGGATTTGGTCAAACATTTTGCTTAGTTAGACTTCAGACAAGTTATATATGCAGAGTAAAAGGATAATCCCTCCGTACCAGTGCATTGCCTGATATAGTAACTGAAGTACTAGGCACAAACAAACGGGCTCAATTATGTGCTCATCCTGGTGTAGTAGTAGTAGTACTAGGCAATTCAGTTGACGGGTGACCTTGACGAGCGGCGACCAAGGGAATTGAACCGTGCTCGGCACGGTAGGTAACGTTGTCTAGTTACTAAAGCATCCCTCCGTTGTTCATCGGTGGTCATTATGGACACGGGGACATGAGGGGAATTTCCTAGGGCTGGAATTCTGGCCACCAGATATTTCGACTTGAAACGCTGAGGCTCGACTGGTTGGGGTTGCCTAATGTGCGTACCACGCACGCCACCGAAGGACACGAGCCCGTTTTTTTAGGATCAACACGAGCCAAGGTCTGGCTAGTACGCCGTTGGGTCCTACCATTCGAGAATACGAAAGGAACCTTTTAAATTGCCGAATGAATCTATGTGTATTACAATACTCGTATTTTTCTTGTAAATACTAATCTCAACGTGGTAATTGATTTATGACGAGTTGTTGAATTAGAGTGAGTTTGTGATATAGTGATCTCAACGTGGATTTCACATTTCACGGTATCCCTAGTAAGTTTTCCAATGCAAATTCAAATTTAAAAGATGAACAATATGGAGGTGAGAAAACTTTGTATGTATCAAGCATATGACCACACACACACACACAAAGAGAGAGAGACACACACACACACGAACACAACAACAATCCAATAAGTATAGTGCATCTATTTTTCCAAACCATGCATGTATGACATGAATTCAAAAATACTCCTTCTATTCCTAAATATTAGTCTTTTAGAGAGTTCAACAAGTGACTACATACGGAGCAAAATGAGTGAATCTAGACTCTAAAATATGTCTATATACATCCGTATGTGCCAGTCCATTTGAAGCCTCTAAAAAGACTAATATTTAGGAACGAAGGGAGTAAAATGTAAGACATCCATGGTCCTCAGTTCAATATTTAAAATGAACATGAAACTGAAACATGAATATTAAGTCTAGTACTACAGTACATGCAAATGTTGTGTTTAGGCGGAGCCATGATTATCAGGGGTCAACCCCTTGACCTTAGATAAAATTGTGGAGCTCTGTTTAGGGTTGTTTAGATTATATTTATCCCCACCCTCCCAACCACCGATTGGTTGTGCACCCCCACCCCTCCTCCCCGGGAGAATATCATGTGCCCCCATACCTTAGATGCTATATGCCGATACGAGTTATTTGGAGCTTGTAGATCTGAGATATAGCAGCTCACATGATGTGTCTTAATATTTTTGCAGGAAACCTTGATGAGTTTGAGAATTGCACACAATTTGTACAAAAACTACTTAGATGCCCTTTGATCCCATATCCAACGACCTCGAAGCTCATATCACCATAGCATCTAAGATGAAGGAGGACATCAAATTCTCCTGTATGTAAGAATATCATGTGCTACCACACCTTAGATGCTTTGGTGATACAAGCTCTTCGGAGGCGTTGGATTTGTGACCCAACACCTCCTTGGTGGTTCGAATGGTTTTTTGAAGAAAAGCCCCAAAAGAGTTCGGCCACTGTTTACAAGCACAAAGACTGCTCAGATGCCATTGGATCTCAGATCAAACGACCTCCAAGCTCGTATCGCCGTAGCATCCAAGCTGCGATAGCACCTTATGTTTTCTCGCACGGGAGAGTATGAGGTGCTCCCGCACCATAGATTCTATGGTGATACGAGTTCACTGAGATCTAACGGCCCACAGTAGGAGGTTTGAATGTTTTTGCAATATACGGCTGATAGAGTTTGGGAAATGCGTAGAAAGTACTAGTACTACGCATGTGCCATCTGATCACTGATCATACGGCCTAGATGCTCATATCGCCGTAGCGGGTAATTAAGCTACGGGGAGCACCTAATATGAGCACCGGGGAGCCGTTGGATCGAAGATGCAGCGGCACACACGAGGCCTCAATGTTTTATTTGCCAAAAAACCTTTGGAGAATTTGGAAATTGCGCATAATTACAAAGACTACTCCCAAGCCATTGGATCTCACTTCCAACGGTGTAAAAACTCGTATCACCATAGTATCTAAGCTATGGGGTGGATGTGATCTTCTATGTCGCTGTCATTTTTGTTCGCAAACTTGCAAAATACGTGTAACTCGTGCCGTTACTTGTCTAACCGCGCAAAGTGTTTGTTCAAAAAAACCATCCTACACTGAAATATCGGAACAACACACGGGGGTCCCACTTGTCATTAATCAAATTTGGACCTAAAACTAACAAATCTGAAAGACGAGATTCGAACTGGCAACCTGGACTACAAAGCGTAAGTCGATAGCCTGAAAAAATGAACAGTTGTTGGCTTTGTCCCATAACTTGATTTTATACCATTACTTGCGTTCAGTAGAGTAGAGGGAGTGCCTCGTCAACACGTGCATGACCATTCTCTCACTTACTGGTGGGTGCCAGGTCTGCGATCTCAATCTCTCTTCTCTCCATCGTCTAACCTTTGCACGGGCACACACGAAGAGCGGCGCTAGCTTGTTGTGGTGTTATTACAACTAAAAAAGCTTGGAAAATAGAAGAATCGCCTTGAACAAGAGACGTTGTGGCTGGTCGAGACGGAGCTAACCACATCTATCCTCCGTGCCACGTTTGCATGATGAAGCTGTGTGGCTAGTGGAGTGTTTTCGACCGACTGGCTGGGTCCCGAGGTCGAACGATAGGTACTACGTCTGATACAGTATATTTTTACACGCACATTTTTCCTCCGTGCCGAGACATGGCACACCCTACCGCACGGTTTCGAGGTCCTCCCAGGTGGTGCACGCATATATTCTTCCTGACGTGGGACGCCCTACCGCGTGTTTTCTGGCTCCTCCTCGGTCGTAGCGCCGAAGCAAGTAAATGAGTCGTCAAATCATGAAAGACCACCTTTCCCGCCGAGTACATCAATGAGGCACGGTGGCTAGCTAGTTGGGCTAGTTCGATCGATTAGCTAGGCCGCCGCCACATTTGTTTTTTCACCCCTTTTTTATCTACTTGCCGGCAGGTAAATTTAAATATCCACCGCAGCGTTGCTCTGGTGTTTGGGTGCGGCAAGATTTTTAATTTTTTGATTGACGGGAGCAGGCGCAGCAGGATTTTTAATTTTTCAATTGACGGGAGCAGGCGCGGCAGCAATTAGTCATGATGACTCCGCCTATAAAAACCCACTGCTCCCAGATGTGAGAAGTCATCGACTGGTGTTTTACCGTGGTGAAAACCAAAAGATTCCCCGCTCCCTCCGCCTTCCCGTAGATTGCATTGCCTTTCAGCCGTTTCGCCCCCTTTGCTTCCTCTCCCCATTGCTTCTACCTGGTGCCATGGCGGTGCAGCAGATCATGGAGTCCGAGGTGAGGCGCCTAACACATGAGCTCCATGCCAAGGATGCGGAGCTCAGGGCCAAGGACGTGGAGCTCCATGAGCTCAAGGAAGAGAGGAGTGCCATGCTCCTCCGGTATGTGCGGGAGTTCATGGAGCTTCAAAAGCGGCAGGCGTCCACCACAAAGATGCTCGAGGCGTCGGCGGCGTTGCTGCAGAAAGCGGGAGATACGATAGGCCGTCAGGGGAGCCGGCTGGAGTGCGAGCGGGCCGATCGTGACGAGGTCCAGGATTGCCTCAACCACTTGGTGAATCAAGTTGCCACGCACGTGTTGCGGCTGCGCGATGCCTACCGTCGTGCCAGCGCGACGATGCCGACCGTCGGGCTAAACCCGTTCGACCACCCGGTCGACTTCAACGAGCTGCGGCTTCCTAACCTGGTCTCCTTCTTCACCTATATCTCCGAGGAGCCGAGCCGTCTCCGCGCGATGGTGCGGGCTGGGCTGGACAAGGAGGGGTTGCGGGATGCCGTCGCCGTTTCTGGGCGAATCCTTTTAGGGCTCCGTCACCGGAATCCATTCATGCCATTGGACACCGTCTTTGACGAGCTAGCTCCCGTCGACCGGGAGCAGGCTCTGCGGGCGGTTGCACCCTGCATCACTAACGTCATGCGCCTCGAGAAGCAGAGGGACTTCGGTGGTGTTTAGGCGCCCTCTGCATGGGCATGTCCATGTCTCGGTGCAACATGACCATTGGATCAAACTTAGATGGTGCAGATCAGTCACTGTAGCACAAAGCGTGTGGGTGTGTTTGGTTGCATTCTCATCTCAATATAGTTGTTTCCTCTTCGTGTATTTTAGTCAACCTACTAGTGTGGACTCATGCACTCTGCCAAACACCCAAAAGTGGGTCGAGAAGGGAACTTTTGCTCCCATCCCGTGCACCCTTCATACACCCTGCCTAACACTATCCGTGCTTCATATGGTTCATGTTTCATGGAGTACTGTAGCATTGTATGTTGGGGAACGTAGTAATTTCAAAAAAAATCCTATGCACACGCAAGATCATGGTGATGCATAGCAACGAGAGGGGAGAGTATGATCTACGTACCCTTGTAGATCAACAACGGAAGCGTTGACACAACATAGAGGAAGTAGTCGTACGTCTTCCCGATCTGACCGATCCAAGCACCGTTACTCCGACGCCTCCGAGTTCTTCGCACACGTACAGCTCGATGACGTTCCCCGGGCTCCGATCCAGCGAAGCGTCGGGGAAGAGTTCCGTCAGCACGACGGCGTAGTGATGATGATGATGTTCAACCGGCGCAGTGCTTCGCCTAAGCACTGCAACGATATGACCGAGGTGGAATATGGTGGAGGGGGGCACCGCACACGGCTAAGGAACGATCACGAAGATCAACTTGTGTCTAGGGGTGCCCCCTTCCCCCGTATATAAAGGAGCAAGGGGGAGGCCGGCCAGCCCTATGGGGTGCGCCAAGGGAGGGGGAGTCCTTCTCCTAGTGGGAGTAGGACTCCCCTTTCCTAGTCCAACTAGGAAAAGAGAGGGGGAAGGAAAGAGAGGGAGAGGGAAAGGGAAAGGGAAAGGGGGGCTGCGCCCCCCCCCCCCCCTCCTAGTCCAATTCGGACTCCCCATGGGGGGGCGCCACCTCCTAGGCTGCAGCCCTCTCTCTCCCCTCAGGCCCACTAAGGCCCAATACTTCCCCGGGGGGTTCCGGTAACCCCTCCGGCACTCCGGTTTTCTCCGAAATCACCCGAAACAATTCCGGTGTCCGAATATAGCCGTCCAATATATCAATCTTTATGTCTCGACCATTTTGAGACTCCTCGTCATGTCCGTGATCACATCCGGGACTCCGAACAAACTTCGGTACATCAAAATTGCATAAACTCATAATAACTGTCATCGTAACTTTAAGCATGCGGACCCTACGGTTCGAGAACAATGTAGACATGACCGAGACACGTCTCCGGTCAATAACCAATAGCGGGACCTGGATGCCCATATTGGCTCCTACATATTCTACGAAGATCTTTATCGGTCAGACCGCATAACAACATACGTTGTTCCCTTTGTCATCGGTATGTTACTTGCCCGAGATTCGATCGTCGGTATCCAATACCTAGTTCAATCTCGTTACCGGCAAGTCTCTTTACTCGTTCCGTAATACATCATCTCACAACTAACATATTAATTGTAATGCTTGCAAGGCTTATGTGATGTGCATTACCAAGAGGGCCCAGAGATACCTCTCCGACGATCGGAGTGACAAATCCTAATCTCGAAATATGTCAACCCAACATGTACCTTTGGAGACACCTGTAGAGCACCTTTATAATCACCCATTTACGTTGTGACGTTTGGTAGCACACAAAGTGTTCCTACGGCACACGGGAGTTACATAATCTCATAGTCATAGGAACATGTATAAGTCATGAAGAAAGCAATAGCAACATACTAAATGATCGGGTGCTAAGCTAATGGAATGGGTCATGTCAATTAGATCATTCAACTAATGATGTGATCTCGTTAATCAAATGACAACTTCTTTGTCTATGGTTAGGAAACATAACCATCTTTGATTAACGAGCTAGTCAAGTAGAGGCATACTAGTGACACTCTGTTTGTCTATGTATTCACACATATATTATGTTTCCGGTTAGTACAATTCTAGCATGAATAATAAACATTTATCATGATATAAGGAAATAATAATAACTTTATTATTGCCTCTAGGGCATATTTCCTTCACCGTACTCTCCGTGCGCTGTGAACCTAGTTCTGTTAACATTGATCTCGCCGTTCATTCTCGACCGTACAGTCGAAAAAGCGGTACTATGTTACATATAGGAGTAGTTGACATGCGCACAACATCATTTGTTATCGTCATATCTTACTACACTAGCAACAAGATTGTGTAGTACTGACGTATGAACCACCGCACATGCCTAGTAGTAGGAGCACTGTGTATGTTCAAGTGGCTGCCGCGTTTCATACTCCTCCGTCGTAAGAGTGGAAACGCTTGTTGTAATCATTTTTTTCTTCAGAAAAAGAGTGGACACGCTCTACCTTGCGGATCCTCCTCCAGCCATGCACTAAATTACTCACTTTCGCCGACGTGTGGGACAGCCAGCACCTGGGTCCACCAGCCATGCACTAAATTACTCCATAGTAGAGTGACGGTAGTCTACGCCGATCGAACCGCCGCAGTAATGCCCAATGAGCCGTCAAATCACAAAACCCCCTCCTTTCCAGCAGTAAGTTGGACGGACGAAGCAACCATCATTTCACTCTTCTCTCTCAGCTTCCTCTCTTGAAGAAAACCCCCACTCGCTTCACTTCGCTTCTCCCTCATCTCGTTCCTCGTTTCACTCTTCTCTCTCAGCTTCCTCTCTTGGATGGACGCCGGAGCACCGGCCGACGTGATGTCTATGGCTCTGGCCAAAACCGTCGAGGCTCATGGTACGAAGAAGCGCAAGCACCCTGCCGAGACTACCGCAGACAAGCTCAAAGCCATCGCCCTGTCCAAGCCCCCCTCTCCGGGATCCCTCATTAAGCAAGTCCAGGTAATGTCTCTTGTTGACGATCTTTTTCTCGATCTTGATCGTGTTTTTTCATCTAACACGCAGTACTAGTACTGGTAGTACAACTTTCTGGGTGATCTTGCATGTGATTTTAGTGTGCCAAATGACGGTTCTAAATTCCTCTTTTGACCAAAACATGTGAGAGGTTGACACTGATTTCTTATAGATTACTTTCAACTACTCCCTTTGTCCCAAATTTCTTGTCTTAGATTTTTCTATATACGGATGTATCTAATACTAAAATGTGACTTGATACATCCGTATCTAGACAAATCTAAGACAAGAATTTTGGGACGGAGGGAGTACTTTATGAGCATCAATGCTACCTTTTAAGAGGGTATATTTGCCTCGGTAACTTGTGTTATGGATATTGCATGTAATCCCTATGCTCTCATGCCTTTGAAGACATGTTCTAGTGTCTTTGTTCACTCATTTCTGTGTGTATATGTAGTCATATATGGAGTATAATATCGAAAATCATCTTATATTTCTGAATGGAGGTAGTAATAAAATATGGTTTCTGTTTGAATTAGAACCAGGTCCGCAGTGGAGATGAAGTTCTCAAAGTCATGCCATGTGAACTGGAAGACCTGATGATGAGTTCTACTGCTGAACTATCCAGCTGATGTGTCCTTGTCGCCACGTGTCCTGAACTAGTGTTTTCCTGTAGCATTGTTGTCATGCGTGTTCTCGAGGCTGTATTTGACCACAACAATTTCCTGGTTGTGCCTTCGATTACGAAGGGTGTGGTTCTTGTAAAGCTTCCCAACAAATCTGATGCAGCCTGTCTTCATCATCATGTTTATGAGTGGAAAGACCACTCTGTTAGGTTCTCCAAGGTTGACAAGATGGTGATGGTGCATGTAGACATCTCACACGAAGTCCATGGCCTAGTCAGTTATGCGGGGTTCATCCTGTAGGTCGGTGGCAAGAAATAGTCTACAGAGTTTACTTAGTGTAACTTTGCTTGTCTGTAGTAAGTACTATTGTTCAGTACTTGATTTGTGTTTGTGAACCCTGTATTGTTTATTAGTACTGCCGCTTTTGGTGTGTGGTCAGTCCTGAGAACGGTCTATGTTAATGTCTATCCACTCAATTCAGTTTGTATATTTTGAAGTATCCAGATCATATTTTTTGTGAGGACGGTTTATCAATTATGGTTACACTCCAATATCTGTATGCATTGCAGGGTTTATCGCACCCACCAGGATTTCCAGTCCCATGGATGTTCGGTCCATACAATTTGTCACGACCTTTGGACTGTCCTGCTTGTGGGAGTAGGCGGGGCCCCTGCATGCCACGCGTAGTTGGACAATCAATCTTCTGTTTAGTACTTCAAGATAGTGATTTCCTGGTAAGGATTCACTCGTGTCACATCAAGTAAATCTTATTGATTTACTGTCTAAATCTTATTGATTTAATGTCATGTTTTCTTTCTTTTCCTGCAATTTTACGATGCAGGTTTTGCCATGTGACATTCATCATAGAATAAACCGTTTGGTTTGCTCTACGATGGCTATTTTTGCAGGTTTCACTTCTTATGTCGTGTCAGTAACGAAGGCACTGTCCATCACTTATATTACTGGAAAAATTGGATTAGTCTGTTGTCTGAGTACAAGCTGAATCCCTATGATGAACTACGGTTTGGTTTAACAGAAACGCCACAATTAGTCCTTCTCGCGTTTAAAATAAATGAAGAAAAAAACTGGATCACGGTCACGGATCCTAGTCAAGTTAGAAAGCTAATCATAGCATACCATACACGATTGTCGCTGTCTCGCACAAATCGAGCATCGGCAGTTGCTCTAGCACTAACAGCGGCAGCAGCTCAGTCTGATCCAGCTGAGGATTGGGCACCGACCGCGTCAACGGATCAGTCTGATCTACCGGAGGATCGGGCATCGACACCGGCACCAGCTCTACAAGGAGCACCATCTCTGGCAGCAGCAGCAGCTTCGGCACCTGCACCAACACTTGCACTTCATCTGCTCCGGCCCGTGCAGTTGCACCGGCAACAGACTGGGCAGCAGTTCGCACTTCATATACCAAAGTCCTTACAAAAACCGACATGTCCATCTTCTTGGTAAGCATTGGCCGCCCAAGTGCTTCATTCTTTTTTCTTTCCATGTTGTTTCACATGATTCACTGTGTTGATCTAACTGTTTGGGTATGTCTTCTTGTTTGCAAACAGAGAATTCCTAGAGCAACGAGGGAGTCGTTCAACAATCCGGGCGATCGCGGCCAAGTTTCTCTTACCATGCGCAGCCTTGGTGTGAATGAACCTGCTCAATATACCGTAAGTACAAAGGATGGTCGCATGATGATTGATGCTAAAGGATGGTCAAGGTTCAAATCTAAATCATATCTTGAGGCAGGGGATGATGTCAAAATTGAACTTTCTCGGCAAGGAGAGTTGGTCCAAATCAACTTTGAAATTCTTCAGTAGCAGCACGCAACTGCCGAACTGATCTATCCTCCAAGAGATTTTGATGTAATAATCTGGCATGGTGAAACAAGTGTCTTGTGTGTATAAGTAGTACGACAGTATTATTTATCACATGGTATATCGTTGATAGAATTGCAACTCTGATTGCTGGTTAGGAACTGCCATTCGATTTCATTCCAACAGCTACCGTGCTTTATTCAATTTTGTGTATTCGCCTTGCGACAGCATCTAAAACCAGCGCCGTACCGATCGTTTGCAATATGAAAAGCACTGAGGTAGAACAC
The DNA here is from genome assembly GCF_002162155.2 of Triticum dicoccoides. Lineage (NCBI taxonomy): Eukaryota > Viridiplantae > Streptophyta > Magnoliopsida > Poales > Poaceae > Triticum > Triticum dicoccoides. The sequence goes on along the minus strand of NC_041382.1, from coordinate 715,928,291 downwards.
ATGGGCCCCCAAACATGCAGGGTCGGCCTGCGGCCCAAAGTCCAGAACCGTGAGCCTATCTGAGTATTATATTCTCAGCTGAACCCCCATAAAAAAAGCTGAACCCCCATAATGCCCGTGCGTTGCAGAGGGAGTATATTTCTCGGCAAGGTGAGCCTGTGATATAAAAGATTTGTATATTTCTTTACAGAGGGAGTATCTCTCTGTCAAAAAATATATTTATGTGTAACTAGTTACTCCTGTCTTTCTACTTCCTTTCGCTGATATGTGGGGCAACCGGCAACGGGGCCCACATGCCATATGCACAAATTAGAGTGCACACCTTCATGGTAGACACACCCCGGTCGTAGTGCCGCAGTAATGCCCAATGAGTCGTCAAATCACAACCCCCCTTTCCAGCTTTAGCAGTAAGCTGGACGGACGAAGCGGCAATATTTCACTGGGCCTGAATCCCCTTCTCCCTCGTCTGCTTGTTCAGAGAAAACCCCCTCTCGGCGATTGCATAGGGTTTTCTCATGGAGGACCAGGTATGAATTCTTCATCCATCCTCGATAAATCCAAGTCCCTTGGTCGCAGGTAATCCTAGGATGGCAGCCACCGCCGTTGATGCATTTTTCTTCCTACTGAATCTAGTGTGTTTCATTTGCAGTGCCCAAAGTGCGAGTACCCTACAGGTTTCTGCGCCCTCGGCGAGACGCCACACTTGTTCCTTCTCATCCTAACACAGCATTTTGAAACGCGCACAATATGTTCCTAGAATCCTCTTTTCTATCCGGGAGGGTGGGGTTTTTTTTGAACATGTTGTGTTCTCATATTATTTTTCCTGCAGTGTATTATTTGCTCTGCCAGAACACATGTACTCAAGATGCTCAGCCTTGCCATAACTGAATACACTAGTTTAATGGTCACAGTGAAGACAAGCCATGGATATAAGTTCCAAGTTGGGTTCATGAACCAAGAAGATCGCTGCTTTTTTATGGCCGAACTTGGATAAACTTTCTCAAGTGTTACAGACTGAAAGTTGGCGCACGAATGTTGATGGAAATAGCAGAACCTGGTCTCATCTTCACTGTGATCTTCCATCCCGACGTTGTTCCAGTTGTTCATCCATGTTAGTTTTGTATCTGGTTTTTGCTTGTTGCCTCGATTACTTCTTAATCCACCTATTCTGTCTAACTAATCACAATTTAAGTTTAGAAGTAGCAAGGAATCTCTCATGAAGATGCTACTTCTAACTAATATTTTCTTATAATTGGTGGCACGTGTAGGTTTTTTCAGAGTTAAGCAGTCTGCTCGTTTGTTACTCTGTAATAACTCGGCTGTTACTAATGGCACTGAAGTTGACTGGATCGACATCCACAAGTTCCTACACTTTATTGATCGTCTTGAGGTCCTTGTGGGGCGTTTCAATGGTGGAAGGCCACGTGGGATATGTGTGCCACTGCTGTACTCGTGAACAGGTCCAACCGTGTCGAGAAACTTATGGTACGAGCTATTTTCTATTATATATGTTGTTCATAAACTATTTCTTATACACAGTTTTACAGTTGTGATCTTCTTGAAACAAGAACTGCCGAGTTCTATTGTTCCTATACAGATGCCTGACCATGGTCGGGTCAGACTTGCGCTTGGTCACAACATGATGTTTATGTCGACCTACTCAATTCCCCTTGGAGGTGAAAAGATACTTATTCATGGGTGGTCTCAAATAATGAAGGCCCGTCCATCTTGGAGAATAGGACAGAAGATTATGTTCAAGATTTTCCATGGCTCTAAAGCGAATATCTTGTTTATTGACCATGTTGCGAGATGAAGCCGCTTTCAGAAGGTTGTGGATGCGTGGGGTGGCGCCTCGGCCTTGTCCTGGGGCTTGGCGGCCTCACCCTTGGTTAACTGTAGGCAAAGTAGCACTGTTCGAGGCGTGCTTTGTACGGTTGAACCTGTATAAGTACTCATACTGCTTTCAGCTTTGGTTGTTAAGTGCCCCTGCTGGTTTCAGTTAAGTTTGTTAAGTACTCCTGGTGCTTTTACAGTCTGTCGTGTTTCTTCAGTCCTGTCTTCCTCTAGCCGCCAAAACCAAACCAGCGCCGACGGGGCCGCCTGCTTCCGCTTCCCACGGCTGGCTGCGCCTCAGCGCATGCATCGCCACCCCACTGTCTCCTAAATCGTTAATGCCGACGTCCTCCGCGCGCTTTGGTGCGCTTGCCGCGCCACCGCCCTCTCGCATTGTCAACATGGTCAACAAACAACAGGAATCGGCAGAAGTACGTGGAGAGGATGACAGTAGGGGCCCACCACGTCAGCGTATGGAAAAATAAAATGCTTCCTCCTGGTGTTTTCCTGACATCTGGGACCCATGACATTGTGAGCGTATATAGTCAATAAACAAGAGAACAGCACAAGATCGGCTGACACCTGGGACGTAGCTACTCGAGCAGTATTTTTTTTGTTTGGTATTGTTGAGACGGAGCAGGGTTTGAACTGGGCTGTGGCCCGTCTAGCCCAGGCTTATATTTTATGTTCACCAGTGACCAGCCCAGCTATTTTTTCTTTGTGAAAATGAGCCCAGTTTATTTTTTCTGAAGAATACCCAATCCAGGCCTACTTATTTTTCTACGCCCTGATGGGCTGCAACTCTTTCAAGACGCCTGCAAATCTTGAAAGTAATATGAAATGGGTTGTAAATATAAAAATAGATGACAAATTGGCAATCACTTTATAATTTCTGATATATTTTTTCACATTTTCAGATTCCTATTTCACTGGGCATAACCTAATTTAAATGTATCTTCAAAGTACTTTAAATCTGGCTCCACATTTCGGTATTAAAAATAGTTTGGAACCCACAGAAATATGCGAAATTGGCCCTGGCCAACCAAAAAAACGACTGCAATAAATTCCATAAGAAGTTGCCATGAGCTATATATAAATTATTAAAAAAAGAGGGAGTGGTCTGACTTATGGGCCTGTTTAGTTGACGCGTATGCACGATCTTTTTAGTTATTATATACGTCAACAAACGATTCTACCAGACGTAACCGTTGGATGTCAATCCAACGGCCATCGTGTTTCTTCAATCTTTGATCTTCTTGCTCCAGCCGCCAAAGCAGCGCCAGCGGGACCGCCTACTCCCGCCTCCCATGGCCGGCTGTGCTGCCGCGCAGGCCTCAGCGCCCCCTACTACTCCCACCGCTGGCCAGGGCATCCCTCTACTCACCCACATCCCCTGTTATTCTGCGGCGACAACAGCCTCACACCGCAGCCAAACCGGTGAACCCTCGTACTCCTCTCCGCGCGGGCTTCCACTGCCACGTCTTCCCCGGCTCCACGCCGTCCCATTCCTAGGCCTCGTCGTCGTCCACCGTCGTGTTGCTCTCGGTGTGGCGTGATCAATGTGGTCAACGACCAACTTCCATTGGAAGAGTACTGTACGTGGAGAGGCTGACAACTGGGTCCACGGCAGTCGCAAGGAAGTGCCTCCTTATTACACGGAAAATAATTATTCCTCCACCTGACAGCAGGGACCCACCGGATGGGCCACTAGTATTTCGTGAAAAAAAATGTTTCCCCCTGACTGCTGGGACCCACGGGACGGGCCACCGTATTTCGCAAAAAAACGTTCCCCCCGATGTCAGCTCGGACCCACCGGAAGTGCCTCCTTATTACGCACAAAAAAATGAATACCCCCTGCTAGCTGGGACCCACCTTGGTGGGAGGCTGACTTGTGGGCCTACTAAGTTGACTGGGACGGAGGCCTTTGTCAACTTTAGTCAATATATGAACGATTCTAGCTCCAGTGACCGTACAATGTCCATCCAATGGTCGTAGTGCTTCTTCAACCTCTGGTCTTCTTGCTCCAGCCGCCCAAAGTAGCGCCGGTCGTGCCGCCTGCTCCTGCCGCCCGTGGCCGGTTGTGATGCCGCGGAGGCCTCACCGCCCCTACTACTCCCACCGCTGGCCAGGCCATCCCTCTACACACCTACACCCTTGTTATTCTGCGGCGACGGCAGCCTCACACCGCAGCCGAACGAGTGAACCCTCATACTCCTCTACGCGTGGGCATCCACTGTCGCGTCTTCCCCGGTTCCGCATCGTCCCCTTCCTAGGCCTCGCTGTCGTCCACCGCCCTGGTGCTCTCGGCGCGGCGTGGTCAACATGGTCAAGGAATGGCTTCCATCGGATGTGGACTGTACGTGGAGAGGCTGACAGCTGGGTCCACGGCCGCAGCAAGTGCCTCCTTATTACGCGAAAAACAATTATTTCTCCACCTGACAGCGGGGACCCACCGGACGGGCCACCGTATTTCACAAAAAAAACGTTTCCCCCTGACTGCTGGGACCCACCAGCTACATCTTCGCATGCAAGGAAGTGCGTCCGAAAAAAATAATTCGCCCCCTGACTGCTGGGACCCACCAGCTACATCTTCGCACGCAAGGAAGTGCGTCCGAAAAAAAATGATTCGCCCCCCTGACTGCTAGGACCCACCAGCTACATCTTC
>NC_041382.1:715892147-715923522 GCF_002162155.2 Triticum dicoccoides | reverse complement strand
CCCCCGACTGCTGGGACCCACCAGCTACATCTTCGCAGGCAAGGAAGTGTCTGACAGTCGGGACCCACCTGGTCGAAGCGTATGTAGCATTGTCATTCTGGTCGCGAACGTGTACGTACATATATACTGGTCAATGTAGAGGCGCGCACGTGTCATAGTAGAGGCGCGTACGTGTCGTAGTAGAGGCGCGCACGTGTCGTAGTAGAGGCGCGTACGTGTCGTAGTAGAGGCGCGCACGTAGCATGTACACGTACGTACAGCAGCCAGGGTGCAAGAAAGAAAATACGGCCACGTACGTACATACAGGCAGGGTCTTGAACGCCTACTCGCGCATACGTACGGCCAGGGCTCGTGTACATGGCTGGGTCGGAACGGAGAAACAACGCCGTCGTCGTGTTCATGGGGAGGCAACGGAATGCGTCGTGTTCATGGGGAGGCAACGGAATGCGTCGTGTTCATGGGGAGGCAACGGAATGCGTCATGTTCGTCAGGAGGCAACGGAACGCGTGGGAGCCAACCGGTTGGGTCAGAACGGAATGCATGGTCGTGTTCATCGGGAGGGCTTGGATGGAACAGGCGATGGAAACGAGGCCTGGCGTACCGCAAAATGAAGGAAACGACCTTGTGTTTGACCGGCCATGTTCGAAACGGGATCCTGTTCATCGGGAGGGGTCTGACGTACCGCAAAACGGAGGAAACGGACCTCCTACGGTCGAAATGGGGGTCATGTTGATCGGGAGGGTGTGGCGTACTGCAAAACGGAGGAAATGGACTTGTGTTGTAGCGCTACGGTCGAAATGGGGGTCCTGTTGATCAGGAGGGGTGTGGCGGACCGCAAAACGGGACTCCACGGGATAATGTTCATCTCCACTGTCGACCTCCTCCAGCCTCTACGGGCTACCGTCAACCTCTTCCAGCCTCCACGGGCTCCGGTTCATCCAGTCTCCACCGCGCGCTACTCCACTGGCTACTATTCAACCACCCCTCCACGGGCAACCCTCCACTGTCTACTATTCATCCAGCCCTCCACACCACGGGGTCCTGTTCAACCACCCCTCCACGGGCACCCCTCCACCGTCTACTGTTCATCCATCCCTCCAGACCACGGGGTCCTGTTCATCTAGAGGCAACGCCACCGCTCACTGTTCATCCAACCCCCCCCCCAACGCTCACTGTTCATCCAATCGATCGGCTTCAGTTAGCAGCAGTAGCGAAGGAATCGCTCGATCGGGTTCAGTTAACAAACATCGATCGATCGCTCGGGTTCAGTAACGCGCAGCCTGCAGTGCAATCGCTCGGGTTCAATTAGAGCCCAACACCTCGCTCGGGTTCAGTTAGAGCCAACGCCTCGCACACACGCACGTACGTGTACGAGAGAAACGTGCATCGCTCGGCCCCCGGCCTCCCACCGTAACCGGGAACTCCCCGAAATTTTCCTCCCCCTCGCTTATACCACGATTTTTTCTGTCATGGACGGCCCAAAGAATGTCATGCAGTTGCGTCTCCGGCCCGCCCAGGACAAAAAGCCCATTTTTGTCATAGAAATAGGAGCCCACCACATCTATGATGATACCGGGTTTTGTCACAATTATCGTCATAGAAGTGTCATATGTATGACATAATTTTTTTCGTTCGGCCCAAAATGTCACGGATGTGTCTTTTTTTTGTAGTGCGCGTTGTCATAATGCTTCCGCTTACGGTCTACGAGGGTACGTGGACAACACTCTCCCCTTTTGTTGCTATGCATTGCTACGTCTTGAGCTTGTGTTGGTTTTCCCCGAAGAGGAAGGGATGATGCAGCAGAGTAGCGTAAGTATTTCCCTCAGTTTTTGAGAACCAAGGTATCAATCCAGTAGGAGGCCACGCTCAAGTCCCTCGTACCTGCACAAAACGATAGCTACTCACAACCAACGTGATTAGGGGTTGTCAATCCCTTCACGGTCACTTACGAGAGTGAGATCTGAAAGATTTAATATTTTTGGTATTTTTGGTATAAAGATGCAAGGTAAAAAGTAAAGGCAAAGTAAAAAGCAAAACAAGATTAAAGTGATGGAGATTGATATGGTGAGAATAGACCCGGGGGCCATAGGTTTCACTAGTGGCTTCTCTCAAGAGCATAAGTATTCTACGGTGGGTGAACAAATTACTGTTGAGCAATTGACAGAATTGAGCATAGTTATGAGAATATCTAGGCACGATCATGTATATAGGCATCACGTCCGTGACAAGTAGACCGAAACGATTCTGCATCTACTACTATTACTCCACTCATCGACCGCTATCCAGCATGCATCTAGAGTATTAAGTTAAAAACAGAGTAATGCCTTAAGCAAGATGACATGATGTAGAGAGATAAATTCATGCAGTATGAAATAAACCCCATCTTGTTATCCTCGATGGCAATGATACAATATGTGCCTTGTTGCCCCTTCTGTCACTGGGAAAGGACACCGCAAGATCGAACCCAAAGCTAAACACTTCTCCCATGGCAAGAACTACCAATCTAAGTGGCCAAACCAAACGGATAATTCGAAGAGACTTGCAAAGATAACTAATCATACATAAAAGAATTCAGAGAAGATTCAAATATTATTCATAGATAGACTTGATCATAAACCCACAATTCATCAGTCTCAACAAACACACCGCAAAAAGAAGATTACATCGAATAGATCTCCACAAGAGAGGGGGAGAACTTTGTATTGAGATCCAAAAAGAGAGAAGAAGCAATCTAGCTACTAACTATCGACCCGAAGGTCTGAGGTAAACTACTCACACTTCATCGGAGAGGCTATGATGATGTAGAAGTCCTCCGTGATGACGGTCCTCTTCCGGCGGAGCTCCGGAACAGGCCCCAAGATGGGATCTCGTGGATACAGAAAGTTGCAGCGGTGGAATTAGGTTTTTGGCTCCTGTTCTGATCGTTTGGGGGTACGTAGGTATATATAGGAGGAAGAAGTATGTCGGAGGAGCACCGAGGGGCCCACGAGGAAGGGGGCGTGCCCTGATAACCCACAAGTATAGGGGATCGCAACAGTTTTCGATAAGTAAGAGTGTCGAACCCAACGAGAAGCTAAAGGTAGAACAAATATTCCCTCAAGTTCTGTCGACCACCGATACAACTCTACGCACGCTTGACGTTCGCTTTACCTAGAACAAGTATGAAACTAGAAGTACTTTGTAGGTGTTTTCGGAAAGGCTTGCAAGAAAGTAAAGAGCACGAAAATAAAACTAGGGGTTGTTAAGGTAAAGAAGCAACTAAAGTAAATATAGCGAGTGTGGAAAAGTGGTGGTAGGAGTTGCGAAATTGTCCCTTGAGCAATTGACTACTTTACTAGACCGATAGCAAGTATTATGTGGGAGAGGCCACTGCTAGCATGTCATCCCTTACTTGGAATTCTATGCACTTATGGTTGAAACTATTAGCAAGCATCCGCAACTACTAATGTTCATTAAGGTAAAACCCAACCATAGCATTAAGATATATTGGTCCCCCTTCAATCCCGTATGCATCAATTTCTATGCTAGGTTGAAGCTTCTGTCACTCTTGCCCTCCAATACATAGTCCTATCAACATACAACTAACCCTATGGTGTGATCCACGCGCGCAATCATATGATGGGCACCAAAGGACATCAACATAACCACAAGCAAATTAAATCAATCATAGAAATTCATCAACCACCGATAGGACAACGAAAATCTACTCAGACATCATAGGATGGCAACACATCATTGGATAATAATATGAAGCATAAAGCACCATGTTCAAGTAGAGGGTACAGCGGGTTGAGGGAGAGTGGACCGCTGTAGATAGAGGGGGGAAGGTGATGGAGATGTTGGTGAAGATGGCGGAGGTGTTGGTGAAGATCGCGGTGATGATGATGATGGCAACGGCGGCGTTCCAGCGCCACCAGAGGAGAGGGGGAGAGGGCCCCCCTTCTTCGTCTTCTTCCTTGACCTCCTCCCTAGATGGGAGAAGGGTTTCCCCTCTGGTCCTTGGCCTCCATGGCATGGGAGGGGCGAGAGCCCTCCGAGATTGGATCTATCTCTCTGTTACTCTCTGGTTCTGCGTTCTCATCTGGCTCTGTTTCGCCATTTCGTATATATATGGAGATCCGTAACTCCAATTGCCTTGAAACCTTCGCCGTGATTTTTTTTCCGAATATTAGCTTTCTTGCGGCAAAAGAAGAGCGCCAACCGCCTTACGGTGGGCTCACGAGGGTAGGGGCGCGCCCGAGGGGGGCACACCCCCCTACCTCGTGACCACCTCGGGCACTGGTTCACGTTGATTTTCCTTCCAAATTTTCCATATTTTCCAAAATAAGCTCCATCCGTTTTTATCCCATTTGGACTCCGTTTCATATGGATATTTTGCGGAACCAAAAACATGCAACAAACAGGAACTGGCACTGGGCACTGGATCAATATGTTAGTCCCAAAAATAATATAAAAAGTTGCCAAAAAGTATATGAAAGTTGAATAATATTGGCATGGAACAGTCAAAAATCATAGATACGACAGGGACGTATCAGCATCCCCAAGCTTAATTCCTGCTCGTCCTCGAGTAGGTAAACGATAAAAAAGATAATTTTTGATGTGGAATGCTACCTAGCATAATCTTGATCATATGTCTAATCATGGCATGAATATTAAGACATGAGTGATTCAAAGCAATAGTCTATCCTTTGACATTAAGACAATAATACTTCAAGCATACTAATAAAGCAATCATGTATTTTCAAAATAACATGGCCAAAGAAAGTTATCCCTACAAAATCATATAGTCTGGCTATGCTCCATCTTCACCACACAAAATATTCAAATCATGCGCAACCCCGATGACAAGCCAAGCAATTGTTTCATACTTTTGACGTTCTCAAACCTTTTCAACTTTCACGCAATACATGAGCGTGAGCCATGGACATAGCACTATAGGTGGAATAGAATATGATGGTGGAGGAGACAAAAAGGAGAAGATAGTCTCACATCAACTAGGCGTATCAACGGGCTATGGAGATGCCCATCAATAGATATCAATGTGAGTGAGTAGGGATTGCCATGCAATGGATGCACTAGAGCTATAAGTGTATGAAAGCTCTAACTAAAACTAAGTGGGTGTGCATCCAACTTGCTTCCTCATGAAGACCTCGGGCATTTGAGGAAGCCCATCATCGGAATATACAAGCCAAGTTCTATAATGAAAATTCCCACTAGTATATGAAAGTGATAACTCAAGAGACTCTCTATATGAAGAACATGGTGCTACTTTGAAGCACAAGTGTGGAAAAAGGATAGTAGCATTGCCCCTTCTCTCTTTTTCTCTCATTTTTTTGTTTTCTCTTTTTTTGGCCTTTCTCTTTTTTTATTTTTTTTTATTTTTTTTATTTTTTATTTTTTCGTCCGGCTCATCCCGACTTGTGGGGGAATCATAGTCTCCATCATCCTTTCCTCACTGGGGCAATGCTCTAATAATGATGATCATCACACTTCTATTTACTTACAACTCGATATTACAACTCGATATCTAGAACAAAGATATGACTCTATATGAATGCCTCTGGCGGTGTACCGGGATGTGCAATGATCTAGCGTAGCAATGACATCAAAAAACGGACAAGCCATGAAAACATCATGCTAGCTATCTTACGATCATGCAAAGCAATATGACAATGAATGCTCAAGTCATGTATATGATGATGATGGAAGTTGCATGGAAATATATCTCGGAATGGCTATGGAAATGCCATGATAGGTAGGTATGGTGTCTGTTTTGAGGAAGGTATATGGTGGGTTTATGGTACCGGCGAAAGTTGCGCGGTACTAGAGAGGCTAGCAATGGTGAAAGGGTGAGAGTGCGTATAATCCATGGACTCAACATTACTCATAAAGAACTCACATACTTATTGCAAAAATCTATTAGTCATCGAAACAAAGTACTATGCACATGCTCCTAGAGGGATGATTGGTAGGAAAAGACCATCGCTCGTCCCCGACCGCCACTCATAAGAAAGACAATCAATAAATAAATCATGCTCCGACTTTGTTACATAACGGTTCACCATACGTGCATGCTACGGGAATCACAAACCTCAACGCAAGTATTTCTACAATCCACAAATACCCACTATCATGACTCTAATATCACCATCTTTATATCACAAAACTATTGCAGGGAATCAAACATATCATATTCAGCGATCTACAAGTTTATGTAGGATTTTATGACTAACCATGTGTATGACCAGTTCCTGTCATCTCTCTAAATAGATATAAGTAAAGCAAGAGAGTTTAATTCTTTCTACAAAAGATATGCCCATGCTCTAACAAATATAAGTGAAGCAAAAGAGCATTCTACAAGTGGCGGTTGTCTAAGTGAAGAGAAACAGGCAATCCAAACTTCAAATGATATAAGTGAAGCACATGAAGCATTCTATAAAGCCATACTCAAAAGATATAAGTGAAGTGCAATGAGCATTCTATAAATCAACCAAGGACTATCTCATACCATCATGGTGCATAAAAATAAAAATAAAAACCTAAATGCAAAAGACGCTCCAAGACTTGCACATATCGCATGAACGAAACGAATCCGAAAACATACTGATATTTGTTGAAGAAAGAGGGGATGCCTCCCCAGCATCCCCAAGCTTAGACGCTTGAGTCTCCTTGAATATTTACTTGGGGTGCCTCGGGCATCCCCAAGCTTGAGCTCTTGCCTCTCTTCCTTCTTCTCACATCGAAACCTTCTCAATCATCGAACACTTCATCCACACAAAACTTCAACAGAAAACTCGGTAAGATCCGTTAGTATAATAAAGAAAATCACTACTCTAAGTACTGTTGCAAACCAATTAATATTTTGTTTTTGCATTGTGTCTACTGTAAGATAACTTTTTCATGGCTTAATCCACTAATATAAATTGATAGTTTCATCAAAATAAGCAAACTATGCATCAAAAACAGAATCTGTCTAAAACAGAACAGTCTGTAATAATCTGAACATTCACCATACTTCTGATACTTGAAAAATTCTACCAAAATTATAAAAAATAAAAAATTTGTATAGGAAGACAGTGCAAAAAGAATCAGAACCATTTGACGTTCCAGGTAAAAATGTAAAATCGCGCACTACAGCCACAGTTTCTGTCCTGCACCGTACAATCCATCAAGCAAATGTAAACATCCTAAAGGCAAACCTTGGCACATTATTTTTATAATACAATGGAATTGTACAAGGGGATAATTATTTTTATTGAAAGTTTCTGTAATCAAGATTCACAAAGTTGTCGTGATCATGAACAAAGTTCAAGGAGCTCTCCCACTTCAACAATGCTTGTCTTTCTCACTTTCGCTTTTCTTTTTGAAAAAGTTTTGGGTTCCCCTCTTTATTTTTGTTGTTTTTAAACTATATGAAAGCACTCAACAGAAATAAATGACTCTCTAAAACTTCCGGGTTGTCTCCCTGGCAGCGCTTTCTTTAAAGCCATTAAGCTAGGCATATAGTGCTCAAGTAATGAATCCACCCGGATCCCAAGGTATATCAAAGCCAATTTTAATTAACAATGATTTGTAATTTAGTAGTGAGCACAAAGTAACATATATCATGTAATGACGAAGTCTAACTCTCTTCCTATGCATCGGCATGTCATAAAAGAACAATTCATGCACACAAAGTAAAGGCCAATGCATAGTATAAACAGTTTCTTGCAATTTTATCATGTTGGAAACATAGAGAGGTGGAGATATAGTTCCTCTCTCATAATAATAGCAAGTAGGAGCAGAAAGCACATGCATATTATATTTATCGAAATCATCATGTGCAACGGTAAAAGGCAACCCATCAATATAATCCTTAATAAGTGCAACTTCTCCGATATAGTATAATTGGGAGAATTCAAAAAGATAATAGGACTATCATGCATGGGTGCAATAGCAACAATTTCATGTTTAACATAAGGAACTATAGCAAGTTCATCTCCATAAGCATAATTCATATTGGCATCTTGGCCATAAGCATAGCAAGCATCATCAAAAAGGGATATTTCAAAAGAATCATAGGGATCATAACCGTCATCATAGCAATCATCCTTCGGTAAGCACGAAGGGGAATTAAACAATGTATGAGTTGAAGAGTTACTCTCATTAGAAGGTGGGCACGGGTGATCAATCCGCTCTTCCTCCTTTTGTTCTTCGCTCTCCTCCTCATCTTTTTCATCCAATGAGCTCACAGTGTCATCAACTTCTTCTTCCATAGATTCCTGCAAAATATTAGTCTCTTCTTGGACAGCGGAGACTTTCTTAATAAGTGCATTAATTTCATAATTGTATTCATAATTCTCATAGAAATATTTGAGGATAGCTAAATTTTCAGATCTATAACAAGCATCATCAATATCATCAAACTCTTTAAACATAGATTCAATTTCATAAGCACCAATAAAAGCAACAAATTCTTCTATTTGTTCCACATCATAGTAATCATATATACCTCTAGCATAAGAAGCCAAGGTTTCATTATCATTAAATTTTCATGAAAAGGGGAGGTGTGGAGAATTCATCCTAGAGCAACAAGTATAATCATATTCTGAGCATAGTTGTCTAGCATACCACTTCAATATATAAATTTGATCCCATAATAGTTTCCCTTTTTGTGTCAAGTGGTAATCCCCAAAGTATTCACGTTGATACAACATTACTCCCATTACATAATTGAATGGGGTTTTCTCAGGATTATTAAAGTAGTACATAATATCTTTCACATAACCAGCATAGAGGGTTTTAGGAGGTTCCCCATCTCCATGAGTAGCAAGTACACCCAATTTTTTTGGTATTTCGTGTTCCATATCCATAACTAAAGATAAAGAACAACTAAGAACACCAAATAAAAATTACTTAGTGATAAAGCAAACAAGCACACACGAGAATATTCACCCCACGCTATTGCTCCCCGGCAACGGCACTAGAAAAAGGTCTTGATAACCCACAAGTATAGGGGATCGCAACAGTTTTCGATAAGTAAGAGTGTGGAACCCAACGAGGAGCTAAAGGTAGAACAAATATTCCCTCAAGTTCTATCGACCACCGATACAACTCTACGCACGCTTGACGTTCGCTTTACCTAGAACAAGTATGAAACTAGAAGTACATTGTATGTGTTTTCGGAAAGGCTTGCAAGAAAGTAAAGAGCACAAAAATAAAACTAGGTGCTGTTAAGGTAAAGAAGCAACTAAAGTAAATATATCAAGTGTGGAAAAGTGGTGGTAGGAGTTGTGAAATTGTCCCTTGAGCAATTGACTACTTTACTAGACCGATAGCAAGTATTATGTGGGAGAGGGTACAACGGGTTGAGGGAGAGTGGACCGCTGTAGATAGAGGGGGGAAGGTGATGGAGATGTTGGTGAAGATGGCGGAAGTGTTGGTGAAGATCGCGGTGATGATGATGATGGCCACGACGGCGTTCCGGCGCCACCGGAGGAGAGGGGGAGAGGGGCCCCCTTCTTCCTCTTCTTCCTTGACCTCCTCCCTAGATGGAAGAAGGGTTTCCCCTCTGGTCCTTGGCCTCCATGGCATGGAAGGGGCGCGAGCCCCTCCGAGATTGGATCTATCTCTATGTTTCTCTCTAGTTCTGCCTTCTCATCTGGCTCTGTTTCACCGTTTCGTATATATATGGAGATCCGTAACTCCGATTGGCCTGAAACCTTCACCGTGATTTTTTCCCGAATATTAGCTTTCTTGCGGCAAAATAAGAGCGTCAACCACCTTACGGTGGGCTCACGAGGGTAGGGGCGCGCCCCCTAACTCGTGACCACCTCGGGCACTGGTTCGCGTTGATTTTCCTTCCGAATTTTCCATATTTTCCAAAAATAAGCTCCGTCCATTTTTATCCCGTTTGGACTCCGTTTGATATGGATATTCTGCGAAACCAAAAACATGCAGCAGACAGGAACTGGCACTGGGCAGTGGATCAATATGTTAGTCCCAAAAATAATATAAAAAGTTGCCAAAAAGTATATGAAAGTTGAATAATATTGGCATGAACAATCAAAAATTATAGATACGACGGAGACGTATCACGCCCTAGGGGGGGCGCCCCCCACCCTCGTGACCACCTCTTTGACTCCTTGGAGTATGGTCCAAGTCTCCTAGATCACATTCTGTGAGAAAATCACGTTCCCGAAGGTTTTATTCCGTTTGGACTCCGTTTGATATTCCATTTCTTCGAAACACTGAAATAGGCAAAAACAACAATTTTGGGCTGGGCCTCCAGTTAATAGGTTAGTCCCAAAAATAATATAAAAGTGGAAAATAAAGCCCAATATAGTCCAAAAAAGTAGATAATATAGCATGGAGCAATCAAAAATTATAGATACATTGGAGACGTATCAGGCATCCCCAAGCTTAATTCCTGCTCGTCCTCGAGTAGGTAAATGATAAAAAGAGAATTTTTGATGCGGAGTGCTACTTGGCATAATTTCAATGCAAATCTTCTTAATTGTGATATGAATATTCAGATTCAAAAGATTCAAGACAAAAGTTTATATTGACATAAAAATAATAATACTTCAAGCATACTAACAAAGCAATTATGTCTTCTCAAAATAACATGGCCAAAGAAAGTTATCCCTACAAAATCATATAGTCTGGCTATTCTCTATCTTCACCACACAAAGTATTTAAATCATGCACAACCCCGATGACAAGCCAAGCAATTGTTTCATACTCTAACTTTTTCAAAACTTTTTCAATCTTCACGCAATACATGAGCATGAGCCATGGATATAGCACTATAGGTGGAATAGAATGGTGGTTGTGGAGAAGACAAAAAGGAGAAGATAGTCTCACATCAACTAGGCGTATCAATGGGCTATGGAGATGCCCATCAATAGATATCAATGTGAGTGAGTAGGGATTGCCATGCAACGGATGCACTAGAGCTATAAGTATATGAAAGCTCAAAAAGAAACTAAGTGCGTGTGCATCCAACTTGCTTGCTCATGAAGACCTAGGGCAATTTGAGGAAGCCCATCATTGGAATATACAAGCCAAGTTCTATAATGAAAGATTCCCACTAGTATATGAAAGTGATAACATGAGAGACTCTCTACTATGAAGATCATGGTGCTACTTTGAAGCACAAGTGTGGTAAAAAGATAGTAACATTGTCCCTTCTCTCTTTTTCTCTCATTTTTTTATTTTTTTATATATTTTTATTTGGGCCTTTTCTCTTTTTTATGGCCTCTTTTTATTTGGGCTTCTTTGGCCTCTTTTTTATTTATTTTTCGTTCGGAGTCTCATCCCGACTTATGGGGGAATCATAGTCTCCATCATCCTTTCCTCACTGGGACAATGCTCTAATAATGATGATCATCACACTTTTATTTTTCTAACAACTCAACAATTACAACTCGATACTTAGAACAAAATATGACTCTATATGAATGCATCCGGCGGTGTACCGGGATATGCAATATGACAATGATGAATGTGTCATGAACGGAACGGTGGAAAGTTGCATGGCAATATATCTCGGAATGGCTATGGAAATGCCATAATAGGTAGGTACGGTGTCTGTTTTGAGGAAGGTATATGGTAGGTGTATGATACCGGCAAAAAGTGTGCGGTATTAGAGAGGCTAGCAAAGGTGGAAGGGTGAGAGTGCGTATAATCCATGGACTCAACATTAGTCATAAAGAACTCATATACTTATTGCAAAAATCTAGAAGTTATCAAAGCAAAGTATTAAGCGCATGCTCCTAGGGGGATAGATTGGTAGGAAAAAACCATCGCTCGTCCCTGACCGCCACTCATAAGGAAGACAATCAATAAATAAATCATGCTCCGACTTCATCACATAACGGTTCACCATACGTGCATGCTACGGGAATCACAAACTTTAACACAAGTATTCTTTAAATTCACAACTACTCAACTAGCATGACTTTAATATTATCACCTCCATATCTCAAAACAATTATCATGCTTCGATATTTTCTTAGTATTCAACACACTCAAAAGAAAGTTTCACAAATCTTGAATACCAAGCATATTATTATTAAGCAAATTACCATGCTATTAAGAGACTCTCAAAATAATTTAAGTGAAGCATGAGAGATCAATAGTTTCTTTAAAACAAAATCCACCACCGTGCTCTAAAAGATCTAAGTGAAGCACATAGAGAAAAATTATAACGCTCAAAAGATATAAGTGAAGCACATAGAGCAAAACTACTTAGCTCAAAAGATATAAGTGAAGCACATAGAGTATTCTATCAAATTTCAATTCATGTAAGGCTCTCTCAAAAGGTGTGTGCAACAAGGATGATTGTGGCATACTAAGACACAAAGACACAAATAATACAAGACGCTCCAAGCAAAACACATATCATGTTGGTGAATAAAAATATAGCTCCAAGTAAATTACCGATGGAAGTGGACGAAAGAGGGGATTCCTTCCGGGGCATCCCCAAGCTTTGACTTTTTGGTGTTCCTGAATAATCTTGGGGGTGCCATGGGAATCCCCAAGCTTAGGCTCTTGCCACTCCTTGTTCCATAATCCATCAAAAGAATTCACCCAAAACTTGAAAACTTCACAACACAAAACTTAAAGTAGAAAACTCGTGAGCTCCGTTAGCAAAAGAAAACAAAAGACCACTTCAAGGTACTGTAATGAACTCATTCTTTATTTATATTTGTGTTAAACCTACTGTATTCCAACTTCTCTATGGATTATAAACTATTTTACTAACCATAGATTCATCAAAATAAGCAAACAACACACGAAAAACAGAATCTGTCAAAAACAGAACAGTCTGTAGTAATCTATAGCTAGCGCAAGATCTGGAACCCCAAAAATTCTAAAATAAATTTCTGGACGTGAGGGATTTATCTATTAATCATCTGAAAAAATAATTAACTAAATAGCACTCTTCAAATAAAAATGACAGCAGTTCTCGTGAGCGCTAAAGTTTCTGTTTTTTACAGCAAGTTCAACAAGACTTTCCCCAAGTCTTCCCAACGGTTCTACTTGGCACAAACACTAATTAAACACAAAAAAACACAACCAAAACAGAGGCTAAATAATTTATTTATTACTAAGCAGGAGCAAAAAGCAAGGAATAAAAATAAAATTGGGTTGCCTCCCAACAAGCGCTATCGTTTAACGCCCCTAGCTAGGCATAAAAGCGTGGATAGATCTAGGTATTGCCATCTTTGGTAGGCAATCCATAAGTGGCTCTCATGATAGTTTCATATGGTAATTTTATTTTCTTTCTTGGAAAGTGTTCCATGTCCTTTTATTAATGGAAATTGAAATCTAATATTCCCTTCCTTCATATCAATAATCGCTCCAACCGTTCTAAGGAAAGGTCTACCAAGAATAATAGGGCAAGAAGGATTGCAATCTATATCAAGAACAATGAAATCTACGGGCACATAATTCCTATTTGCAACAATAAGAATATCATTAATTCTTCCCATAGGTTTCTTAATAGTGGAATCCGCAAGATGCAAGTTTAGAGAGCAATCATCAAAATTACGGAAATCTAGCAAATCACACAAAGTCTTGGGAATAGTAGAGACACTAGCACCCAAATCACACAAAGCATAAAACTCATGATCTTTAATTTTAATTTTAATAGTTTGTTCCCACTCATCATAGAGTTTTCTAGGGATAGAAACTTTCAACTCAAGTTTTTCTTCATAAGATTGCATCAAGGCATCAACAATATGTTCAGTGAAGGCTTTATTTTGACTATAAGCATGTGGAGAATTTAGCATGGATTGCAACAAGGAAATACAATCAACTAAAGAGAAACTTTTATAATTAAATTCCTTGAAATCCAATATAGTGGGTTTAGCAACATCTAGATTTTTACTTCTTTCAATCCCACTTTCATCAATTTCATCATAAAGATCTAAGTACTCCGAATTTTTAGAACGCCTTCTAGGTAAAGGAAGATCATATTCAGTTTCATCAAGATTCATATTGCAAAACAAAGATTTAATAGGTGACACATCAATAACTTTTAGATCTTCATCTTGATTTTCATAGGAATTGGAAGAACACGCTTTAATAAAGGCATCTTTGGAAGCACGCATCCTAGCGGTTCTTTCCTTGCACTCATCAATGGAAATTCTCATGGCTTTGAGAGACTCATTGATATCATGCTTAGGAGGAATAGATCTAATCTTTAAAGAATCAATCTCAAGAGAAATTATATCAACGTTCCTAGCCAAACCATCAACTTTAAGCAATTTCTCTTCAAGCAAAGCATTAAAATTCTTTTATGAATTCATAAAATCTTTAACACTATTCTCAAATTCAGAGGGCATCTTATTATAATTTCCATAAGAGTTGTTGTAGGAATTCCCATAATTATTAGAAGGATTACTAGGATATGGCCTAGGATTAAAAATTCCCTCTATAAGCGTTGTTACCAAAATTATTCCTACCAACAAAATTCACATCCATAGATTCATTGTTATTCTCAATCAAAGTAGACAAAGGCATATCATTAGGATCAGAAGAAACACTCTTAGTAGCAAATAATTTCATAAGTTCATCCATCTTTCCACTCAAAACATTGATTTCTTCTATCGCATGCACTTTTTTATTAGAAGATCTTTTAGTATGCCATTGAGAATAATTAACCATAATATTATCTAGGAGTTTAGTAGCATCTCCTAAAGTGATTTCCATAAAAGTGCCTCCCGCAGCCGAATCTAAAAGATTTCTAGAAGCAAAATTCAATCCGGCATAAAAAAATTGTATGATCATCCACAAATTCAAACCATGAGTAGGGCAATTACGTATCATTAATTTCATATTCTCCCAAGCTTGTGCAACATGTTCATGATCAAGTTGCTTAAAATTCATAATATCGTTTCTAAGAGAGATGATCTTAGCGGGAGGGAAATACTTAGAGATAAAAGCATCTTTGCACTTGTTCCAAGAATCATTACTATTCTTAGGCAAAGACGAAAACCAAGCTTTAGCACGATCTCTAAGCGAAAAAGGAAATAGCTTCAATTTAACGACATCATTATCGACATCTTTTTTCTTTTGCATATCACATAAATCAACGAAGCTATTCAGATGAGTAGCCGCATCTTCACTAGGAAGGCAGGCAAATTGGTCTTTCATAACAAGATTCAACAAAGCAGTATTAATTTCACAAGATTCAGCATCGGTAAGAGGAGCAATCGGAGTGCTAATAAAATCATTGTTGTTGGTATTGGTGAAGTCACACAATTTAGTATTATCTTGAGCCATCGCGACAAACAAGCAATCTAGCACACAAGCAAACAAGAGCAAACGGGCAAAAGAGGCAAATAGAGAGGGAGGAGAGAGAGAGGGCGAATAAAATGGCAAGGGTGAAGTGGGGGAGAGGAAAACGAGAGGCAAATGGCAAATAATGTAATGCGAGAGATAGGGATTGTGATGGGTACTTGGTATGTTGACTTTTTGCGTAGACTCCCCGGCAATGGCGCCAGAAATCCTTCTTGCTACGTCTTGAGCTTGCTTGGTTTTCCCCAAAGAGGAAGGGATGATGCAGCAGAGTAGCGTAAGTATTTCCCTCAATTTTTGAGAACCAAGGTATCAATCCAGTAGGAGGCCACGCTCAAGTCCCTCGTACCTGCACAAAACGATAGCTACTCGCAACCAACGCGATTAGGGGTTGTCAATCCCTTCACGGTAATATTTTTGCTATTTTTGGTATAAAGATGCAAGGTAAAAAAGTAAAGGCAAAGTAAAAAAGCAAAACAAGATTAAAGTGATGGAGATTGATATGATGAGAATAGACCCGGGGGCCATAGGTTTCACTAGTGGCTTCTCTCAAGAGCATAAGTATTCTACGGTGGGTGAACAAATTACTGTTGAGCAATTGGTAGAATTGAGCATAGTTATGAGAATATCTAGGCATGATCATGTATATAGGCATCACGTCCGTGACAAGTAGACCGAAACGATTCTGCATCTACTACTATTACTCCACTCATCGACCGCTATCCAGCATGCATCTAGAGTATTAAGTTAAAAACAGAGTAACGCCTTAAGCAAGATGACATGATGTAGAGAGATAAATTCATGCAATATGAAATAAACCCCATTTTGTTATCCTTGATGGCAATGATACAATACGCGCCTTGCTGCCCCTTCTGTCACTGGGAAAGGACACCGCAAGATCGAACCCAAAGCTAAACACTTCTCCCATCGCAAGAACTACCAATCTAGTTGGCCAACCCAAACGGATAATTCGAAGAGACTTGCAAAGATAACCAATCATACATAAAAGAATTCAGAGAAGATTCAAATATTATTCATAGATGGACTTGATCACAAACCCAAAATTCATCGGTCTCAACAAACACACCGCAAAAAGAAGATTACATCGAATAGATCTCCACAAGAGAGGGGGAGAACTTTGTATTGAGATCCAAAAAGAGAGAAGAAGCCATCTAGCTACTAACTATGGACTGAAGGTCTGAGGTAAACTACTCACACTTCATCGGAGAGGCTATGATGATGTAGAAGCCATCCGTGATGACGACCCTCTTCCGGCGGAGCTCCAGAACAGGCCCCAAGATGGGATCTCGTGGATACAGAAAGTTGTGGCGGTGCCTGTTCTAATCATTTGGGGGTATGTAGGTATATATAGGAGGAAGAAGTACGTCGGAGGAGCATCGAGGGGCCCACGAGGCAGGGGGCGCGCCCTAGGGGGGGCCCACCCTCGTGACCGCCTCTTTGACTCCTTGGAGTAGGGTCCAAGTCTCCTGGATCACGTTCGGTGAGAAAATCACGTTCCCGAAGGTTTTATTCCGTTTGGACTCTGTTTGATATTCCGTTTCTTCGAAACACTGAAAATAGGCAAAAAAACAGCAATTCTGGGCTGGGCCTTCGGTTAATATGTTAGTCCCAAAAATAATATAAAAGTGGAAAATAAAGCCCAATATAGTCCAAAACAGTAGATAATATATCATGGAGCAATCAAAAATTATAGATACGTTGGAGACGTATCATGCATCACCATGATCTTGCGTGCGTGTAGGAATTTTTTGAAATTACTGCGTTCCCCAACAGTGGCATCCGGGCCAGGTTTATGCGTAGATGTTATATGCACAAGTAGAACACAAAGGAGTTGTGGGCGTGGGTATATACATATTGCTTGCCGTCACTAGTTGATTCTTGATTCAGCGGCATTGTTGGATGAAGCGGCCGAGGCTGACATTAGGCATACGCTTACGCAAAACTGGTTCTACCGACGTGCTTCGCACACAGATGGCTAGTAGGTGTCTGTTTCTCCAGCTTTAGTTGAATCGGATTCAATGAACAGGGTTCTTTCTGAAGATCAAAAAGCATCACTAAACTGCGTTGTGGTTTTTGATGCGTAGGTAAGAACGGTTCTTGCTCAGCCCGTAGCAACCACGTAAAATTTGCAACAACAAAGTAGAGGACGTCTAACTTGTTTTTGTAGGGCGTGTTGTGATGTGATATGGTCAAGACATGATGCTAAATTTTATTGTATGAGATGATCATGTTTTGTAACACAGTTATCGACAACTGGCAGGAACCATATGGTTGTCGCTTTATTGTATGAAATGCAATCGCCATGTAATTGCTTTACTTTATCACTAAGCGGTAGCGATAGTCATAGAAACAATATTTGGTGAGACGACAACGATGCTTCGATGGAGATCAAGGTGTCAAGCCGGTGACGATGGTGATCATGACGGTGCTTTGGAGATGGAGATCAAAGGAACAAGATGATGATGGCCATATCATATGACTTATATTGGTTGCATGCAATGTTTATCATGTATGCATCTTATTTTGCTTAGTTCGACGGTAGCATTATAAGATGATCTCTCACTAAATTTCAAGGTATAAGTGTTCTCCCTGAGTATGCACCGTTGCTACAGTTCGTCGTGCCGAGACACCACATGATGATCGGGTGTGATAAGCTCTAGGTTCACATACAATGGGTGCAAGCCAGTTTTGCACACGTAGAATACTCGGGTTAAACTTGACGAGCCTAGCATATGCAGATATGGCCTCGGAACACTGAGACCGAAAGGTCGAGCGTGAATCATATAGTAGATATGATCAGCATACTAATGTTCACCATTGAAAACTACTCCATCTCACATGATGATCGGACATGGTTTAGTTGATATGGATCACGTGATCACTTAGATGATTAGAGAGATGTCTATCTAAGTGGGAGTTCTTAAGTAATTTGATTAATTGAACTTTAATTTATCATGAACTTAGTACCTGATAGTATTTTTCATGTCTATGTTATTGTAGATAGATGGCCCGTATTGTTGTTCCGTTGAATTTTAATGCATTCCTAGAGAAAGCTAAGTTGAAAGATGATGGTAGCAACTACACGGTCTGGGTCCGTAACTTGAGGATTATCCTCATTGCTGCATAGAAGAATTACGTCCTGGAAGCACTGCTAGGTGACAAACCCACTGTAGGAGCAACGCCAAATGTTGTGAACACATGGCAAAGGAAAGTTGATGACTACTCAATAGTTTAGTGTGCCATGCTTTACGGCTTAGAACCAGGACTTCAACGACGTTTTGAACGTCATTGAGCATATGAGATGTTCCAGGAGTTGAAGTTAATATTTCAAGCAAATGCTCGGATTGAGAGATGTGAAGTCTCCAATAAAATCTACAGCTGCAAAATGGAGGAGAACAGTTCTGTCAGTGAACATATACTCAGAATGTCTAGGTATCACAACCACTTGACTCAGCTGGGAGTTAATCTTCCTGATGATAGTGTCATTAACCGAGTTCTTCAATCACTGCCACTAAGCTACAAGAGCTTCGTGATGAACTATAATATGCAAGGGATGGATAAGACGATTCCTGGGCTCTTCGCAATGCTAAAGGCTGCGGAGGTAGAAATCAAGAAGGAGCATCAAGTGTTGATGGTCAACAAGACCACTAGTTTCAAGAAAAAGGGTAAAGGGAAGAAGGGGAACTTCAAGAAGAACAACAAGCCAGTTGCTGCTCAAGTGAAGAAACCCAAGTCTGGACCTAAGCCTGAGACTGAGTGCTTCTACTGCAAAGGAACTGGTCACTGGAAGCGGAACTGCCCCAAGTATTTGGCAGATAAGGATGGCAAAGTGAAAGGTATATCTGATATACATGTTATTGATGTGTACCTTACTAATGCTCGTAGTAGTGTTTGGGTATTTGATACTGGTTCAGTTGCTAACATTTGCAACTCGAAACAGGGGCTACGGATTAAGCGAAGATTGGCTAAGGACGAGGTGACGATGCGCGTGGGAAATGGTTCCAAAGTCGATGTGATCGTCGTCGGCACGCTACCTCTACATCTACCTTTGGGATTAGTTTTAGACCTAAATAATTGTTATTTGGTGCCAGCGTTGAGCATGAACATTATATCTGGATCATGTTTAATGCGAGACGGCTATTCATTTAAATCAAAGAATAATGGTTGTTCTATTTATATGAGTAATATCTTTTATGGTCATGCACCCTTGATGAGTGGTCTATTTTTACTAAATCTTGATAGTAGTGATACACATGTGCATAGTATTGAAGCCAAAAGATGCAGAGTTGATAATGATAGTACAACTTATTTGTGGCACTGCCGTTTAGGTCATATTGGTGTAAAGCGCATTAAGAAACTCCATTCCGTTGGACTTCTGGAATCACTTGATTATGAATCACTTGGTACTTGCGAACCATGCCTCATGGGCAAGATGACTAAAACTCCGTTCTCTAGAACAATGGAGCGAGCAACAGAGTTATTGGAAATCATGCATACTGATGTATGTGGTCCAATGAACATTGAAGCTCGTGGTGAATATCATTATTTTCTCACCTTCACAGATGATTTGAGAAGATATGGGTATATCTACTTAATGAAACATAAGTCTGAAACATTTTTAAATTTCAAAGAATTTCAGAGTGAAGTGGAAAATCATCGTAACAAGAAAATCAAATTTCTACGATCTGATCGTGGAGGTGAATATTTGAGTTATGAATTTGGACTTCATTTGAAACAATGCAGAATAGTTTCGCAACTCACGCCACCTGGAACACCACAACGTAATGGTGTGTCCGAACGTCGTAACCACACTTTATTAGATATGGTGTGATCCATGATGTCTCTCACTGATTTATCGCTATCGTTTTGGTGTTATGCTTTAGAGACAGTTGCATTCACATTAAATAGGGCACCATCTAAATTCGTTGAGACGACACCTTATGAACTGTGGTTTGGCAAGAAACCCAAGTTGTCGTTTCTTCAAGTTTGGCGCTGCGATGCTTATGTGAAAAAGCTTCAACCTGATAAGCTTGAACCCAAATCGAAGAAATGTGTCTTCATAGGATACCCAAAGGAGGCTGTTGGGTACACCTGCTAAGAATGGATCCTTTCTGGAGAAGGAGTTTCTCTCGAAAGAAGTGAGTGTGAGGAAATTAGAACTTGACGAGGTAATTATACCTTCTCCCTTATTAGAAAGTAGTTCATCACTGAAATTAGTTCCAGTGATTCCTACACCAGTAAGTGAGGAAGCTAATGATGATGATCATGAAACTTCTGATCAAGTTACTACCGAACCTCGTAGGTCAACCAGAGTAAGATCCGCACCAAAGTGGTACGGTAATCCTGTTCTGGAAGTCATGTTACTTGACCATGATGAACCTATGAACTATGAGGAAGCGATGATGAGCCCAGATTCCGCAAAATGGCTTGAGGCCATGAAATCTGAGATGGGATCCATGTATGAGAACAAAGTATGGACTTTGGTTGACTTGCTCGATGATCGGCAAGCCATAGAGAATAAATGGATCTTCAAGAATAAGACTGACGCTAATGGTAGTATTACTATCTACAAAGCTCGACTTGTTGCAAAAGGTTTTCAACAAGTTCAAGGAGTTAACTACGACGAGACCTTCTCACCCGTAGCGATGCTTAAGTCCGTCCGAATCATGATAGCAATTGCCGCATTTTATGATTATGAAATTTGGCAAATGGATGTCAAAATTGCATTCCTTAATGGACATCTTAAAGAAGAGTTGTATATGATGCAACCAGAAGGTTTTGTTGATCCAAAAGGTGCTAACAAAGTGTGCAAGCTCCAGCGATCCATTTACGGACTGGTGCAAGCCTCTCAGAGTTGGAATATACGCTTTGATAGTATGATCAAAGCATATGGTTTTATACAGACTTTTGGAGAAGCCTATATTTACAAGTGAGTGGGAACTCTGTAGGATTTCTGATATTATATGTAGATGACATATTGTTGATTGGAAATGATACTGAATTTCTGAATAGCATAAAAGGATACTTGAATAAGATTTTTTCAATGAAAGACCTCGGTGAAGCTACTTATATATTGAGCATCAAGATCTATAGAGATAGATCTAGATGCTTAATTGGACTTTCACAAAGCACATACCTTGATAAAGTTTTGAAGAAGTTCAAAATGGATCAGGCAAAGAAAGGGTTCTTGCCTGTATTAGAAGGTGTGAAGTTGAGTCAGACTCAATGCCCGACCACTGCAGAAGATAGAGAGAAAATGAAAGGTGTTCCCTATGCTTCAGCCATAGGCTCTATCATGTATGCAATGTTGTGTATCAGACCTGATGTGTGCCTTGCTATCAGTTTAGCAGGGAGGTACCAAAGTAATCCAGGAGTGGATCACTGGACAACGGTCAAGAATATCCTGAAATACCTGAAAATGACTAAGGATATGTTTCTCGTATATGGAGGTGACAAAGAGCTCATCATAAACGGTTACGTCGATGCAACCTTTGACACTGATCCGGGTGACTCTAAGTCACAAACCGGATACGTATTTTTATTAAATGGTGGAGCTGTCAATTGGTGAAGTTCCAGGCAGAGCATCGTGGCGAGATCTACGTGTGAAGCGGAATACATAGCTGCTTCGGAAGCAGCAAATGAAGGAGTCTGGATGAACGAGTTCATATCCGATCTAGGTGTCATACCTAGTGCATTGGGTCTAATGAAAATCTTTTATGACAATACTGGTGCAATTGCCTTGGCAAAGGAATCCAGATTTCACAAGAGAACCAAGCACATCAAGAGATGCTTCAATTCCATCCACGATCAAGTCAAAGAGGGAGACATAGAGATTTTTAAGATACATACGGATCTGAATGTTGCAGACCCATTGACTAAGCCTCTCTCACGAGCAAAACATGATCAGCACCAAGACTCCATGGGTGTTAGAATCATTACAATGTAATCTAGATTATTGACTCTAGTGCAAGTGGGAGACTGAAGGAAATATGCCCTAGAGGCAATAATAAAGTTGTTATTTATATTTCCTTATATCATGATAAATGTTTATTATTCATGCTAGAATTGTATTAACCGGAAACTTAGTACATGTGTGAATACATAGACAAACAGAGTGTCACTAGTTTGCCTCTACTTGACTAGCTCATTGAATCAATGATGGTTATGTTTCCTAACCATAGACATGAGTTGTCATTTGATTAACGGGACCACATCATTAGAGAATGATGTGATTGACTTAACCCATCCGTTAGCTTAGCACGATGATCGTTTAGTTTGTTGCTATTGCTTTCTCCATAACTTATACATGTTCCTATGACTATGAGATCATGCAACTCCCGAATACCGGAGGAACACTTTGTGTGCTACCAAACATCACAACGTAACTGGGTGATTATAAAGGTTCTCCACAGGTGTCTTCAATGGTGTTCATTGAGTTGGCATAGATTGAGATTAGGATTTGTCACTCCGATTGTCGGAGAGAGGTATCTCTGGGCCCTCTCGATAATGCACATCAATATAAGCCTTGCAAGCAATGTAGCTAATGAGTTAGTTACGGGATGTAGCATCATGCAACAAGTAAAGAGACTTGCTGGAAACGAGATTGAACTAGGTATTGAGATACCGACGATCGAATCTCGGGCAAGTAACATACCAATGACAAAGGGAACAACGTATGTTGTTATGCGGTTTGACCGATAAAGATCTTCGTAGAATAGATAGGAACCAATATGAGCATCCAGGTTCTGCTATTGGTTATTAACCGGAGACGTGTCTCGGTCATGTCTACATAGTTCTCGAACCCGTAGGGTCCGCACGCTTAACGTTCGGTGACGATCAGTATTATGAGTTTATGTGCTTCGATGTACCGAAGGTAGTTCAGAGTCCCAGATATGATCACGGACATTACGAGGAGTCTCGAAATGGTCAAGACATAAAGATCGATATATTGGATGACTATATTTGGACGTCGGAATGGTTCCGGGTGAGTTCGGGCATATACCGGAGCACTGGGAGGTTACCGGAACCCCCCGGGAGGTATATGGGCCTTATTGGGCCATAGTGGGAGAGAAGAGAGGGAGGCCTAGAAGGGGACGCGCCCCCTCAAGCCCAATCCGAATTGGGTGGGGGACGGCCCCCCTTTCCTTTCCCCTCTCACCCCCTTCCTTCCACTCATAGTTCAACTAGGGAAGGGGGGAATCCTACTCCCGGTGGGCCGGCCCTCCCCCTCCCCCACTCCTTTATATACGGGGGAGGGGCACCCCATAGACACACAAGTTGATCATTGATCTCTTAGACATGTGCGGTGCCCCCCTCCACCATAATCCACCTTGGTCATATCGTAGCAGTGCTTAGGCGAAGCCCTGTTCCGGTAGCATCAACATCACCATCATCACGCCGTCGTGCTAAAGAAACTCTCCCTCGACACTCTGCTGGATCATGAGTTCGTGGGACGTCACCGAGCCGAACATGTGCAGATCGCGGAGGTGCCGTAACTTCGGTACTAGGATCGGTCGATCATGAAGACGTACGGCTACATAAACCGCGTCGTCATAACGCTTCCGCTTACGGGCTACGAGGGTACGTGGACAACACTCTCCCCCTCTCGTTGCTATGCATCACCATGATCTTGCGCGTGCATAGGAATTTTTTTGAAATTACTGCGTTCCCCAACACGCATAGCCTATACCATGCCAATGCTTTTCCCTTCAAAGATAAAGGGAAAACCTTTTTCATAACTTTATCTCCGGGTAAACCTGTAAGCTTGAACAATCCACAAATTAGTTCCACATATATCAAGTGCATATCATGATGTTTGGTTCCATCTCCTGCATAAGGATTAGCTAGCAGTTGTTCTATCATACCCGAAGAAATTTCATATTTAATATTTTTAGTAGGTGCAGTAGGTTGAGGGGTAGCTAATTGTGGTTCCGGACGAGGTGAAGATACCCCGAATAAACCCCTCAAAGGATTGTTTTCCATAGTAACAAGTGACAATAAATTTCAGCACACTATATAAATGTTTCCTTACCAAATTCCACTTACCAAAGGCGCTTCACTCCCCGGCAACGGCGTCAGAAAATAGCCTTGATGACCCACAAGTATAGGGGATCAATTGTAGCTCTTTTCGATAAGTAAGAGTGTCGAACCCAACGAGGAGCAGAAGGAGATGACAAGTGGTTTTCAGTAAGGTAATGTCTGCAAGTGCTGGAACTGTAAGTAACAGGGTAGTTTGATAACAAGATAATTTGTAACGAGCAAGTAATGATAGTAGTAACAAAAGTGCACCAAGGTAGCCCAATCCTTTCGAGGCGAAGGACAGGCCAAAACGGTCTCTTATGATAGCAACGTGTTCTTGAGGGTACACGGGAATTTCATCTAGTCACTTTCATCATGTTGGTTTAATTCGTGTTCGGTACTTTGATAATTTGATATGTGGGTGGACCAGTGCTTAGGTGCTATTCTTACTTGAACAAACCTCCTACTTATGATTAACCCTCCGCAAGCATCCGCAACTACGAGAAAAGTATTAAGAATAAATTCTAACCATAACATTAAACTTTTGGATCCAATCGGTCTCTTATGGAATAGCGCATAAACTAGGGTTTAAGTTTCTGTCACTCTCGCAACCCATCATCTAATTGCTACTCCACAATGAATTCTCTTTGGCCCAAAATATGATGAAGTGTCATGTAGTCGACATTCACATGACACCACTAAGGGAATCACAACATACCTACTATCAAAATATCGAACACATATCAAATTCACATGATTACTTGCAACATGATTTCTCCCGTGACCTCAAGAACAAAGGTAACTACTCACAAATGATAAACATGCTCATGATCAGAGGAGTATTAAATAGCATATTGGATCTGAACATATAATCTTCCACCAAATAAACCATATAGTAATCAACTACAAGATGTAATCAACACTACTAGTCACCCACAAGTACCAATCTATAGTTTCGGTAACAAGATTGAACACAAGAGATGAACTAGGATTTGAGAGGAGATGGTGCTGTTGAAGATGTTGATGGAGATTGCCCTCCCCAAGATGGGAGAGTTGTTGGTGATGATGATGACGATGATTTCCCCCTTCGGGAGGAAAGTTCCCCCGGCGGAATCGCTCTGCTGGAGGGCAAAAGTGCTCTTGCCCAAGTTCCGCCTCGAGGCGGCGACGCTTCGTCCTGAAAGTCCTCCTATTATCTTTTCTAGGTCAAAATGACTTATATACCAAAAGATGGGCACCGGAGGTGGGCCGAGGGGAGCGCCACCCACCAGGGGCGCCTGGGCTGTCTGACGTGTGCCCACCTGGTGGGCCCCTTCTAGTACTTATTGGCTCCAATAATTCTTAAATATTTCATACAAAATTCTCGTGAGGTTTTAGCTTGTTTGGAGTTATGCAGAATAGGTAGCCTGACGTAGATTTTCTAGGTCCAGATTTCTAGCCGCCAGAATTCTCACCCTTGGCGTGTAGCTTGCAAATTATGAGAGAAGATGCATTAGAATTACTCCAAAAAGCATTATTATGGATAAAAACAATATAAATAACAGTAAGAAAACATGATGCAAAATGGACGTATCACCCATCGTGATTCGTTTTGACGGGATGAAAATAGCTGACCCCCTAGAGGTGGCGCCGCCCCAAACGACCGCTCATGCGAGCGCGCACGATCGCATGGAACGTCGTCGTTCGCTATGGAAGCGTGACAACAACTGCTTCATTGGCCTTCTTGCTTGATTTTTCTATTGAAATTTTTTATCACCTTTAATAAGTGATTCCACTACCATTTTTCTGTGTTTCTCCATTAAATGAATATTACTCCAAAAGACGTCATCTGAAGGATCATCAACAAAAAGAAGTGCGCGAACGCGGTAAAATTCCACAAAGCCCACCTCGTAAGCACAAAATATAAAGGAAAAAACATCACGTAAATTGGACTCATCAGGCCGCCGCACCTTCTCACTTCGCCCTCTCCTCCTCCCCCCCGGTAAAAATCTTCTAACCTTTTTCGGCGGATCTTGGGTTGGGTCGATAGGGCCACCGGTTTCTTCCTCGGTGGCTTGGGCGGCGGTCTTGGCTATGAAAAGGTTCCACTTCAGTTGCCCATTCAACTTCAACCGACAAATGCATGACACTGAATTTGTTCTTCTCTAATTTCTAGCATGAGAAGGCTACAAAGCGAAACATCGTCAACAATGCATATCCGACTAGTGATCAACTTACTTGCTCAATGATTTCTGCACCGCTAGGCCACAATGCGATGAGATTCTTCAAGTGCCCGCAATACTTCGACACGACCTCTTGGATGGTGTATCATCGATGGTTGAGGGACTTCGATTCCTGGTTGCAAATGGCCGCGTTGGAGTAGGGAGCGAAATGCTTGTGTTCATGGAACCAGGTGTGAATGTTGTATCCAAAATGTTGCGCCCTTTTGCTCTATACCATGGATCAGATGGAGGCTAGTGGCCAACCATGCATCACACAACAACTCGTCGTCCGCACGTTGAAGCTTTCTCCTCTACCTTTCTTCTTCAGATCGTCGGCTGTATCATCTGGATCATCATCCTCGATGTCCTTCTCCTCCTGCTGCTGTTCGACGGCGCAATGTTGTTGTTGTTCGTGTGCCCACGCTGACCTGGGTGTAGGACTGTTGTCTGCCCGTCTGGATCTAGGACTATTGTTGTGGGTAGTTGTCGGACTGGGTGGGATCCAAGTCTTCCACCTGCCCGTCCTCATAGCCACATCCTCCTCCTTCGCCTCTGTCGTGGATGATGTCGAGCATCTCCCTGTCCGGGTCCTCGTACGCCGTCTCCCCCGCTCTAGGCATTGGAGTGAACAAACGTGCGGGCACCCATCCGCTCCCCGCTCGCCGTCCACGCCCCGGCGAACTGTGGCGAAGAACTCTAGGAGAAGAGCAGTGCCACATTTACGTCGATGATGTAAGGCACCTTCCCGGGAGGGGTTCCAAGCTGTTTGGCAGCGTAGAAGTACGGAGGCTTGTAATGCTCCAGCCACAACACCGCCTGTACTGTGGGCGTGCCCGTCTGGGCACCACGGCCTCCGCTGTGACATCCGCCACGTCTGCCACGACCACCACGCCTGATGCCACCACCACGCCCACCGACAGTCATCCGCTTTTTGAGCTTCTCCTCCTTTCCGGCCTTCGCTTTGATGCGTAGCCGAGCTGATCTTTCGGGCGAGCGCGAGGAGAGTGGTGGGGGCGAAAGAAGAGAGTGAGGGATTTTGGCATGAGAAACAATGTGGGTTACTACAAAGCACGGGCCATGCCTTCCTTTTGGTGGGTCAAGGGGGTTAGAATCCGACATTTCTCATGTCCGAACTCCCGCACCGCCGCCGTTTGGTTCCGGTTTGCGAGAAATCATGTTGCGGACCGCACCGCGGACCGATACAGGACCGCGTTGGATGGCTTCTGGGGTCCGGACAGCTGAGTCCGGACGGATGCAGACGGTTTGAGAGTCGGCATTGGAGAAGCCTTATTCACACATTTCAGTCCGTATATAATCCATATTAAAATATTCAAAACATCTCATTTTTTGTGAACAAAGAGAGTATATAAAATAGACAAAAATGGGTCAAGAAACAAAATAACAGATATTCCATCGCGATGCCAAACGAATATTACTTCCTCCTTCCGGTCTACATACATCGGTTTAAGCGTCAACTTATTCGGGACAAAGGGAGTGTAGTACGTACTTTTATTCGCGAAAATAAAAAAAAACTTACTAGTGCAGGTGGCCCAATTTTAGAAACCCACACGATGTTTACGGCCACCCAAAGCCACCCTTTGCCGTAGGCGCGATGACAGCGCCCGCCCATCGTCCACGCCACGCGCCCCGCGCCCCGCGCCACCGGCCGCCGTCCCGTTTCAAAACGTCGTCAACCGCACCACGCAACCGCTCCCCCTGTTGGTAAGAACGCGCAGACCGTCCCACCGCCACGCGGGACCCACGACGCGCGGCCCCACACGTCATACGCCCACGGACCGCCATCACCGATTTGGAAGTGAACATACGAATTTCCCCCGAAAACATTTCCCTCCCACGGGTCGCGCCTCCCGCCCAACCCTACCGCAACCCCCCTTCAAATACCGCCGCTCTCTCCTCCTTCCACAGCATCCCACCCGTCCCATTGGCCCAGTCCGCCCCCCGCCGTCACCCGGACCCCACATGGCAGCCACGCGCAAGCCCCGATCCCCGTCCGCCGCCGCCGCGGCCGGCGACCACCTCCGCTTCCTCCGCCCCGGCGCCCTCGCCCGCCTCCGCGACGCCAGGCTCCGCCGCCGCTCCAAGCCCGCCTACTCCCGCCCGGCCCCGGCCTCGCCGCAGCCACAGCCGTCCCCCTCTCCCCCTCCCGCGCCCGCGGCGGGCGGGGACGGCGAGAGCGGGCCCTTCGTGCCCTACGTCGTGCCCGGGTCCAGATTCCTCGCGCCGCGCTGCCCGCAGCGGAAGAAGCTCACGGCGGGGAAGGTGGTGCCGCTCTTCTCGCCGCCGATGCCCAGCCCGGACCTGCCATTCGAAGCGGTTATGGAGTTCTTCAACGCGCCGGATATGGTCGTCGCCGCCCACTAGATGGGACCCGTCGTCTTGTATTAGTCGTGGTATACTTGTAGATGCAGGGATCTAGTCCCCTCCTTGTCAATCTAGCTTCATGTCTTACAGTTTATCGTTTACCTTGTTTGTCTGTACCAAATCGATGTGAAAAACAAATACTATAAACAATAGTTCTGCAGAGTTTTGTGTAACTGCAAAAATGTGGAGGAGAAGTGCCAATTTGTCATGCTTTCCTTCTACGATCATTCAGGATACTTTGTTCTGTGCTTGCTTATAGGCACATACATGCGGTGCTAGGGGAATCCAATTTCTTGTCAGATGTGTATCTAGTTATCAATGGACATCATCAGCATCTGGTTATCCTTTTAGAAATGGTATGTATTTTCTCAACTCTAGTTCAATTTTGTTGATTCAGATTACTTGAATCTTGCAGTTGTCAGTTCATGCAGACAGTATTGGTTAAGAAAGACTAGTTCAACTTGGTTGATGTAGATTACATGCTGTTAGTAGTTCAACTTGGTTGATTTAGATTATATGAATCTTGTTGTTAGTGGTTCAACTTGGTTGATGTTGATTACATGAATCTTGCCGTTAGCAGTTCAACTCTTGTTCAACTTGGTTGATTCTGATTACACAAACCTTGCTGTTAGCAGTTCAACTCTAGTTCAAGTTGGGTGATGTTGATTACATGAATCTTACTGTTAGCAGTTCAATTCTTGTTCAACCGGGTTGATTTTGATGACATGAATATTGCCGTTAGCAGTTCATGCCATTTCTGCAATACAGTTAGGTTGCTTATGGTAAATTTTGACCTATTGATGCTTATGGTAATTTTTGACAGTTCATGCCGACAGTATTTGTTAAGAAACACTATACATCTTAGGTTTGGACATTGGCATCTTCTGGTATTGCCCACTAATTGCTGGGTTGTTACATTACTACCTTCCTTATCCTCCTTTTCTGCAACACAGTTCATCATGTCATATTTGCTCTGCTTTCAGCACCTTCTACTACAATCATAATTCAACATCTCTTGATAACCAAGTTGTCATGCTTGATGTCTGAACAAAGCTGACTAATACATCTCTTGATAACCAAGTTGTCATGCTTGATGTCTGAACAAAGGTGGCTAACACCTCTCTTGATAACCAAGTTGTCATGCTTGATGTCTGAACAAAGGTGATTAACACATCTCTTACTAATCATGTTGAATTATGCCTGTCCTGTACCCCTAATCTCTAATTATGTTTCATTACTGCACAGGAATATGTTTTCAATCATTATATGTTGAGAAATACACTTAACATATACCCCTCTGACTTGTATCTCTAATTATGTTCCATTACTGCACAGGGTTATGTTTTCAATTAGTATATGTTAAGAAATACACTTAACATCTTAATTTCCTATGTTTTTTTTTTAGAACGAAGGCTCGCGAGGAGCCCGGCTTTGAATTAACAAAGCCATCAACCGGCCAGGAGTTACAGCAAACAACCAAATTACAGCGGTCAGAAGGATACAATGGGAACACTGGACTGAAACGCTAACTACAACCTCCACAAGCAGCTAAAGCAAAGGAAATTAAGATTACAGCTTGCAAAGGCCGAGCACTCCACACTAGGATCATATGAGGAAAAGCAGAGCAGCAAAGCAGGGCATATCTGACCTTCAAAGATGGCCATGCTCCAGGAACACCTAGAGAAGAAGGGGAACAACATCTTCCATCTCAATCACCGAAGAGGGACCCTACCCCCTCGCCATGGCTCGTAGGCGCCGCACCGTCGGGGTTTCGAGGAGCTCACCCTAGAGCTCGAAGAATGCCGCCCTCACATCGGAAGGTGGACATAGTGCGACCACTTCAATTTGGGATATCCCTAGCCGGCCGCTCCGCCACGGTCCATGCCCAGCTAGGTGGAAATATGCTTCGTGGAATCGGACGATGAAGAGGAGGCAGCTCCGTCCCTCACCTGCAGCGCCTCCCGACCGCATCCCGCCTCCCTAACGGTGCCTCCAGCAAGGTCACGGCGCGCAAGGCGGCGCCGCCGCCAAATCCGAGAGGATATAAGGTTTTCACCCGGGCAGGGTGGGTCGGGGTGGAAGCAGGGGACCTCGGCTGCGCCCCCATGGAGGAAAGCAGCGCCCTTGGGCGTTGCCGCCGCCGGACCGGCCGGACCGGCCAAGGTTTCCCCCGGTCCCCTAGCTGGCCACCAACTCGCACCAACGCCAGGGCCAGAGAGCAAATCACAAGCCACCGCCGACGGCGAGAGAGAGGTAGCCGGGAAGGGATTTCGAACCTCCAGATCTGACGAAGAATCTTCGCGCCGCGGCCGGATTCCACCAACCACCCGCCGCCCGCGCGGCCAGGCACACTGGCCAGCACCCCTGCGAACGCCGCCCGCCGCCGCCGCCTCTCCGGTTGGGGCCGCCGCCCCAGGAACCGCAGGCCTCCGAGAGGGGCTGGAGCGCCGAGATCCTTGCCGCCA
>NC_041382.1:715882721-715891897 GCF_002162155.2 Triticum dicoccoides | reverse complement strand
AGACACTGTTCTTTTATTGCTGAATAACTGCACAGAGGGGGAAGATAAGTGTCAATTTGTTGTGCTTTCCTACTATGTTGTAGTATTGGAGTATTTGTGAATTTAGGATATTTTGTTCTGAGCTTTTTAACTGGCATATGTATGCGTTACTAGGGAATTCAATTACTTCTCGACTGTGATTTCATTGATCAATGGAGCAGTTATAATGTTATTGCCCTTTCAGAAATGGGAAGTTCCCTATCTACTCTAGTTCAACTTCGTTGAGTTTGCATTACATGAATCTTGTCGTTGGCAGTTCAGTAGCATCCTATTCTGGCTTATGCTAAATTCAACAGTTAATGCCAACAGTATTGGTTAAGAAACACTACATCTTAATTTCCTTATGTTGCTGGATTCAGCATCTTCTTAATTGGCCAACACTTCCTTATTTGTGACATTATTGTGCGGTTTATCTTCTTTTTATGTAATAGATGTACCTTTCATCTAGGCATATTTGCTCAGCTTCGAACATCTTCAATTGCAATCATCATTAAAAGCTATCATGCTTGATCCGAACATACATGACAAACGTTTCACTCGCTAATCATGTTGGATTACGTGTTGTGTGGTTTTCCTATACCTCCATAACTCATATCCTTGATGGCGTTTATTTTTGCATCCTATTCAGTTTATAGTTGACTAAAGCAGTGACCAGCAAGTTTTAAAATAATAGCATATCACGCTATCAGTTAATTGGTTTTACTGTTCCATTTCTGCTTATTTTGGCTGACAAAGATATCCAGAAACTTCTGCACCTTCTGAATGATGTCCATTTACCTGTCATACTAGTCTATTTGAATTACTCGACACTTGCTACTTGTTGGAAACTGGTCTTTGATTATTGGCATCATTCCTAAGAGACATTCTTTGAGGTGAAACGTATTGAAATTCGACCATCTCTCTGGTACGAAATACAAACTGCTTCATGCCTATCTAATTTCAGTTAGTATTTTTTTTCCTATGCTGCACTGCTGGTAGCCTATACCACATACTATGAGTGGCACTGATCATGTTGTGAGAATAATGCCTGAAAGTAATGTCTGCAATATGAAAATATCAACAAATTTGAAGTATCAGTTTTCATATAGCTTCTTGAAAATGTTAGAACAGGGATGTCATGAAACTGTCATGAGAATTTATGTGCTATAGTTGAGTGCTTTTACAATTCCTTGTTCTGATGTTGTTAGTACTCGTGGACCACATATACAGTTATGCCCTTGAACTGTGATCTCAAGCATATTGTTCATGCTGAATTCATGGTTCCTAATTGGAATACTGTACCACTCCCTCCGTTCCAAAATAAGTGTCTTAACCTTAGTGTACAACTTTGTACTAAAGTTAGTACAAAGTTGAGACACTTATTTTGGGAGGAGGGAGTATTATTTTCACTCATTTATTTTGCTGTGATTTGTACTTCATAAATACCTGGGCATCCTAACCTAGCCATTTTGTGCTTGCTCCATGATGTGACCTGACCATTTTGTGCATTTTTCTGCCCTGATCTCCACTTGATACAAATTTATCCTAACTTTCTTGTTAGCTTATCTGCTAAGTTATGAAGGCCTATATAGCATGATGTGACCTGACCATTTTGTGCATTTTTCTGCCCTGATCTCCACTTGATACAAATTTATCCTAACTTTCTTGTTAGCGTATCTGCTAAGTTATGAAGGCCTATATAGCATGTAATTTGCATATAATTCTGGAATTACAATTGGTCACCTGAAAAATGGCTCCACCTCAGTTTGTTTGCTGATCTCATCTCATCAAGTTCTCGACCTATTAATCAGTCTTATTACCCTGCAACCCTATATAGCTAAAAAGTTGCATGTTCTGGAAGAAGTTTCATGGCCCATCTGCTTGTTTCGTGTATCAAGTGATTTTGCATTCTGGAACTAACAATAGCGAAGAAACAGTTGTTGATGCCCTGTTGATGCGATGAGATCAGCAAACAAAATTTTAAGTATGCACACCAGTTAAGTTGTTAGTTCCAGATTGTAATTTGTTTGCTGATATGCGTAAATTTGTTGATGCCCTGTTGATTAGATGGGATCAGCAAACAACTTTTCCCCCACTATTGTTAGTAACAATAGCGAGAAGTATTTAACCGTTAATTGTTGACGCCCTGTTGTCTTACTTAAAATCCAGTTTGCATGTAGGAGCAGGACCAGCAACCTGCATCCCCCTTGGCACCATCTAATGAGAATCTACCAATGATAGTAGGGATGTAAGTGGACGCATCCACTTTACATCCCTAAATGATAAATCGATCGCAAATAACTAGCGTTGAACTGCATGCGTTGCGCACTTGATGTGAAACTGAGAATCGCTTAAGCAATATGGGCCAGTATTGACTGCATCTCAATGTATGTTTCGTTCACCATATCTTTTTAGTCTGCATTTTTCTGTTCAGATCTCTACATAGTTACTGATGGGCAAGGCTCTGTGGCGCTGCGAGGCCAAGGAAGGAGTATTTGACATTTTGACTGCTGAGTTGTTGACGCTGCGATGTTTTCCTCAGGTTCACCTCGCATGCAACCCATTTTTACTACTATTAATAATTGGAGAGGATAAGGTCAATCAGTTAACCAAGCGAAATGCGCAGGCACAATGGATTAACCGACCACAGCTCCCGGAAAAAGTGAAGAATGACGCGCGGATCACGGACGGCCCTGGGACTCCGGATGAGAACAAAGGTGAGTCATCGGAGCGACGAGCAACTCAGACACGTTTCCCTTTCTTCTAACATGATAAAGCCGCTAGCATCACAGCACGCAGCCTGTTATTAGTAACGATTCGTACAAATGTTGCATGGTACGTCTGCTGCGGGTTTAGTGCTGGGTCGTGTCGCGTGTATCCATCCATAGATCCATGTGCCTCGTTGCACACAGACAGGGAGGGGTTAGGACATGCTTGCAGGTGGAGTCCACATGCCTGGTTTTTTGTCGATTCTTAAAGCAGCGAGTGATGCGTAGGCTGGATCGGTGGAGTAATGGGGCGTTTGCCATTAATAAAGCTTAGACGCCTCCAGCTTAATCAAGAAGATTGTCATTTTGGCGACAGCTTCACATGCGGCCCATCGTTCGAAAAGATTTCTCAGGCAAAAAAAAGAAGAGAAAACACCGAGCGAATGTTCCAGAGGTGAGAAGGCAGACGCAGAAGCTACACGAGTCATCCGCCCGTCCATCCGTGAACCACGTTGCCCTCCTCGACAAATGACAGCCGTCCACGCCACGGGCTCCGGGCCCACAGAGCTCGTGTGGGGACGGCCCCGCGCAGCCGATCCAAGAAACCCCAATCTCCGTGCGTCCACATGTATTTCCCGCACGAAAATAATACTCTATACGAGGCGTAATTTTTGGCCACACACAAAGCGCACACACGGGAAAGCACACTATCGCTTTCGATCGAGGGTGCGTGCGTGCAGACAGCCAGTACGGCTGCGCATTCCGACGCGAGATTTTAGAG
Source organism: Triticum dicoccoides (assembly GCF_002162155.2). NCBI lineage: Eukaryota > Viridiplantae > Streptophyta > Magnoliopsida > Poales > Poaceae > Triticum > Triticum dicoccoides. The sequence continues at coordinate 715,888,390 of NC_041382.1, read as the reverse complement.
GCCAGGAAAAAGAAACAAGGAAGAGGGGTCGGTCAGCTTCGTGCAGCACCAGGGAGGGAGGAGGGAGGGAGGGAGAGAGGGGGGAGAGATCAGCGGAGGGGGTCGGGTTTTGATTTTTCCCTGGGCAATGGAGATGGCTCTCCGGGCGCAGAGCCCGCTCTGCTCCCGGAGCCGCCCGGTGCTCCTCGTGCGGCCCGCCGTCCCTGGCCTCGCGCAGGTCCGTCTTCTCTTCTCTTCTCTTCTCTGCGCCCCCTGGAGCTGTTCTGGTCCGTGCTGGCTCGCGTTTTTTTGGGGGTGCCCCATTTTTGGTCTGGAGAAATCCGATTGGTGTTCAGGCCGGCCTGCCGTGCGTCTTGCCATTGCCTGGTATCTGAGGCGTTATTTGTGCGCGCACTTCGTTTCTGTGGGTGTTGTGCCATCTCTGCATCTGGGTGGTGTTCTTTATGCCAGTTTTGCGCTTCTGTCAAGCAATTTCTTGGTTTGGCTAGTCTGCTATGCTAGCTGCAATCGAGGCGAGGGAGGGGTTCTTAACCCGGGGCATTTGTTGGGGGTGCTTGCTACGGCCGGCCAGTTTGTTCAGTGATAAATAATGTGCTATTACAACATTTCAGTCAAGTCATCTTTATTTACAGTTCCACACCCTTCTCTCCTCTTTTCCAGCCTATCGTCAAGTGCAGCAGATTTGCAAGAAGCAGGCTGGTTCGATGCATGGTGGCAAGCTCAGGTTCGAGGATTGATTTTGTTACAAGTCAGCGTATGAGTACTCTGGCCATACAGCTTTGCTCATCTTCTCATAACGTTGCATTATTCAGATTATCCCAAGAGGAATCCGAGGAGATCATCAGCTCCAAAGCCCAAGGGCACTGCCTCTAGAGGATATGCTCCAAGACCTTCTACCGAATCTTGGACCTCCACGAAGAAGACTGAGCATAGCAGCGCTGATGAAGACGCTGATCTCGGCACAAGCAATGGGACGCTCAGTAGCGAGGCAACAGAGCAGACAAGTACCGCAGAAGAAGAGTATGAGGTGGAATTCTCAGGAAATGTTTCTAGCAGCGTGGAGCTGAAGGGTGTGAGCGAGGAAGAGGTTGACCAAAAGCAGCCTCCTGCATTGTCTTCCACATCCATGGATGTTGAGTCGACAGACGAATCATCTGAGGTGGACTTCTCAGGAAATGTTTCTAGCAGCACCGAGCTGAAGGGTGTGAACGAGGTCGGGACTGAAGAAGAGGCCGGCCAGAAGCAGCCTCCTGCATTGGCTTCCACATCCATGGGTGTTGAGTCAGTTAATGAAGCAACAGAGCAGACAAGTACCGCAGATGAATCATCTGAGGTTGACTTCTCAGGAAATGTTTCTAGCAGCGTGGTGCTGGAGGTAGTGGATGAGTCTGAGACTGAAGAAGAGGCTGACCAGAAGCAGTCATCAGCATTGGCTTCCACCTCCATGGATTCTGAGTCAATTGACAGAGAACTTGAGGAGTACCGTGTCAGAATAAGTGCACTGGTGGGTGCAAGCACTCGAGGAAAGGACCAATCGAGTATTGGTTTTCATGGACAAGACAAATCGGTAATTACTTCTGATGAGCAAGACATATCAGCTGTTGATGTTCCTCAACAAAGCCAGTCAGTTGTTGGTGTCACCAGAGAAGATCCAACAGAACAAACCACCAGCAAGAATCTCATGGCAAGAAAGCATTCTTCATCAGAAGATGGCGTCGGGGCAAGTAAAGATGCCAATGAAGAGCCATTGGTTGCTGGTGATGAACTGAGGATAACAGAGGATGAAGAACAACGTGAACCAGAGATGCAAGAACAGGTACAGATGGATGTTGATCCTCAAGCACTAAAGCGAAGGCTTGAAGAGCTTGCAGATGAAAATTATTCGATTGGGAATAAGTGTTTTGTTTTTCCTCAATTAGTGGAAGCTGATTCAGTTATTGATCTGTACTTAAATCGTAGCATGTCGGCCTTAGCAAGTGAGCCTGATATTCTTATCAAAGGGGCATTCAATGGTTGGAGATGGAACCATTTCACTGAAAAATTGCGTAGAAGTGAATTAACAGGGGATTGGTGGTGTTGTAAGCTCTACATACCCAAGCAGGCATACAGATTAGACTTTGTGTTCTTTAATGGTGACACCGTCTATGAAAACAACAGTTATAATGATTTCGTCCTGCATATAGAAAGTGACATTGATGAACACTCATTTGAGGACTTCTTGCTTGAAGAAAAGCAAAGGGAACTTGAAAGGCTTGCTGCAGAAGAAGCTGAAAGGGAAAGACAAGCCGAGGAGGAGCGCCGGAAGGAGGAAGAAAGGGCCGCAATGGAGGCTGACAGGGCACAGGCAAAGGCTGAGGTTGAGATGACGAGGAATAAATTGCAGCATGTCTTGGGTTTAGCCAGCAGATATGCCGATAATCTATGGTATATACAGCCTAGCACATACAAAGGAGGGGATAGGGTCAGATTATACTATAATCGAAGCTCGAGACCACTAAAGCATAAAAATGAGATTTGGTTGCATGGGGGTTACAATAACTGGACTGATGGGCCCTCTATTGTTGAGAGGCTAGTCAAATCTGAAGAAAAGGATGGTGATTGGTGGTATGCAAATGGTATGTTAATTCACACATTTTATCTCTTAGGAATTAGGATTCATATTATCCGAACACAGCCATTTTATCATGACATTGACATAAAACGAGCATGGTAACTTGGGCATTGTTTATCCCTCTAAATTACATACTAATGTTTCTTTCCTTAAATACATGTTTTCTCGTAAATGAGTTTTAAGATCCAATTTCATATGTTTCTTTACTTGCTCTTTTTTCTTATCATACATATAGCTTACACTTTACTTTACTCCCTGTATAGTTACTCTACCTGAAAGCGCATTGGTGTTGGACTGGGTTTTTGCTGATGGATCACCTGGGAATGCAAGCAAGTATGATAACAATGGGAAGCAAGATTTTCATGCTGCCGTTTCAAAGAGCATATCCGATGACTTATTTTGGGTGGAAGAAGAACGTAGGATATTTGAAAGGCTTCAGCGAGAAAGAACAGAGAAGGAGGATGCTGGTCGGAGAAAGGTTAGTTCAAGAGAATCAATGCATATATGTAGGAGCATCATACCAATTTCTACTTGACTACTTATTAAGCAAAAAAAGAGAGGATCTTTCGACAGAAGATCTTGTGGTATTTACCTTTTGTTTGGTTTCAATAGGCTGAGATAACTGCAAGGATGAAAGCTGAGATGAAGGAGAAGACTATGAGAGAGTTTCTTCTCTCACAGAAACACATTGTGTATACTGAGCCACTTGAAGTACGTGCAGGGACCACAGTTGATGTTCTATACAATCCTTCTAACACAGTGCTGAATGGGAGTCCAGAAGTTTGGTTCAGATGTTCCTTTAACCGTTGGACTCATCCAAGTGGTCCTTTGCCGCCCCAAAAGATGGTGAATGCAGAAAATGGTTCACACTTACAAGCTACAGGTGTGGATTCAGTGACCTTTCTTTGATGCATTTTATTAATACACAATCAAGTACCGTCAGATCCATCCTCCATAATATTTTCTGCCAAAGCTACTTGCTGGATTCGTATTATGTGGTGTTGATTCGTACTTTTATAGCGGATATGCTCCTATAAATCTCTCTAGACTTATGCCAGAAGAGCTCAAACTACTACTTGCTCCTCATTTACCAGGAAAAAAAATCTCATACAGATGCAGATCCTGATATAAGTAAAACAGAGCCTCTTCCAACTTATCAAATTTATGTGAAACTTAGTGCTGCTTCTTTTCACAACTTGTTTTTGGACTATTGTTTTGTTGCCAGTATTTATGATAGTAGTTCAATCTGCGCTTTCATTTAACCCATAAATAATTTTTGTATTATCATGGAATTTTCTCCTTTTGCATCTCTTTTAACTGTTCTGTCCATTTTCCAGTTAGGGTTCCTTTGGATGCATATATGATGGACTTTGTTTTCTCTGAGTCGGAAGAAGGTGGGATATATGACAACCGGGATGGGATGGACTATCATATTCCTGTGTCTGATTCCATGGCAAAGGAACCACCTATGCATATTGTGCACATTGCAGTAGAAATGGCTCCTATTGCAAAGGTAATTGTACTTCTTATCATCTTCTTTTGGTACACAGAATGATGACATGTTCAACAATGACCAATGTTGTCACAGGTTGGGGGCCTTGGCGATGTTGTTACTAGTCTTTCACGAGCTATTCAAGATTTAGGCCACAAGGTTGAGGTTATTTTTCCAAAGTATGACTGTTTAAACCTAAGCAATGTAAGTTGTACACTGCACTTTATTCTGGCGTCTTTCTTTTTGGTCTTATAGTGGCCCTGTTACCAAGTTACACTAGTCTAATAGCACACAATTATACCGTGGCACTGTGTGTATGTCCTTTTCATAATTGTACCAGAGATTTTGGAGTCTCAAAGATTTCCCATAAACTGAATTGTTAGTAACTCAATTGGTGGTTGCCAATCCCAACATTCTTTAACATTTTCTCTCTCATTTCTGAATAGAGCACCGAAGTACCTCTTGTCGAAACATGATGTATTTTTCTTTGTTTGCTGTATATTTACCTGTAGCAGTTTTTAGTTTTACTACTATTTTTGTCTTTGTTCAGTATTTTATGTGCTGCTTGATAGGTGGGAGTGGTGTTTGTTAGTATAGTTATGTTTCATCACTAAGCTGCCTTTCTTTTGTTGCAGGTGAAGGATTTACATTGCCGTCAAAGTTTTACTTGGGGTGGTACAGAGATAAAAGTATGGTTTGGAAAGGTTGAAGGGATCTCTGTTTATTTCTTGGAACCGCAGAATGGGTATGCGTATACTCCATATTTGACCAATATATACTTTCTATCAGTTGTTATTTTGTTTACATTTCATACTCTGCATTGTTGATGGATCCTTGTTTTATCATGACTCATGAGTATCCCGTGTTTGACCTCATCTTAAGCTCTGTCCTTACATTTTAAGACCTGACAGATACCACTTAGATCTTACAGCAAAATACATGCTTGTCACACTAACTATGACATGAAGAACTTCCATTTTTGCTAGGTTGTTTGATTGCTTCTTTTACTCACACCTTAGTTATTGTCTTGTATTGATGTTCTTCTCTTTGTTTTACTGGTTATTCCAATGAGTTGAGCATGGCTATTGAGTTAGTATCCATCTTAATTAAGTTGTTCTTTTTAACTTGTGTTCAAAATTAAATTGTTGCAAGTTGCAATGCTAGTACACAGATAGACGAGATGTGTAGAGGCTTTAGGCAAAACATACATATTCACTTCTGTTAGTAATTGAATGAAATTTCATCAATGTGAACTGTAAATCTGGGAATAACCTTTGCAGTTTCGTTCAAGTAAAAACGTAATAACATAGGATTGTTTTGTCATTTCTTGTTACAGGATGTTTTGGGTTGGATGTGTCTATGGAAGGAACGATGAAAGTAGATTTGGCTTCTTTTGTCATTCTGCCCTGGAGTTTCTTCTCCAGAGTGGCTCCTCTCCAGTAAGTACAAAGCTGTGCCCCATATCATTATCTATCACAGTATTGGGGTTTATATTACTTATATAGATTTCTCCTGTGGCGTTTTAGCCAGTCTGTAGACTGTGCAAGTACATCATCAAGCCATTCC
>NC_041382.1:715881767-715882533 GCF_002162155.2 Triticum dicoccoides | reverse complement strand
CTTATATTTCTCAAGTGTTGTCATCCTTACAGGATATCATACATTGTCATGATTGGTCAAGTGCTCCAGTTGCTTGGTTGTACAAGCAACATTATGTTCATAATGGGCTGCCAAATGGTCGGGTTGTATTTACGATCCACAATCTTGAATTTGGAGTCAATCACATTGGCAAAGCAATGGCACATTGTGATAAGGCTACAACTGTGAGTGCCTGTGTTTTGCTTTATCCCTGTGATAAAGCAGATCCTTCAACATATCCTTAAATTGTATTTCTTGTCTGTTTAATACTGTTTTGGCCACCCTTTGCAGGTCTCGTACACATATTCAAAGGAAGTGTCTGGACATGGTTCTATTGCTCCTCATTATTTCAAATTCCATGGAATCCGCAACGGAATTGATTCTGATATTTGGGATCCATATAATGACAACTATATCCCGGTACATTAATCATTCGACTATATTCATCATATTCCATAACCATGCATTTACCATCAGCTTGGACTTAATGTGAGAGCTCTGTCTAGTACTGTTGTGGATATTGCTAGCTCAACCTTTTCTGTCATTCTTTTTCAGGTCCATTATACTTCTGAGAATGTTGTTGAGGGCAAGAGTTCTGCAAAAAGGGCATTGCAGGAAAAGCTTGGATTACATCAAACTGATTCCCCTCTAGTTGGAATCATCAGTCGGCTTACAGCGCAGAAGGGAATTCACCTTATCAAACATGCAATTTATCGAACTCTTGAACGCAATGGACAGGTCTTGTCTT
>NC_041382.1:715850776-715881636 GCF_002162155.2 Triticum dicoccoides | reverse complement strand
TGCGTTCTTTCTTCAGGTGGTTTTACTAGGCTCAGCTCCAGATCATCGCATACAAGGTGATTTTAGCAACTTAGCTGCTAAACTGCATGGTGAATTTGATGGTCGCGTGAAGCTTTGTTTAACTTATGACGAGCCACTATCACATTTAGTAAGTCTCAGGTCCTCTTTCAGTGGCCCCACATATTAGAACTGGATTATCTTTACTAAATAAAATTCATGATCCTGTTGTAGATATATGCTGGCGCCGACTTCATTCTCGTGCCTTCCATTTTCGAACCTTGTGGTTTAACACAGCTTACTGCTATGCGATATGGATCCATCCCAATTGTTCGGAAAACTGGAGGTATTTATAATGTCTTGACATCTCCATGACATTGTGTTGTGTTGCATCGCCTGTTAGCAGTAAAAGACATGCAATGCATTGTGTGCAGGCCTTTATGATACCGTTTTTGACGTGGACGATGATAAGGATCGGGCCTGTGAACAAGGCCTTGAGCCGAACGGATTCAGCTTCGAAGGAGCTGACAGCAATGGCGTAGATTATGCTCTCGACAGGCAAGTATAACCTATCAGTCCTCTTTCGAAAAGAAAAGTATAACCCAGCAGAGTTACATGCACTGTAACGGCACACAAAGCGTAATTCATGCCTCCTGTCCCCCCTGCTCCATTTCAGGGCGATCACCACATGGTACGACGCTCGCGACTGGTTTCACTCCCTCTGCAAGCGGGTCATGGAGCAGGATTGGTCCTGGAACCGGCCTGCTCTGGACTACATGGAACTGTACCATTCCGCGCGCAAGAACTGAGACTTTAAGCTGGCAGGGAGAAGAACAGATGAAGTTCCGGGAGTGGGTTTGCCAGGTTTTGCGACATGCCAATGTCTCACTCCATATGCCGTTCTCCGGAAGCCATTCTTTGGGCTCTGAGAAGAAGTATTGGGCTTCTGCATCCCTCTGCGATAGGCTGAGATGTGAGCTGTTTACTTTATCCATTGATCATGATATCGCAGCATGTGACACGCAGACGTCAAATGTGGCACACGGCAAAGTTCGTTCTAGCGGGAGTCTTCAGTTTTCGCAAACATGTACCAATGCAAATATGTTCATTTTACGGTTATGTAGTCCTTGAAGATGTACATATTTTGTAAGCTGGCAGTTAGATTCTTAGGGCCGACGCTCAGTGTAGTAGTAGTATTATTTTCTGCCTCGTCTTCTGAATAATAAAGTGCATATCAAATGGTGTAGTATATCACGTTGGCATCTCAAAACTCGAAAGCATGTGTTACATTCGGCAGCACTTGAGCATGGGGAAGCTGAGCTCTCTGTTCTGATTCTGCTGCATGCGCCGCGCACATCTAATTACGAAATGAAAGAATTGGAATGAGACAAGCAGCTTTGACTTGGCATAGCCGGTGCCGGTGCCGCCGCCGACAGTGATCAGCTCGCCGCCGCAGCAGCACCTTGACACGACGACAATCTTGTTGTCGTCTGCCCTGATGTTGTCCATCAAGACGTATACGCCGAACCTCGCCACCGTCTTTGTGGAGCCCTTCTTTACTCGACGGATCCTTTGCCGTATGTCCCCTCTCCGTGATGTGCGTCGGTGGCTGCGGGAGTTTCCATGAAATGAGCAGCGGTTCCGTCGACCACGGCTCATGCGTGAATCTGGCATCGGTGGTGGCTATACCTGGCCAAACCTTGGGCCAGGCTTTGGGCCGGGCCGGGCCAAGCCCGAGACAAAAAAACCCAGGCCCGGGCCTGGTTTTTAGGCCCAAGCCCGGCGGGCCTTGGGCCGGGCCCCTTCAAAAAATGGCAAAATCAACAGGCCCGGCCATCGGGCTCAAAATCTAGGCCCGAGCCTGGCCCGGGAGTAGCGTCGGGTCGGGCTTCCCATAGCCAGGACTACTGGTGGCATGTTGTGCTACGGATAGAATTTCGTTTGATTTGGTTCGATTTTGATTGTAAGTGACTGATGCACTACTGGAGGTGGATTGCCTTGCTTTATCTTGGGTCAGCAGCACGATGGCATCGAGGACAAAGTGTCGGAGGCTTATGGGCATGGCCAGCGCCCAATACAACATGTTTGGAAGAAGGTGAATTTTGGGATGCCAGTATGAGCCTACGAGGTAGTTGCATAGGACATGACAAAATTTCCTAGTTTATGCTACTTAATTTGTGCTAGAATTGCAAAATTGAGGTGTGATCTATGTGAAGAGGGAAATAACATGTTTTATTTCCCTGTCCACTTCGCGTTCCGAGGCCATCTTCGGTTTTTGCCCTAGCCTGGCACTTTGCTAAAGGGTAGAATCTTCATCTTCAACCTCTACATCAACCCTTGCCACTCCCATGGCAATCTGGGAGTAGTCCAGCTTCGAGGACGAGGGTTTGTGGTGTAGAGATGTGCCATCTCTCTCTCTCTCTCTCTCTGTGTGTGTGTGTGATGGTCTGGCTTATCAGGGATGGTAGACCACTCATATCAATAAGGAATTCCTTCTTTTCCGGGAGCCCATTCGGAAAGAACTCCAAAGTTAAGCGTGCTCAGGTTGGAGTAGTTTCAGGATGGGTGACCGACCGAGAACTTGCTCCCGGATGCGCACGAGTGAGGACAAAGTACGCAGAAAAGACTAGTATTGATCTATGGGGCCAGTCTAGATTCCGCCAGGAGTAACGACCACCGGCGGGTGTGCTCGGGGCATTACAAGTTGGTATCAGAGCCGACCCTCGCGGTTACACGGATGTTTACGGACAGGTGCGCGGTCATGTTGTTCATGACATTTGTGACCCGTCGTGGCACACGATATGGCACATGTACCGGACTGAATACACAGACGTATGTGCCAAGAGGGAACGTTTCTGTGCCCCGACGAGGACGTCGGTTCCTCTGAGTGGGGGTGTATGTGATAGTCTGGCTTATTAGGAATGATAGACTATTCATATCAATAAGGAATTCCTTCTTTTCCAGGAGCCTATTCGGAAAGAATTCCAAAGTTAAGGTGTGCTCAGCTTGGAGTAGTTTCAGGATGGGTGACCGGCCGGGAACTTGCTCCCGGGTGCGCACGAGTGAGGACTAAGTATGCAGAAAAGACTAGTATTGATATATGGGGCCAGTCTAGATCCCGTCAGGAGTAACGACCACCGGCGGGTGTGTCCGGGGCGTTACACACACACACACACTCTCTCTCTCATTGCCACCATGATTGCGATCTTGGGCATTGATGATTAATTGAATTGTATGATATAGTACCACTTGTGACAAGTACCTTTATGGATCAAATCTTGTTCATGTTATATTCTTGAACTTAAGGAGTTAATGAGATTACAAATGCATGTCTAGTATAATCCCTGGAGACACCCAGGAGACATTGGGTGACTCATTAGACAGACTAAACAGCTAGATCATATGGTGTCTGTGTAGTAAAATCACTGGGGCTACCAGGGTGACATTTGGGGTGGCTTAATATATTAAATTTAGAAAGAGAACTTTGAGGTGGTTGCTATTTGCGCACCTATGAGATCTCTTCCAGAATTGATCCAATCAAAAGAAACTTTTGTAGGGTAACGTAGCAGAAAACAAAAAAAAATCGACCTACGCACCAGCCCAGGACCACTATGGAGATTGCATACATGGTTCGATCTTTTTTGTTACCGACTCGTAGCGCAGCGGGAAGTAGAGTCGATGACGATCGGCGGTGCAGATCCCCGCAGCTAGGATTTACAACCTCCCAACCGCGAGGATGTATACCCTCATCTGCTCCTCAGACAGCCCTCCGGGAGGCAGTCGAATAGCCCCCCGGACAGTGTCGCGGACAGCCCTTCGGAAGGACCTTCAAAACTCGAACAGCCCTTCGGGAGGACCTTTGAAACTCGGACGGTCACACGGACAACCCTCCAGGAGGCACTCACGAACTAAGACCGAAACTACGATCTCTCTACAGAGTTGCACACATACGTTGTCATCTATCCGGCAGGGCTTCGCCGTCCAGAACTAGTTCCTGCCGGAATCCAGACAGCCTTTCGGCTCTACGAAACTATTTCGCGGGGAGGGAGAGAGAAGCCAGATCATTGCATGGCACTTGTATGTGAGAAGGGATGAGGAGAATGGCAGCCCATTCTCCTCCTTTTATAGGCCAAGGCAAGGGGTGGGGTGGTGGAGGAAATACCAAAACACCCATGCTACATGTCCCACATGAAGGATGAAATGGTAACTCAAGTGGGGCACCAAGGGGACACCATGGAGGCACCCCCTTGGCCAGCCACAACCTTGCCCCCTCCCATGGGGGGGGGCAACAAGCCACCAACATGTCTCCTAGAAACATGGGTGCTCCCTAGACAAAAAGCCACCAAAAATGTAATCCCCGATTCGTGGGATCTTGTCCCCTCATGCTGAGACAAGATGTTTTCCGCGAAACATTTTTTCTGGAAAATTCCGGAAGGTCCCAGAACATTTCCGTCAGCCTCTAAAATTATTCTGGGCACGATCCGAAACAATTCCAGTGTGGTGATTTTTATCAGCAAAAAGCAACAACGGCGGTTATGGCAGCTCCGGAACATTTTCGGTTTTTCTCTCCGAAAATTCCCCAAAGTTCCCAGACCAATTCTGGGCCCTCTAAGAATTTCCAGGCGACCGCCGAAACCATTTTGACCTAATAATATATTCCAAAACAACTTTTCGGTTTTACCGAAACTCTTTCGGTGTTCTCTCTCCGGAACTCTTCCGTTGTCTCCGAAACTTTTCCGGTAACTGCTACCTCTTGAGCACTGCGTTAGATTTCTCCGAAGAGGAGAGGATGACGCAGCAAAGTAGCGTAAGTATTTCCCTCATTTTTTAGAACCAAGGTATCAATCGAGTAGGAGGCTACGCGCGAGTCCCTCGTACCTACACAAAAACAATACTCAACGCAACCAACGCGCTTAGGGGTTGTCAATCCCTTCACGGTCACTTACGAAAGTGAGATCTGATAGAGATGATAGATAATATTTTTGATATTTTTTGTATAGAGATGCAAAGTAAAAAGTAAAAAGCAAAGCAATAATAAAGTGATGGAGATTGATATGATGAGAAAGCGACCCGGGGGCCATAGGTTTCACTAGTGGCTTCTCTCAAGAGCATAAGTATTCTACGGTGGGTGAACAAATTACTGTTGAGCAATTGACAGAATTGAGCATAGTTATGAGAATATCTAGGTATGATCATGTATATAGGCATCACGTCCGAGACAAGTAGACCGACTCATGCCTGCATCTACTACTATTACTACACTCATCGGCCGCTATCCATCATGCATCTAGAGTATTAAGTTAAAAACAGAGTAACGCCTTAAGCAAGATGACATGATATAGAGGGATAGTTTCATGCAATATGATAAAAAAAACCATCTTGTTATCCTCGATGGCAACAATACAATACGTGCCTTGCTGCCCCTTCTGTCACTGGGAAAGGACACCGCAAGATCGAACCCAAAGCTAAGCACTTCTCCCATGGCAAGAAAAACCAATCTAGTAGGTCAAACCAAACTGATAATTCGAAGAGACTTGCAAAGATAACCAATCATACATAAAAGAATTCAGAGAAGATTCAAATATTATTCATAGATAGACTGGATCATAAACCCACAATTCATCGGTCTCAACAAACACACCGCAAAAAGAAGATTACATCGAATAGATCTCCACGAGAGAGGGGGAGAACATTGTATTGAGATCCAAAAAGAGAGAAGAAGCCATCTAGCTACTAACTATGGACCCGTAGGTCTGAAGTAAACTACTCGCACTTCATCGGAGGGGCTTGGATGATGATGTAGAAGCCCTCCATGATCGATGCCCCCTCCGGCGGAGCTCCGGAACAGGCCCCAAGATGGGATCTCGTGGATACAGAAAGTTACGGCGGTGGAATTAGGTTTTTGGCTCCGTATCTGATCGTTTGGGGGTACGTAGGTATATATAGGAGGAAGTAGTACATCGCTGGAGCTTCGAGGGGCCCACGAGGCAAGGGGCGCACCCTAGGGGGGCGCCCTCCACCCTCGTGACCGCCTCGTGGCTTTCTTGACGGAGGGTCCAAGTCTCCTGGGTCTTATCTGATGAGAAGATCGCGTTCCCGAAAGTTTCATTCCGTTTGGACTCCGTTTGATATTCTGTTTCTCCGAAACACTGAAATAGGCAAAAAACAATAATTCTGGGCCGAGCCTCCGGTTAATAGGTTAGTCCCAAAAATAATATAAAAGTGGAAAATAAAGCCCAATATAGTCCAAAACAATAGGTAATATAGCATGGAGCAATCAAAAATTATAGATACGTTGGAGACATATCAAGCATCCCCAAGCTTAATTCCTGCTCGTCCTCGAGTAGGTAAATGGTAAAAACAGAATTTTTGATGCGAAGTGCTACTTGGCATAATTTCAATGTAAATCTTCTTAATTGTGGTATGAATATTCAGATTCAAAAGATTCAAGACAAAAGTTCATGTTGACATAAAAATAATAATACTTCAAGCATACTAACAAAACAATTATGTCTTCTCAAAATAACATGGCCAAAGAAAGCTATCCCTACAAAATCATATAGTCTGGCTATGCTCTATCTTCACCACACAAAGTATTTAAATCATGCACAACCCCGATGACAAGCCAATCAATTGTTTCATACTTTTGACATTTTCAAAACTTTTTCGATCTTCACGCAATACATGAGCGTGAGCCATGGATATATCACTATATGTGGAATAGAATGGTGGTTGTGGAGAAGACAAAAAGAGGGGAAGATACTCTCACATGAACTAGGCGTATCAACGAGCTATGGAGATGCCCATCAATAGATATCAATGTGAGTGAGTAGGGATTGCCATGCAACGGATGCACTAGAGCTATAAGTATATGAAAGCTCAACAAAAGAAACTAAGTGGGTGTGCATCCAACTCGCTTGCTCACGAAGACCTAGGGCATTTTGAGGAAGCCCATCATTGGAATATACAAGCCAAGTTCTATAATGAAAAATTCCCACTAGTATATGAAAGTGACAGAATGAGAGACTCTCTATCATGAAGATCATGGTGCTACTTTGAAGCACAAGTGTGGTAAAAGGATAGTAACATTGTCCCTTCTCTCTTTTTCTCTCATTTTTTAGGCCTTTTCTCTTTTTATGGCCTTTTTTTATTTTTCGTCCGGAGTCTCATCCCGACTTGTGGGGGAATCATAGTCTCCATCATCCTTTCCTCACTTGGGACAATGCTCTAAAAATGATGATCATCACATTTTTATTTTTCTTACAACTCAATACTTAGAACAAAATATGACTCTATATGAATGCCTCCGGCGGTGTACCGGGATATGCAATGAATCAAGAGTGACATGTATGAAAGAATTATGAACGGTGGCTTTGCCGCAAATTCGATGTCAATTACATGATCATGCTAGCAATATGACAATGATGGAGCATGTCATAATGAACAGAACGGTGGAAAGTTGCATGGCAATATATCTCGGAATGGCTATGGAAATGCCATGATAGGTAGGTATGGTGGCTGTTTTGAGGAAGGTATTTGGTGGGTGTATGATACCGGCGAAAAGTGTGCGGTATTAGAGAGGCTAGCAATGGTGGAAGGAAGGAAAGTGCGTATAATCCATGGACTCAACATTAGTCATAAAGAACTCATATACTTATTGCAAAAATCTAGAAGTTATCAAAGCAAAGTATTACGCGCATGCTCCTAGGGGGATAGATTGGTAGGAAAAGACCATCGCTCGTCCCCGACCGCCACTCATAAGGAAGACAATCAATAAATAAATCATGCTCCGACTTCATCACATAACGGTTCACCATACGTGCATGCTATAGGAATCACAAACTTTAACACAGACATTTCTCAAATTCACAACTACTCAACTAGCATGACTCTAATATCACCATCCTCATATCTCAAAACAATTATCAAGCATCAATTTTTTTCTTAGTATTCAACGCACTCAAAAGAAAGTTTTACAAATCTTGAATACCAAGCATATTATTATTAAGCAAATTACCATGCTATTAAGACTCTCAAAATAATCTAAGTGAAGCATGAGAGATCAATAGTTTCTATAAAACAAATCCACCACCATGCTCTAAAAGATATAAGTGAAGCACTAGAGTAAAACTATAAAACTCAAAAGATATAAGTGAAGCACTAGAGTAAAACTATAGAGCTCAAAAGATATAAATGAAGCACATAGAGTATTCTATCAAATTCCAAATTATGTATGGCTCTCTCAAAAGGTGTGTACAGCAAGGATGATCGGGGTAGACTAACAAGCAAATACTCAAATCATAAAAGACGCTCCAAGCAAAACACATATCATGTGGTGAATAAAAATATAGCTCCAAGTAAAGTTACCGATAGAAGTAGACGAAAGAGGGGATGCCTTCCGGGGCATCCCCAAGCTTTGGCTTTTAGGTGTCCTTAGATTATCTTGGGGGTGCCATGGGCATCCCCAAGCTTAGGCTCTTGCCACTCTTTGTTCCATAATCCATCAAATCTTTACCCAAAACTTGAAAACTCCACAACACAAAACTTAAAGTAGAAAATCTCGTGAGCTCCGTTAGCGAAAGACAACAAAAGACCACTTCAAGGTACTGTAATGAAATCATTATTTATTTATATTGGTGTTAAACCCACTGTATTCCAACTTATCTATGGTTTATAAACTATTTTACTAGCCATAGATTCATCAAAATAAGCAAACAACACACGAAAAACAGAATCTATCAAAAACAGAACAGTCTGTAGTAATATGTAGCTACCGCAAGATCTGGAACCCCAAAAATTCTAAAATAAATTTCTGGACGTGAGGAATTTATCTATTAATCATCTGTAAAAATAATTAACTAAATATCACTCTCCAAATAAAAATTACAGCAGTTCTCGTGAGCGCTAAAGTTTCTGTTTTTTACAGCAAGTTCAACAAGACTTTCCCCAAGTCTTCCCAACGGTTCTACTTGGCACAAACACTAATTAAACACAAAAAAACACAACCAAAACAGAGGCTAAATAATTTATTTATTACTAAACATGAGCAAAAATCAAGGAATAAAAATAAAATTGGGTTGCCTCCCAACAAGCGCTATCGTTTAACGCCCCTAGCTAGGCATAACAAGCAAGAATAGATCTAGGTATTGCCATCTTTGGTAGGCAATCCATAAGTGGCTCTCATGATAGATTCATATGGTAATTTTATTTTCTTTCTAGGGAAGTGTTCCATGCCCTTTTTTAATGGAAATTGAAATCTAATATTCCCTTCCTTCATATCAATAATTGCACCAACCGTTCTAAGGAAAGGTCTACCAAAAATAATAGGGCAAGAAGGATTGCAATCTATATCAAGAACGATAAAATCTACGGGCACATAATTCCTATTTGCAACAATAAGAACATCATTAATTCTTCCCATAGGTTTCTTAATAGTGGAATCCGCAAGATGCAAGTTTAGAGAGCAATCATCAAAATCACGGAAATCTAGCACATCACACAAAGTTTTGGGAATAGTAGAGACACCAGCACCCAAATCACACAAAGCATAAAATTCATAATCTTTAATTTTAATTTTAATAGTAGGTTCCCACTCATCATAAAGTTTTCTAGGGATAGAAACTTTCAACTCAAGTTTTTCTTCATAAGATTGCATCAAGGCATCAATGATATGTTCGGTAAAGGCTTTATTTTGACTATAAGCATGAGGAGAATTTAGCACGGATTGCAACAAGGAAATACAATCAATTAAAGAGCAATTTTCATAATTAAATTCCTTGAAATCCAATATAGTGGGTTTAGCATCATCTAGGGTTTTATTTCTTTTAATCCCACTTTTATCAATTTCACCATCAAGATCTAAATACTCCAAATTTTTAGAACGCCTTCTAGGTAAAGGTGGATCATATTCAGTCCCATCATTATCAAGATTAATATTGCAAAACAAAGATTTAATAGGAGACACATCAATAACTTTTAGATCTTCATCTTGATTTTCATAGGAATGCGGTTTAGCGGCCATCTTATTGACTAAGGTAGCTTGCATATCCAAAATTTCAACAGTTAATTTTTCAAGACGAGCAATTTGGGATCTTATACCATCAAATTCTTTAGACATATCATCGAGCTCTTTATTCATATAACTCATAAAACCTTTTTGTTCCTTAAGCTCATTTCTAAAGAAATTATTATGCTCAAATTGCAAAACCATAAACTTCCTGACGTTGTTTCCGATCTCCTCTAACCTTTTAAGGTGAAGATCGCCGAATCTAGGAAGAGCCATCGCGACAAACAAGCAATCCAACACACGAGCAAACAAAAGGCAAACGGGCAAAAAGAGGCAAATAGAGAAAGAGAGGGGGGATAGAGAGAGAGAGGGCGAATAAAACGACAAGGGTGAAGTGGGGGAGAGGAAAACGAGAGGCAAATAGGCAAATAATGTAATGCGGGAGATAAGGATTGTGATGGGTACTTGGTATGTTGACTTTTGCGCAGACTCCCCAGCAACGGCGCCAGAAATTCTTCTTGCTACCTCTTGAGCACTGCGTTGGATTTCGCCAAAGAGGAGAGGATGATGCAGCAAAGTAGCATAAGTATTTTCCTCAGTTTTTGAGAACCATGGTATCAATCCAGTAGGAGGCTACACGTGAGTCCCTCGTACCTACACAAAAACAATAGCTCAACGCAACCAACGCGCTTAGGAGTTGTCAATCCCTTCACAGTCACTTACGAAAGTGAGATCTGATAGAGATGATAGATAATATTTTTGGTATTTTTGGTATAGAGATGCAAAGTAAAAAGTAAAAGGGCAAAGTAAAAAAGCAAAGCAATAATAAAGTGATGGAGATTGATATGATGAGAAAGAGACCCGGGGGCCATAGGTTTCACTAGTGGCTTCTCTCAAGAGCATAAGCATTCTACGGTGGGTGAACAAATTACTGTTGAGCAATTGACAGAATTGAGCATAGTTATGAGAATATCTAGGTATGATCATGTATATAGGCATCACGTCCGAGACAAGTAGACCGACTCCTGCCTGCATCTACTACTATTACTCCATTCATCGGCCGCTATCCAGTATGCATCTAGAGTATTAAGTTAAAAAAGAGTAACACCTTAAGCAAGATGACATGATGTAGAGGGATAGTTTCATGCAATATGATAAAAACCCCATCTTGTTATCCTCGATGGTAGCAATACAATATGTGCCTTGCTGCCCCTTCTGTCACTGGGAAAGGACACCGCAAGATCGAACCCAAAGCTAAGCACTTCTCCCATGGCAAGAAAAACCAATCTAGTAGGCCAAACCAAACTGATAATTCGAAGAGACTTGCAAAGATAACCAATCATACATAAAAGAATTCAGAGAAGATTCAAATATTATTCATAGATAGACTGGATCATAAACCCACAATTCATCGGTCTCAACAAACACATCGCAAAAATAAGATTACATCGAATAGATCTCCACGAGAGAGGGGGAGAACATTGTATTGAGATCCAAAAAGAGAGAAGAAGCCATCTAGCTACTAACTATGGACCCGTAGGTCTGAAGTAAACTACTCGCACTTCATCGGAGGGGCTTGGATGATGATGTAGAAGCCCTCCATGATCGATGCCCCCTCCGGCGGAGCTCCGGAACAGGACCCAAGATGGGATCTCGTGGATACAGAAAGTTACGGCGGTGGAATTAGGTTTTTGGCTCCGTATCTGATCGTTTGGGGGTACGTAGGTATATATAGGAGGAAGGAGTACGTCGCTGGAGCTTTGAGGGGCCCACGAGGCAAGGGGCGCGCCCTAGGGGGGCGCCCTCCACCCTCGTGACCGCCTCGTGGCTTTCTTGACGGAGGGTCCAAGTCTCCTGGGTCTTATCTGATGAGAAAATCGCGTTCCCGAAGGTTTCATTCCGTTTGGACTCCGTTTGATATTCTGTTTCTCCGAAACACTGAAATAGGCAAAAAAACAGCAATTCTGGGCTGGGCCTCCGGTAGGTTAGTCCCAAAAATAATATAAAAGTGGAAAATAAAGCCCAATATAGTCCAAAACAGTAGGTAATATAGCATGGAGCAATAAAAAATTGTAGATACGTTGGAGACGTATCAGTGACTTTCTCTCAGACTCCCTGTCTAGTATTCAGCAGATAGATGACCCTTAAGCGTGTGACCCTATATGTTCGGTGAAGTATAGACATGACCTGGAACCCCTTTAGATCAATGATCAACATCGGAGCCGTGGACACCCATATTGACCCCTATACCCACACGAATGAATATTCGCGTGAACCTCCAGTTGTCGTGTGCTATTCCTGTTGCTTTGTGATATGTTACAAATACCCGAGGTGAGATTTACTTGCATCCCTGTGGATCAACGACTTGTCCACTATGCTAGTTACCTCGTTACTGGTTTTGTTCTTTTTTCTCGTTTCCGTGTTGCGGCATCCCTGTGATCAAATCACACTGTGTCTGGCCAGACGATGATGGATACCATAACACCGAGAGGGCCCGAGAATATCTCTCCATCGTCGGAGGAGCAAATCCCAATCTTGAGCTATCAAGTTACTTGACACACTTTTCCATGAACCCGTAAGCCGCCGTAATAGCCACCCATTTACGGATGATGTTTAACAAACCCCAAAGTTCATGAAGCAAGTAAGAAGAAACTCGATACTCTCATGGTCTAAGGAATTATGCAAACGTTAACCATCTCTGTGTTATGTACCATTAACTTGTGACGAACGAATCTCATAGCATAACATCAATCCGGGTCGATTCAACACAAATGTTCTCTTAACATTGTGCCCTCAAAGTTGCTGGCATAGACATGCCCATGACCAGGAAAACAGAATCATCATGCAACACTTGAGCTAGTCTTAGAGGCCAGACTAGGAATACTTCTTACCTTTTATTATTCCACACGTGCATATGAGTCTTCCTCCGAGCCTCGTGTTATTGCAGACTCGAGAACCATAGCAGTTATAGCATGGAACATAAACATAATTATGAACATGGAGATAAGTAATGGCATTTATTATTTCCTCTAGGGCATATCTCCTACAACTTTGTGAGGTTACATCATTATTTTAACAAAGTTATCAGGATGAGAGTTGACACACTAGTGAAACCTAAGAACCCCAGACCTTGTTTCCAACAATTGCAAACCTCATTTCGGCCACGTTTCCATCTTATTACCTTGCTATTTTAAATGTTCATAAAATACCAAAAAAACCATCCAAATTATCTATCTACCATCAAATTTATCAATCTCTTTGCTGAACAAGTGCACCGATACAATGAAAATTGTACTACGTGTGTTGGGGACACAAACTATTACTTGTATCTTATTGCAGTGTTGATTGAGAAGAGAATACAATTTTCCTACACCTCTTGTTGGTTGATAAATCTTAGGTCATCCATTTGAGGGAAATTTATTGTTGTCCTAGAAAACTCTATGCTTGGAGGCCTAACAGAGTCTACAAAAATAGAAGTGTGTAGTAGACATTAGTAAGCAATAAAAAGAGCAATGAAATGCAATGGAACTGAACAATAGAATAATGATAAAGCCTTCACACGAAATAACGAGTACAACGCTTAACAGAAATAAGGAACAAAATGACAAGTACTTAAAATGTCTTCACAACAGTCACATAAGAAGGATAGAGGGAGAAATTCTTTGAAACACGACAAAGTACTGAAAGTAAAGCTATCGAAGAATAGAACCCGTAAGCTTGGTGAAGACATGATGATTTGTTTACCCAAATTAAAATTGTTGGCGACAGTTCTACATCTTGGTTGGAGAGGTTGATCCACCACTCTAAGGACACACAAGTCCTTGCCTTTGTGAAGAGATATAGAGAAAGATTGAAGTGAATCGGGTGTCTTCATTGCAGATTGATTTAGGTATTTATATTCTTGAATAGGCGCTTACAATATCGATTACAAATAGTGGCATCATTTACAAGAGACGCAACAACGGTTCGCTATACACAACATCGGGAGAACGCAAGATCCTAGTTACGAGATATACTAAAGAATCTGTTGACTGCCCAATTACCCTAAATCTAACGCTAATTGACTCCTAACACTCCACCTTGGACAATGTTGTTTCTAAGCTTCATTGTCTTGAGAATCTTTATATATCTTGAGTGCTGGAAAGTCTTGCATTTTCTTAATACTCCCTACGTCCCATGATAGTGTAAAAAACACTTATATTATGGGACGGAGGGAGTAATTCTTAATCTTGAAAACTTTAAAAATCTTTGATCTTGTACTGCATATGTATTCCAAAAAATAAATATTGGGAGAACAACAAGAATTTGATATATTGTTAGTATAATTAATTGTCTCATTCAGGCCTACATGAGAAATCCGTTGGAAAACTCATAAAGAAAAGAGTACAATTTTAATTATCAAATGATAATTAATAAGTTTAGTTCTAGGAGTTTTATTCCCCTAAACTTTGCAAATCTCGTAGTCGTCTCATGCCAATGCCATGATTGCATTTTTAAAATACAACTATTGGTAAAGACTCAGTGAACAAATCTGTAAGATTGCCACAAGATTTTGTTGGCAGAATATCAAGTTCTCTATTTTTCTGTATTTGATGAGGAAAGAAGAGTTTTGGAGCAATATATTTTGTGATATTACTTTAAAGATACCCCATATGCATTTGAGAAACACATACACCATTATCCTCATAGATAATAGGTTGATGAATCTAATGAACCAATACTGTGTGATGTTTGAATACGGTTAATCACTCTATGAAGTCATACACACTCTTGTGAGGCTTCATATAATGCAATTATTCCAGAGTGGTTAGTGGAAGTTGCTACTAAAGTCTGTTTTGTTGACTTCCATGAAATAGTAGTTCCACCGTATAAAAATACAAACACAATTTGTGATCTGGCATATGGGGATCAAAAAGACATCAAGCGTTAGTATAACCAACTAGGGCCATGTCTTGATTATTCTGACATAATAAACCAAGGTCTTTAGTATCGGACAAATATATGAAGATATTCTTCACTCCCGCCTAATAGCGTTTTGTTGGAGTTAATGTCCAAGTTGCATCCCTTTTGCGCTACACTTAGTCTAGCTTGTTGAAACTGCCGATTTGAGGGTTTCTAGCGAGAAAGGCTCTGGGCTGCTTTAAGATTCATGCCGATGCAAGCCAACCCACCCTGTATACAATCAAACATGTTTTTTGGCTTAACTCATCTAATTTAAGATGTATACGGGCTACCAAACATGCCCGTAGTGAGGAGCTGGTTGGCTGTGATGTTAGAGTATCTATAGTCGGGCACCCCAAACCCTTCTCAAATGCCCGGATGGGCCGCCTGGTCACAAAATTTCGACTCAGCCGGACGCTTTAAACGGATCTCAAACGTCCGGACTGATTGCTCGCTTATATCCCTAAACGTGAATGTTTGAGGGGGCAGATTTGCACATCGCGGGTGCAGATGCTCTTAGCCATGCTCTAAAATGGAGTGTCGCTCTCCTCCGTCCCCACTCTCCCTGTCTCCAGTCCACGCGGGGGGTAACCCCCCCAAAAAAGTATCACGCGGCGTGGACGACTACTGCTGTCAGTGCGTCATGTCAGCGCTACTCAGGCCACAGACGAGGACGAGATAGGCAGCTGAAGGATCGCCCGCCGTCCAAAAGGCCAGCACAGGTAACCGCCAAATCCAAGACTACGGCCTGTGGCGTCCGTTCTTCTTCAGTAAATCGCAGTTTTGATTTGATGGGCTCCGGTTAGGGTTCTTGATCTCTGTTCCCCACCATCGCGTTCCTGATTCTTCCAAGCTCGTGACTGGCTGTGTTATGCCTAGGAGGATCTTTTCTTCTTCTCCTTCTTTTTAGCCCTTAATTTTACCAGCCGGTCGAGAATTTCTAGTTCTAATCTGCTGCGCAACCAGTGATTTGGTTTAGGTTTTTGGATGAGAAGTGATTGGGGATCCGTGGAGAAGCGAGAGGATAAGCAAAATATTGGTTGGTCAGGATGAGACGAGCAGAGATTTAATTGTTTTTTTTGGAAGAGTTTTTTTTTTTTACAGAAATTAAGGTCATTGTGATGATGATTTAATTGGCCGTCGAAAATTTCTTGTTTCACCTGCTGCGCTGCCAATGATTCGGTTTAGTTTGATATATGTGATTGGGGGTTCCTGGAGAAGGGAGAAGATAAGCTAAATCTTGGTTTGGTCAGGATGAGATGAGCAGAGTTTATTGATTTCTTTTTCTGAAATAGTAAATTTTAATTAACATTGAGGTAATTCTGGTGATGTTTGATGTAGCTAAGCAGCCAACCGATGTGCATAACCATTAGGGCATCACTTCCATTTTGTTAAGATGTTGACATGTCCTGTCCTGCCATACTAGTTTTACAAGCTGCATCCCCTGTTTTTATTTTACACTAGTACAGCACCACCATTAATTTGCTATCACGCGCAGAATGAAATTGTGTTGCTTCCTCATAAGAGTTCTCCCGTACCAAAAGTAAAATCGTAGATTCGGTTTGCTTCATGCATAATAGCCCACCGATTGGAAAGTAGTCACATGAAAAATGAACAGAGAGTCCATAATTAGAGTGAGTCAATCAGTGCCATGGGAAGGATACAATAAATAAACTGGAATTCGGTTAGCAGAATTTACTAGACCATGATGCTTAACGAAACATCACAACAGTATTACCGGTATGAGCTTTTTTTTAGAAAAGGAGGATGACCCCCGGCCTCTGCATCTGGTCGATGCATACGGCCACTTTATTAATTATTATCACAAAACCTTACAAAGCCATACAACAGCAAGACTAAAGCCACCGTAAGCAACATCTGTCGCTACACCTATCCAAATGATGAAGGGGCGCAGATAGTCTGGGCCTAATACCAAACAGACATCGCAGCCAAACCTAAACATCTAAGACCTGAGGTCCCAACCAGGACGCCTGCCGGGTATGGGGCACCTACCAGTCCGGCGCACTCCTCAACCAGGACGCCTGCCGGGTATGAGGCCGCCGCAGCCACCTGCCACAAATCCATCTTCAGAGCTGTACTGTTGCATGTACTGTGCCAGGTCTTTCTGCCATCGACGCCACCACGACGCCCGACAACGTCGTCCTCCTGCGCGAGTCCATCCTCCCACAGCGACATCAGTGTGTAGGATGAAGCACCGCTCCATCAAAGAATCCGTCCACTGGTCCCTCGATCACGTGTGTACCTCCAAAAATGACGCCCCCAAGGGAGGAACGACACCAGAGCGCCGCCGTCATCCGATCATCCGATCTAGGGTTTCCCCTAGAGGTAGCAGAGAGTGGCCTTGAACTTCTCCACGGCGATGCCTTCAAGAAGGGAACGACGCAGATAGCGCCGCCACCGCCGGCCTTAGCAGAAGCCGAAGGCAAGTTTTCACCCAGATTAGTTCGAAGGAATCCAACTCTCGTGCACGGGCCGCCGTCACCACCAGCACCACCAGGCAGACCCTGGAGTACCGGCAATCACCACCGCATCCAGATCGCCGGCCACGCCGGGCCGCCGCCATCCCCTGCCCCGTCCGGGTCAGAGACGGAGCTGCCGACCGTGCACAGGGACCGCCGCCGCCTGCACACGCCGGAGCGCCGCCGAGATCCCAGCGCCCGCCACCGCTTGCCGAAGCCAACCGCCGCCTGAGCACTGGCGCCACCGTGGAGCCATCAGATCGGGGAGGGAGACGTCGCGCGCCGACCACCCTCGCGGACCCCGCCGCACGCCCGAGCGCCGGCGCCACCGCGGCGCCATCAGATCGGGAGGAGGAAGAGCCCGCGCCTCGCCGCCCCGCGCAGACCACGCCGCCGCCATCGCCGCAGCGCCACCAAAGGGGAGCCCCGTAGATCCGCCGGCGACACGACCTGCCGCCGAGCCGAGCGCCGCCGCGAGGGCCGGCCGTCCCGCGCCGCCCAGGAGCCTCGCGAGGAGGGAGGGAGCCCCGCCGCCGCTGGCGCACGCGCGGGCTTTGCCCGGCGGCGTCCCCTGGCGGCGGCGAGGGAGAAGGAAGGCGGAGGAAGGGAGCGGCGGCGGCGATCTAGGGTTCCACCCGGGCCGCTCGCGGGAGCGGCACGGGGGACGGGGGATGTGGTGACTGCCTTCTTGTCCTGTTGAAGCTACAGATTTGTTTTCTTTGTTTCCATTA
This sequence comes from Triticum dicoccoides, assembly GCF_002162155.2. NCBI lineage: Eukaryota > Viridiplantae > Streptophyta > Magnoliopsida > Poales > Poaceae > Triticum > Triticum dicoccoides. Next base: position 715,863,481 of record NC_041382.1, on the reverse strand, counting down.
CCGGTGTGAGCTTAATTGCCTATGAGATATTATCATCTAATTTTGGTTTCAGTGCAGGAGAAATGGAAGGATGGCTGAACCAGATGGGGATGATCCGGATAGCGGTCCTTTCAAGCTTTGCTGCACATCTTGTTCTCATCCTCCTTGCTGGGATTCGTCGGCGTACAGCCTCCGGTGGGCGGATGCTCCTTCTGTGGCTGGCGTACCAGCTGGCCAACTGGGCCGCGGCGTATGCCCTTGGTAACCTGTCCTTCGGCAGCAGGTTGCAGGAGCAGCCGCAGCTGGTCGCGTTCTGGGCGCCATTCCTCTTGCAGCATCTCGGCGGCCCGGACAACATTAGCGCCTACTCCCTGGAGGACAATGTACTGTCAGGGCGGCAAGCACTCAATGCCTTTGTGCAGGTCGGGGGAGCCATTTATGTCGTGTACAAGCACATATACCTTGGCGGTGGCGACAGAGCTTTGCTTCGGGCATCCATCATCATTCTCACCGTCGGTGTTGCCAAGTATGTGGAGAGGGTGTTCGCACTACGGCGAGGCAACTTGGGCAACATCCGGAGCTCAAACAAGAAGAAGAAACTAAGCAGATTCACTGATGTCTCGGGCTCCAGAAAGGGAACTGTGCTGGACAATGAGCAAGCCCTGATGGTTGCCCACAACATGTTCCCGTTCTGCCAGCGTGCAATGACTGATTCTTCTGTCAACATGGATTCACCTGACCTTGATGCAAGCAGAGAAATGTTCTCTTTTGGGTGGGAGAGTATGTGCAAGGTGGTGGAGATGGAGCTTTCTCTCATGTACGACATCCTCTACACCAAAGCAGCCATGGTCCACACCTGGGGCGGCTACTTGATCCGTTTTCTTTCGCCAATCGCCACCGTCACGGCATTTGTTCTGTTTCTGTTCTACAGCAAAGACGGCCAGAGGAGAGAAGATCTGGTCATCACCTACACCTTGCTGGTAGCTACCTTCATCCTGGACGTGAGATGGCTGTTTGGGGCAGTTGGGTCTACCTGGATGCACATGTTCCTGCAGGCTCGGCCACGGTGCTGGCTTCACCACAATGTTTTGTGCTCTGGGTCTGGGATATGGCGTCGCCTCCGCCGTGTCATCGTGTCTCTGTGCCGTGGCCGGCTAGCCCTTCTCATGGCGCTGAGCAGCTACAGAATGTGGTCGGGCACCATTGGGCAGTACAGCCTGCTGCACGAGTGCACCCGTACCTGTGACACGAGAACTCTGTGCGGGAGAGCAGCCAAGAAAATTGGATTGGAAGAGGGTTGGAACGAACACCGGCACTCTGAGTCTGAAGGTCTTAAGCTTTCAGAAGATGTCAAGAGGTTGGTGTTCGAACGTGTACGGACGATACTCAAATCAACATATGAGGTCGACAAGGATGAGGAGGCTGCATATTCCATGAATGACGTTACGACATTCTGGGGTCAGGTGGCAGCCAAGATGTGTCGGAGGAAACTGCGGAGATTCCGGCTGGCATTTGGCCGTGAGTTCCAGGAGGACATCCTTGTGTGGCACATCGCCACGCAAGTTTTCCTCACGAGTGATGATGGCAAGTTGTATGCAGAGACAAAGCATGCCAAGGCGATCAAGGCGCTGTCAGAGTACCTCATGTTCCTCGTTGCCGTGCGCCGTCACATGCTACCGGGCCTTGTTCTCCGCAGCCTGTACGAAGTAACCAAGGAGTCCTTGCAGGATGTATGGCGTGATGAGGTTGGGACCAGTTCCATTCAAGGTTCCGGTTCGACGGTGAGCGGCAGAGAAGAGAAGCTTGCCAGAATCCTCCGTGACAAGAAGGACGCAGACAGTGAGTGGGGTCTTGAGCATGATAAAACTCGTCTGGTCTCTGACGGAGCTAATATTGCCATGGTGCTGCTCAGCGCCGATGAGTCAGAGATGCCGGAACTGCTGGAACTCGTCTTCAACGTGTGGGTGGACAAGCTGCTGTATGCGGGCACCCGATGCAGCCGGGAATCCCATGCTAGGCAGCTCAGCCGTGGGGGTGAGCTCACGACCATCGTGTGGATTCTGGCAGAACATGCTGGCCCATTTCAGATCGGCCAACACGGCCCAGATAATAAAAAACAGGAACCTTGTCCGCCACCGCCGCCGCCACTGCCGCCGCCACCCATTTATACGCAGGAGAGACCGCCGTGGTGGAGCATAGTGATTCCGCCACCGCCACCGCCGATGGTCGAACAACCCAAAAAGGAGGAACCTCGTCCACCGCCGACGCTGCGTCCGGTCCCATTTCCGCTGCCGATGGACATTGAAACCCCCCCAAAAGAGGAGCCTTGTCCGCCACGGCCGCATCGTGAGAGGAGTAGAAGGTATGCTACGCTATATCCGGTGGACTGATTGCCCTCTATCATTTGGCGACCATTGATTTGGTATCCACTGGGCATGGGCATGATAAAGTTCTCTCATCATCGTTAACTACAGAAAGGGATATATTCCAAATTTACAATCAGCTAGTAAATAGAGTCTTAAGGTTCTAAAGACACAGTTTGCTATGATCTGTCAGTCATACATACAAGCCGCCTCCCGATTTCCTTTATGCTTATATAAAGTCCACCTTGAGCTAAAGAAAAAAGGCCATGGCTGTGTATTCTATTCAAGTTCTTAATAATAACCGAAAATAGATTTTATACTCCCCCCGATCCATATTACTTGTCGCAGCTTAGTACAATTTTGAAGTTGTACTAAAGTATCGGAGAGTTATATTAAAGCTGCAACAAGTAATATGGATCAGAGGGAGCAGCAGATTTTAGGAGCCATGATGCTTCCAGAGCAAGGGAAAAAGAGAAAACTCACCCCGCCCGAGGACCCCAAGCCAAGACAGGTAACAGCCCATGATAAGATCTCTCTGAAGTTTGTTTTCTTTGGTGATAAAACAAAACCTTATGCTGGCCAGGATGAAAACTGAACGACGGGTGTTTAGAGCCATCAGAACAACGTGCATTTTAGTACATCACACAGAAAACATCTTGCATTCCTTTGTAGTGCTGTTTTAAGAAGCTGTGCATCTCTCGGGCATGACATTTACTAGGTACCACAACTTCGTCATCAACATTGCATACAATTCCTTTGCTTACCAGAAGTTGAATCCTTTTTCCCATATACCTTGGTATTATTATAAATGTTAGAGAAACTGCTGAGTTATAACTGCACAAACTCCTTTTGCCATTCCTCCTCACAAACTCGTTTTCTCTTTGTTTGATGCACTTGTTTGTAATTGTATGTGTGCATGTTGTTATGCAGAGGCGGGTTTTGTACTCGTGGCTGTATTATCTTGATGTGATGAGTTAGTCAATCTTTTTCCTTTTATCGAAAAACTGTATTCAACATAGCAGTATAGCATTGATCTCGTATGGAAAAATAGTGCATGTGCAACTTGTCAGTCAGCACTTGTTAATGTTGTTTCCTTTTTTTTTTTTAGAAAAGGAGGTTGAAACCCCGGGCTCTGCATCAATCGATGCATCCAGCCATCTTTATTAATTATTCCACAATGGTCTGACAAGAACATACATCAAATCATCCGAAGCCATCACTCACATCTACAAATTCGATAATGAGGAGTGCTCTCACTCCCCTTATCTACAATCAGTGTCGTCGCCGATCCATCCACATAACGTATCGGGACTAACAGCTGGTGCAGCAGACCTAAAGAGCACACCACATGCACACGTTTTAGAAGCCGCCATCTTTATCGGACCACTGACCCATCTTCAGGAAATAGCTCCACATCATCCTTGCCAGTCCGGACATCCATCGACGCCACCACGGCGCCCAACGGCATCACCGCCTTGCGCTCGTCCGTCCAGACGCGAAGACTTTGGAAGATCTGTCGTGCGTAGCACCTGCCAACCAGGCATGACTCAGCGTAGCACCTGTCGGCCAGGCATGACTTGACAACTCCACCGAAGCTTCATGCAAGACGGAGCCGCTCCACCTCCTGCCTGTGTCTTCTAGCGCTGCTCCACAAACGATGCTCCCAAGAGAGAAACGACACCGCAATACCGCCATCGTCCGATCTGGAGAACCAGATCCTAGGGTTTCCCCCGAAGCAGTGCCCATCACCAGCAACCGTCAAGGACCCACACAGTGCCCACCACCACTCAACCCTCAAGACGGTGCCTTCAGTAAGGTCACGGCGTCAAGGACGCCGCCGCCGCCCACCGGAGTTAGGATTTTCACCCGAGAGGCAGAGAGCGGGGAAATGAAGGAGCAAACATAGACCGACGTCTTCAAGAAGAAAAGCGGCGCCCTTGAGCGTCATCGTCGGCGCGGCCGGTCGGGGCCGACCAAGGGGTTTCCTCCAATCTGGATCTCCTCCATCAGCTTCACCCGCGGCCAGGGTCCCGGCAACCACGCCGGCACCGTCAGGAACCCGCAGGAGAGAAGCCCACTGATTAGGGCCGGATGACTGCGGCCAGATCTGGCGCTAGAACCCACCGCCTGTGCGTACCGGCAGCTGAACAAGCCGACTCTGACAACGCCGACCACATATCTGGCCACACCCAGATCCGGCGCACCCGCCGCGCCGACGACCACCTCCACTCGCTGTAGTGGAGAACCACCCTGGACACGCAGCCAAGCGCCGACGACACCACGGGCCGCCACCACCCGCAGCAGGACGTATTTGGGCAGGGGCGCCCAGATCCGCCGCCACCGCGCGCCATGGCTGACCACCACGCTGCCCCGACAACCATGGAGGCGCAGCCCCGCCGAAAAGCCCTGGAGCCGCCGCTCCAGCTTCCTATCTCCGCCGCCACGCCTGAAGCCCAGGGTCGTCGTCGCGCGCAGCCCGAGTCCGCCCCTAGGATGAAGGGCGAGCCCGCCACCGCCGTTCGTCGGACGAGCTTTGCTCGCCGGCTTCCTCCGGCGGCGGCGGGAGAGGGTGGGTCGGGGTGGATGGGGGCGGCGGCGGCTAGGGTTAGCTCGAGCCGCCCCCCTGGGGGCAGCGCGAGCGCGATGGGGTGGGAACGGGTTGTATTTTAAATGTTGTTTCCTTTACAATGAAAAAAATGCAGTGTCATCACTGCATGAATCCAAGATTATATGACATGAAATTTGTGTCACCTGATTCATATTGAAAAATATTTTGTTATGATAGTGATACTATCATCACATAAGTTAAATATTGAGAAAGTAATTGTTGGTCAAAATCTTGTCTTATAGAAACAAAATATGTCTTATTCCTTGGAACATAGGGGGGAGTAAACAATAACAAAAAGACTATTAATAACTCTTCTTGCCCTTAAAAAAACTCTTCTTGCATTTCATTCATCCGAGTTTGGATTATATGCTTAGAGCATCTTCAATAGATGGCCCAAATTTTGGCGGTCCAAACAGGTGATGGTCCAAATTTGGAGCATCAAAAAATGCTTTTTACATCTCCGAAAAAGGCTCAACTTCAATAGATGGTCCAAAACGGAGATGTAAAAATAAGAGAAACTCCAACAAATGGTCCAAAACAAAGATGCAAAACCGGCCCGCGGCCATGCGGCTGCTGTTCAGCCACTATACAGCCACGGTTTTGCGTTCAAATATCACTTCAAATTTAAAACAAAGTGCAGCATCATCATAGTTCAAATCATAACAAAAGTGCATCATCATCATCATAGTTTGAAATCCCTCTACCAAAAGTGCAACGTCCCAGTCAAAGTTTTTTGTCCTACAAATTAAAATACACATGAATATCATTTATATGGATCATCAACACCACCGACGTTGTGAACCATGGCACGATCATCATCATCATCACCGTTGTGAACCGCGGCTGCCTTCGAGTTTTTGGTCGGTCACGCCGCAGTTTCATCCGGGTTCCGACCGCGATTGGCCGCCCATTTTTGTACCTTCGACGCCTTCGCAGGAACCGCCGACCCAGGGGCGACAGGCCGGACGGGGTGGCGTGAATCCGGGGCGACGACATGGACGCGGTGGTAGAGGGTGAGTTCGCCGCGGTGGCAACGGCGGCGGCGGCGGAGAAGGCGGCGGGGTCGTCGGCTTCGGCCATGGCGGCGGCGGAAGGCGCGCGGGGGGAGGGGTGGACGGGCGGGCGGTCGCAAGGTGGAAGGTGAATGAACTGGCGGTTGGGCGTTGGCTCGCGGCCGCGGCCGCGGTTTTTTTTACATCACTTGTATCTCTTGATGTAAATTTGCATTATGAAGTTTTTATTTTTACATCACCGGGAGGCCGCGGTCCAATTTTTTTTTACATATTGACCGTCTGGTGGAGTAGTGTTTTTTGCCCAAGACGGTCAAAAAGTTCGATATTTTTACATTTAGACCATCTATTGGAGATGCTCTTATGCACTCAGCGATCAAGTTCGTATTTCAATGCCAGGGAGGCCGGCAATATCTAGAGCAGCATCGTCAGTGGAACCAGTGCCTACAGAACGACGCTTCTTGAAGGCCGTGCGTGGGACGAGCTCGCCGGAGTACGAGAGCAAATGAATCCGGTAGGGCGAGCGGGATAGATTTGGTGCAATTTCAGGAAAGATAGGGTTGTTGGGTCCGCCATGCATATTAGTTTCGTATTTGAGCTGGATATGAGGGGTGCCGATCAGCCCGGATATTTGAGGCCAGTTTAAGAAGCCCGTGTGGGTCGCCTTTTTGTGGCCTATTACTAACCGGGTCGTCCGCCTGGACGTTTGAGACGGGGTTGGGGCGCCGGCTGTAGATGCTCTTAGACCACTCGAAATCACTATTAAGGAGTGGGGTTGCTAAATCTCAGTCGACTGAAACTTAATGAAGCCTCAGTCGATGCTATATCCATGAGATATTACATAGAGATCCGTGCAAAAATTTCTTTAATTTTTTTCTTTCTTTCTTTCATATGTTGTGTCACTTGATCGAGACTTGCTTAAGTCTCAAATGACCGAGATCCAGCCACACCCTTAAGAAGTATTCCTTGCAAAGGTTACTCCCACCTTATCAGATTGCGATAAGTTGCGCATTGTATGTGAGTCACTTGTCATAACCTTGTTTTTCATTTTTTTCGTAGATTCATTTATTCAAAATGTTTTATCTCTTAAACCATGTGTCTAAATCTCGAATCGTTTTCACTGTTAGGTTCCTCGCGTCGAGATCTTCAAACTAGATCCCATATTGATAAATTTTGATGAACTTTTTTACAGGAAAAAATGGACGGAAAACCGAACCAAGAGCACATGTTTTTTTCCTTTTCGAAGAGGCATGATTGTGCCTCTCGCAGAAGCAAATCCATACCTCCATGAGAAGTAAGCCTGTGACTCTCGTGGAAGGAAAGAAATAGTGTTTCCCCGTTTCCGAGAGGCACGACCGTGACTCTCGAGGAAACAAATCCATGCCTCTAGCGGAAGGAAAAACATGCCTCTCACGGAAGAAAAAAAAAACAAACATATTTTTCCCTTTTCCGAGAGGTACGGCCGTGCCTCTCGCGGAAGCAAAACCGTGCCTCTCACGGAAGCAAAACCGTGTCTCTTGTGGAAGAATAAAAAAAAACGTGTTTTTTTTTCTGTTTCAGAGAGGTATGGTCGTGCTCGTGCCCTCACGAAAGTAAAACCGTGCCTCCCTGGAAGAAAAACAAACGTGTTTTTTTTCGTTTTCGAAAGGCATGGTCATTTCTCTTGTGAAAAAAAACCACATTTTTTCGCACAAATTCTATTTTATTATTTCGATTTTCCTGGATCCTGCTTCGTTATTTTTTCCACAAATTGTATTTTTATTTTTCCCCCAAAATACCTCTACTTTAGATTTTTTGTGAGAGATAGATCACTACTTTAGTGATCTGTAGACGCTCACGGAGGGAGTGCTACTTATTATCTCGTACCAAACTGGGCCAGAAGCCCACCCGTGCGGCCGGAGTTGGTTTCGCGATTTTGCGCGCGGGTCCAGGAAAATCGAAAGAGCGGAGCGGGTTCTCAACATTTTGGGGAGCACCCAAAATGCATCAACTTTGCTCACGTACGAGGGCCGCCGCACCACCTTTGCTGCCCAAAACGGCAAAAACCCTCCCCAGCGGCGCCGCCCCGCCGGTGAGCTCGACCAAGCACCTCCGCGCTTCTCCCCACCTCCCCTCCCTCTCCGATGAGCTGGAACCACGCGGCGGCGGCCGCGGCCGGGAGGGTCTCGGCGAGGACCACCGCCAGCCGCGGGTTCGCGAGCGCCGGCGGCGGCCGCCGCGGACGTAGGCCCGCGGCGCCCCAGCCGTGGTCGTGGGCGTGGCTGCGGGGGCTGTGGCGCGGAGAGCCGAAGAAGCAGCGGGGCGCCGCGAAGAGGCCGGGGAGGCGCGCGGCCGAGGGCGACGGCAAGGTCTCGCCCGGCGACGCCGCTCCCTCGTTCGTCGACCCCAATGTGGCAGCGCTGGAGAGCGGCGGGGGAACGGCCGGCGAGGAGGACGCGCCGTCGGGGATCTGCCTGCATCAAGACCTCGACACCGCGCGCGTACAGGCAAGCGGATTCTCAGTTTCCCACCGCAACTTCCTATGCCCGGTTTGGTCTGACGCTGTCTAATTGTTAAAACTAGTCTATCAAAGAGAGTACTTGATGAGCTCGAGGAATCGTGAGCTTTGCTTGGAAATGGTGGTAAAGGCCGTGTTGCACAACGATTTTGGTGGGGAAAATGCTGAAGAGAGTGTAAAATGTACAACATTTGGTGGGGAAAATGCTGAAGGCAGAGTGTGAAATGTACACCATTTTGGTGGGGATAATAGTAGGATACTGGCCACTCAGTTAAAAGGTCTACTTGATGGTTGATGCTTCATCCTGCTGTAGTGATGTAGCTGTTTCAATATATCAATGTGTACATACATAGCTGTTGGAATGATCGAGATTGCTTCTCTGTGTGCATATTTATAGGCCAAACTGAAGCCTCTGCTCTCAAGGGCCAGACTAATCATTACCAGGAAAGTAGAATGGGCAAGTATCATGTTTGCATACGCGCAGGTGATGTATCTGTAACCCACTTCACCTGCATAGCCCAAGAGAATTCCCCAAGTCGTGCTCCCTGTATTTTTCTTCTCTCAGTCAACTTACTCAGTTATCACTATTGTCATCTGAACCTCAGGAGACTAGATACATCATAAAGGATCCACGCACTCCTCGGAGAAAAACTGTGAGTGTCTCTCTTTCCTGACTGCACCAGAGGTTCCATTCATGTACTATCCTGTACTATTTTTGCTCCGTTTTCTAGGCCGTAACGGTTGGCTTGTTTATTCTTCCAATGCCAGTCTGTGGGTTTAATTCGAGAGAAAAGCAACGTCATCCTTAGGCAGGTACTTTTGTGCATTCAGTTGGTTCTAACTATATTTGTACCGCATCATACTGATTTTAAAGATTCTGTTCTGAGATCAGAAATTTTGGTGGTCACATGATATCTTTTACATATAATGCACTGTTCCAAATACCAAATAAGTTGTGTCATAATAGTTGGACTTCTCAGTTTTAGTTATGCTGCTGACTGCTGTATTCTGTTGTATGACACAATCTATTTAACTGGAGTAGTCCCTATACTCCCTGCATTGTTTTTCTCCATATAAATCATCATCATGGGACCATGCATCATGTGTACTGGTCATATGTTTCATCAGTTCGACAGATAACTGAACTTTTTTCTTCATTAGAGGACCATTACATTATTTTTTGTTGGCTGGACAGGGGTGTTGGTGGGGAATAAGTATGTTACCGTATTGACTAGTTATTGGGATGCTTTGAAATGACTATATTATTGTACTCTGTTTCTGTTTTGATTCAATGGAGGTTTCCTCAATAGAAAAAATATTAGTTCTCATGCAGAATTTGATATGTACGATGTGTTCCATCCACGTGGTACTAACTGTGGTATGGCATAAAGGTTAGAGAATCTAACTTAATCCCACCAGTACTAGAAAACCTCATGATCAAGTTTTTTTCGCTGAAGTCCATAAAAAATGGTCACCATGAGTTGAGCAATCCGGCCACAACTGCCCATGTATGTAGTTCTTGCATATGTTCTCACTTCCCTCTTCTCAAGGGAACTTTTGGCATGCTACTAGTACTACTAGCGAGTTAAATCACCGACTAGTTTTTAGCACCTCCCAAATGTGAAGTCACATGTTATATGTATCACAGACTCACAGTGAGCAAGCAACTAGTTGTGCCAAACATGAGAAAGTGGAAGGATTGTGACACTTGCTAGCTAGTAAGGGGCAGCCCCAGTGCATGTAGCTCCCGCTTGCGCAGGGTCTGGGGAAGGGTCCGACCACTTTGGGTCTATCGTACGCAGCCTTTCCTACATTTCTGTAAGAGGCTGTTTCCAGGACTTGAACCCGTGACCTCATGGTCACAAGGCAGCAACTTTACCACTGCGCCAAGGCTCCCCTTCTGACACTTGCTAGCTAGTGGCGACTAAAATATTTTGGTGATCCAAACACGAAAAAAATAACTGTACACAATCATGAAATTAGTACTATTCCTTCTCAAGGAAAAATATGAAACCTCATAAGCAAAGGTCTTTGTTATCTTCTTCTTTTCCTGAGTGGGGATGTATTTTATTATCTTTCGTATTTATTTATTCATTGTTCTCTTGATGTAAATGACTGCCTTGTAATATAATTGACTACCAGATACTTTTTGCTGATGTTTCAGCTACTTTGGACAAGGCGACCATTCGTTGCAGAATTTACTGATGCCAAGGGTAATGAGATATTCACGGTAAGATCTCAGTAACCCATTGCTTTGTACCATTGTGAATACGCTCAATATACATTAGATTAAGTTCAATTTTTTTTGTTGGATTTAGGTTCGCCGGCCTTTTAGGTGGATCAACAGCTCCATTTATGCAGAAGTGGATGGCAAGGTACAGAGATATTTGTTACTTGATTGTTATGGATATACATCAATGGTTGTGATTATGATTTCTCTTTGGCCAGGAGGTAGGTGTAGTCCACAGTCGTTGGCATCTTTGGCGTAGAAATTATGACTTGTACTTAGGGTAACATGATCTTCTTCCCTTAACTCTGATTTAGTCAATTTTCTTGGTTTTTTTGCAGGCGCTAGTCTTGCTATACTGACTGACATTTTAATTTGCCAACATTTCTGTTCATCAGGAATAGGCAGTTTGCTGTGGTGGAGAATCCTGGATTTTGGAGCTGGTCCTTTACCCTGCTTGATGAGGATGATAATTTAGTAGCCATAATTGACCGCAAGGTTAGGGGAGTTGGTTGGGAGGTAATGTCCTTTTGACTGGACAACCAAATATTAGTATGCAGTTTATAATATTTATGATATTTAGAGGATACCCCATGCTGTGATGTGACCCGTGCATATACGCGCTATGATGTTATTGCTTGACACTGCTTCTGCGCGCGGGGATATGTCACATGCACATCCACTTGAGAATGATACGATTTTGGTTTAGGATGAGTCCACTTTGTGCTTGTGATACAAACTGAGCGCAAGATTTTTGCATCCCATATCTTTTGCTAATTTTTTCTGTTTGTTAAGCTATTATCAATGTAGAAAGAATGGATTGCGAGTACTAGTGAGTAAGGACTGATGAGCATAACTTTGGTTTCATGCTCAGTGCATGCAGCACTTCACGAATGCTTCCCAGTATGAAGTTCGGTTTGGTGATGCTGGAAAAGGCACCGATAAAGTTTTTTGTTTCGCTAAAGATGTAAGTGTTCTTCCTTGATGAGTGTTTAAAAGCTTCTGCCTGATTGTTAAGCTGATTTGAAGATCAAATTTCATTGGTGCTTCCAGATCCAGAACGACCTTCGCGTGTTTCTCCCGCTGGATTTACCCGAGAGGGCTGTGGCTCTTGCTCTTGCAGTGTCTCTGGACCATGACTGCTTCTCCAGGAGACGATTGGGCTGGTATGTGTGTACTCCCCTAGTTTCAGGATTGCTTAGCCAACTTTTTTGTTTCGAGAAATGATTGCTTAAGTCAAAGTTATGTCCTGTGGATTGCTGATATGTAATGCGGATGTTCACATCCTGTTGCTATAGAATTAACTCAAATGCTTGTTCCTTTCAGGGTTCTTCGCCTTTTAGGAGCATGAGGGAATTGCAGAAAACACCCGCTGTCGGGGCAGAGAGGCGATCATCGGATCCCAAGATTCAGGGAACTGCCTTCTGGGTGGAACAATGTTTTTCCAGTTAGTGTTTCCCTGCATCTGTTGCCCTTTCAATCATTCTTTTTGTACATGGCAGACGTAGAATTGCGCCCTGCTGATGCTTCTGGAACTGATCTCAACGGTATTGTGAATGTTCTTGCTAAAAAAAACATGCGTGATTAGTCGGTTGCCAGCAAATCCAGTTCTGATTTTAGTCGGCTGCCAACAAACATATAACCCGAAAAAACGGTGCGCGATTAGTCGGTCACGTCATGAGATTTGATCCACTTAGAGCAAGTCCAGTAGAGCCCTCAAACCCTCAAACCCCTAAAAATAATTGCTTTTTTTTTACAGTTTTCGTCGAAAAAAAGCCGTAGACTAGAACCTCTAAACCCTCAAACCCGTAAAAAAATTTAGAGGTCTAACCCTCAAACTGTTTCCCAACCTGTAGAAGTGAGGGTTGAGAGGAAAAACTCCCCCCCAACCCGCACTCCTCTTTCTTTTCGCGCGGGAGGGAAGTTTCATCCCGCCTCCCCGGCTCCTCCCGCTGCCTCCTCCCGCCGTCTCGCCCGGTGCCGGCCATGGAGGCCTCCGCCACCGCGCCCGCCGCGCCCGC
>NC_041382.1:715646097-715850337 GCF_002162155.2 Triticum dicoccoides | reverse complement strand
CCGCCCCGGCGCCCGCCCCCGCCGCCGCGCCCGCCCCCAAGAAGAGCCGGCCGAAGGCGGCCTCACATGGGCCGCGAGGGGCAGCCTCCAAGGTCGCCGGCTCGTCCCCGGCCGTGAACAAGCCGCGGAAGAAGCCCGTGGCGCGGAAGAAGCCCACGGCCCTACCCGCCGCCGTCGCCGAACCTCCTCCCGCCGCGCACGAGGTGTTCGAGGAAATGGCAACCCCATCCTTGTTCATGGACCTCCTCCAAAACGCGGAGGTGGACCTCAGAGCTCCGCCTCTAGACCCCTTTAGGGTTGGTGACGACTTGGAGGAAGATGAGGAAGATGAGGAAGATGACGGGGATGACGAGGAGGAGGTGGCCGAGATAGTGGAGGAGGCATTCACCACCGCTTCCCGCCCACACCGCGGTCGACAAACTACACCGAGGCGGAAGATATCCTCTTGGTTCATGCTTGGGCAGCTGTGGGGAAGCACCGGCGCCGATCAAACCGGTAAACGGTATTGGCAAAGGATCGAGGACACCTATTGTAGGATCAAGCTGAAGAATAGTGGGTTCATCTCTCGCACTTACCGGTCGCTTCAAGGCCGGTGGGAGTTGATGAAGCCCGCTTGTGCTCGTTGGAGTGCGGCCATGGACCAAGTGAGGGATGCACCACCTAGTGGAACCGTGGAGAGTGACTATGTGAGTACATATCTCTTCACTATTTTGATTATGTGTGTGTACTATGCTATTGGTGGGTTCTTATGTGATTATGTGTGGTTGATAGGAGACAATTGCCGGCATGAGGTACAAGGAGATGGCCGCTTCCAAGGGCAAGACATTCCCATTTAAGCATGCTTGGGCAATTCTTCAAACCTTTGACAAGTGGAAGTTGAGGGATCAAGAGACCGCACCCAAGAAGTCGGCAATGCTTAGGATGGATGATAGTGAAGATGAGGAGGAGAGGAACTTGGGCAAGCCCGAGGGAAACAAGAAGGGCAAGCTAAGGGTGAAGATGGAAGGAGAGGCGTCAAGCCTAAGGGAGAAGATGGAGCACATGATGAAGGCAAGAGAGGAATTGACAACGAAGACATTGGAGACGAAGCTTCGTATCACAGAGAAGAAGAAAGAGGTCAAGCTTGCACAAGTTGAAGCAAAGTGTGAAGAAGCAAAGCGCAAGGCCGACTTGGAGGAGAGGATGATCAAGCTCAAAGAGGCAAAGGTATGGAAGGAACTCATGGTGGAAGAGAAGGAGCACATGATGATGTCCAAGAAGGACATGGATCAAGTCCAATTGCAATGGTGGAAGGACTACAAGGAGGACATCGCGGAGAGGAAGAGGATGTTCCATGGTGCGTCCTCTACTTTTCGAGGTGACACTCCGATGAGTAGTTGTGGCGATGGCGGTGTGGACGACTCCGCCGGCGCCTATGGAGATGCTTGATGGAGCCTGAATGTGGTCTAGGAGATGGCGCCGAGGTGCAACTTTTTGGTGATGGTGCCGATGAGAGGGGGAAGATGATGATTTTGTGATGCAAACTATTAAACCATGCATCAATGATTGTCATTTGGTAGTTTGTTTGAGGTTGATTGTGTTCTTGTAGTCGTAAATTGTGAGATGTCAAATGATAGATTTAAAGGTTGGGGTTGAGGCAAAGAATAGAACCCTCAAACTCAACCCTTAAAGCAGTTTAAGGGTTGGGTTTGAGGGTTTAGTCTTAGCCCCTGTTTTTCAACCCTAAAAAGTGACAAAAGATGGCACTTCTCAACCCTTAAAACTGCTTTAAGGGTTTGAGGGTTCTACTAGACATGCTCTTATATAAACCCTAAAGTCTTTGCAAACGGCGGCCATCTTTCTGAGATCGATGGCTTGATTGCCGGATCGGATCGGATCGGCATGGCTTCGCCGTCGTCATCGCCGCAAAAGGAAATGATGGGTAGGCCGGCGAGCAGAGATCGCCTGAGCGACCTCCCGGACACCCTGCTGGGCCACGTCCTCTCCTTCCTCCCGAACAAGGAGGCCGGCCGCGCCGCGGGGCTGTCCCGGCGGTGGCGCGGCGTCTTCTGCAACGTCCACGCCGTCTCCTTCGGGGAGCGCTGGGGCACCAGGGCCAACGACTGGGTCACCTTCTACCACGAGGCGGAGGAGAAGAAGAGCTGCAGCGGGGCGCTCCTCGATGATGTCTGCTCCGCGCTCCTCTGCCGCCACCGGACCGCCGGCCACCACGTGCCGCTGCGCAGCTTCCGCTTCGCCTTCGACCAGTGCCACCACTCGAACTTCGTGCATGTCGACCAATGGCTCATCTACATGCTGCGGCACGGCCACCAGGAGCTCCACCTCGACCTGCGCTTCTCCATGGCCTCGATCTGCAACGACGAGGCCGTGGACAGCGGCACCGACAACACCGACGACAAGGACGAGTCCTCCAAGCTGAGGAGGCGGCGTCCTCCTGACAAGGCTCTTCACCTGCCGGGTAATACGGACGCTATGCGTCGCCTATTGCCGGCTGAAGCTGCCGGCGGCCGCCAGCCTGCCGCTCCTCGAGACCTTGAGCATCACGGCTCCCCACAACGATGGTGGGAGGAGCATCCAGCGGCTGATCTCCGACTGCCCCCGCCTCGTCGACCTGACGCTGGAAGCTGTCCACCACCTGAAGCGAGTATCCGTGCTCGACCAACGCCTCCGGAGATTCGCCCTCCGCTGCTGTCACAACATGAAGTCTATCGACATCGACGCGTCGGAGCTGAGGTCGCTGGACTACTGTGGCACGGTACCGACTGAGCCGCTCTTGTCCTTGCACGGCTTGCCGAGAGTCCCTTCGTGCACGGTGGACTTCTACAAAGTGCTCCCCGAGGATGCAGGGTTTACGGGGTTTAGGGTGTTCATGCAAAAAATCAGTGATGCCAAGCACCTCCATCTGCACCATCATAAACTGGAGGGAAGGTTCTTCTCAGGTTTCCCTTTGTTCTCAATCCTGACGAGGCTCGTGTTGCAAGGCCCACTCGTGAATTGCGCCACCGTCGTCTCGGTGGGTAGAATCCTGGAGCAGACCCCGAACCCGGAGGTCCTGTCGCTGTACATGGAGGAGCATGCCATGTACACAAAAAAGAAAGATGTTACCATGGGCATGGACCTGTCCATGGGCGAGGAAGATGATGAGGATGACACAGTGGAGAAGGAGAATGACGCGGATGGTTCGTCGGTAGCTCCCGATGAGGAGGCCATGGTTCTTGACGAGTCGAGCTTCTCGATGCCATGTCTGCGGCACTGAGTGAAGGAGATCAACATGGTGCACTACGTGGGCGACGAGACACAGAGGATGATGGCCAGGCTGCTGTTCGGCAACGCGCTTGTGCTTGAGAGAATGTGCGTCGTCCTCGTGAAGGGGACGTTGGCATTGCAGTCTAAGCTCAAGAACGAGATCGAGAGCTGGCTGGTGGCCGATGCAGAAAAGGTTTTCCTGTGATCTCCGATGAAACAATCTCAGAATCCATGTTGCAGAAGTTCTTTTCGCAACATCATCTGTAAGTGCATCTAGTGCCACCCCTAGTTGGTTTTGGAGTATTGACGACAAACCTGGTTGAGGGACTAATGTGTTTGTGAGAATTGCAGGACAACACAGGTAGAAGTCCCTCATTGATTCAGTTTTCCTACCAGAGATGACCCCTAAAAATGTATGAAGACATTGAAGTCAAAGGTGGTATGTGAAGACATTCACATTGAAGACTATGACAAGGAAAGACATCGCGTGAAGATTATGGAGCGCAAAGACTTAGTTGTTTTGTCGTTCTTTTTCTTCTTTGTTGAGTCATAGGAACCACCGTACTGTTAAGTGGGGTCCAAGTGAACCAGTCAGAATGACTGAAGTGTGCTTAACCAAAATCCTATGTCTTCGAGCGAAGACAATGAGAGCAAATCTTATCCAGAGCTGGATAAGTCAGCTTTGCTTGTAGCCCAAGTAAAGTTGTCGTGTGTGTTTGAAATCTGACCATTGGAACACGTGTCAATTTCTTAGTGACCCAGGGTCATTTCGGACAAATCAGGTCGGGTTGCCTAGTGGCTATAAATAGACCACCCCCTACAACCATAAACGGTTGGCTGCTCAGAGTTGGTGTACGGCTTTTGTCGTTTGAGAGCAACCCACCTCGAAGCCTTTGAGAGAGAATTCCTTGCGAGGACAAAGCCCTAAACACCCAGAGCCAAAGAGTGTTAGGCATCACTAAAGTCTTCCTGTCTGTGTGATCTGAAGACTTATTACACTTGAGGATTGTGAATCCTCCAGCCGGTTAGGCGTCGCGTTCTCAGTATCCAAGAGTCATTATGGATCGCCGGTGAACGAAGTCTGTGAAGGTTTGGAAGTCTACCTTGAAGACTTACCAAAGTGATTGGGCGAGGACTGAGTGTCCTTAGCTCAAGGGGAATAAGGTGAAGACGCGGTCTTCTGAGTTGAATATCAGCCTCCCTAACCAGACATACAATTGTCACAGCAACTGGAACTGGTCCAACAAATCATTGTCTTCAACGAGCTACTAGTTCCATTCTTCCCATCTCTTTAATTGCAGATTGGTCCTTGTGAAGTCATTGCCTGTTTGCATTATCTATTTGTCTTCATTGTGTGACTACTTGTTCTGTTTGGCTTCGTATTATCTTCCATCCTAATCTATACTGCCTAGCTGCTATTAGTCTTTGTGCTTTCATCTCATTGAATACTTGACTATGGCTTGCTTAGTGTAGTCTACCTTCCGCTGCATGGTAATAGGTCTGTTTCTATCGCTTGTCTTTGAAACTTCCATGTTTTGAAGACTTTCATAAAAATCGCCTATTCACCCCCCTCTAGTCGATCACTAGCACTTTCAATTGGTATCAGAGCAAGGTACTCCTTTGTTCTGTGTGATTCAGTTTAACCACCTGGAGTTTTAGCTATGTCGACTGCAGGGATAATCAAAGTCTCCGCTGCGTGCCCAGTCTTCGATGGAACTGAATATCCCTACTGGTAGAATAAGATGCGCATGCATCTTGAAGCCATTGATGTCGACCTTTGGTATGTCGTCAAGAATGGCGTCCCCAAGGCTGGTGAAGGTGTCACCGCTGCTGATGTCAAGAAGTTCGTTCAACTGGATTCCACTGCCAAGAACATCATCTGTGGTCATCTAACCAAAGGACATTATGGCCGTGTTAGTGCTCTAGAAACATCCAAGCTAGTCTGGGACAGGCTCTCCAAGGTCAACAAAGGCGTCTCAACCCAAGGAGATCAAAGAATCAGTGTCCTTCGCAACCTCTTCAACCGCTTCAAGAGAAATGACAATGAGAATGTTCAGCTCATGTTTCATCGACTCACTGACATCACAAATGAGCTTCAAGCCCTCGGCGCTACTGAGATCACCAAGCATGAAGTCGTCAAGACACTCCTGAGATCACTTGATAGCTCGTTTGACACCCTAGCCCCGATGATTCAAGAATGCCTTGACTTCAAGACACTCGATCCGTCTAACATACTTGAAAGGCTCAACACACATGAGTTTCAGCTTTCTGTGAAAAGAGATATCTACGGTCCCAACTATGGGCGAACTCGTGCTTTGAAGGCAAAAGCTGTTTCCTCATCTGAAGAAGACTCTGATTGCAGTTCTGATGATCCTGAAGACATTGGAAAGGAGCTTGCTATGCTTGTGAAGAAGTTCCAGAAATTCACCAAGAAGAAAGGCTTCAGAAAGTCCTCAAGATCTAGCTCAAGGAATGATGAAGCTTCTGCTCATGACTACAAGAAGAGAACATGTCACAAGTGCAAGAAACCTGGCCACTACATCTCTGAGTGTCCGCAGTGGGACAATGAGAACAACAAGAAGAAGAAGAGCAAGGAATATGATTCTGACGACAAGAAGAAGAAGAAATACTCAAAGTCTTCTTCCAAGTCTTCATCAAAGTCTTCATCACACAAGAAGAGCTCATCTGGCAAGGCTCGTGCATTTGTTGGCAAGGAAATGGATTCAGAGGAGGAGTCTGCTTCTGAGGAGGCGGAGGTGGAGTCTGAGGAGGAGTCCGATTCTGGCATTGCAAGTCTGGCTACAGCCTACGTTGCCAAGTCCATCTTCAACATTGAAGACAATGACTCCATCACCGACGCGATGCTAATGACCAAGACGACTCCGCTCCCACCTACTGCTTCATGGCACGCGGTGCCAAGGTAAACTCACGCACTACTCACTATCAAACATCCAGTGAAGATGACTCTGATTGTGGTTCCAAACCCAGCTACAAAACACTTGCTAAAATTGCAACTGAACAACAGAAAGCTATGGAACATATTCAAAAACTGTTAGACAAAAGCGATGACCTGTTAGACGCTAAAATGACACGATCTTAGTCCTTAATTGAAGACATAAAAAATCTTCATGTTAAGTATGAGGAACTTGAAAGTCGTCATGAAACGCTCTCAACAACTCATGAAAAGCTTTCCTATGATTATCTTCAAAGGAAGCAAGATCTTGAGAAATTGAGAGTGGCTCATGAAGATCTTCAAAAGGAAAACGAGTCACTTTGCGCCAAACAGATCAGTTCCGCTCAAGAAGGATTTGAACCACCATGTCTTAAATGCATTGAGCGTTACAATGCTACTTCTGTTGCTGGATGTTCTACTGCTGCTACTGTTGCAATATCTTCAACTGTTGATGTGGTAACTAACCCCTCTGCTGAGGATGCCACTGCTATTGCTGATGAAAATGCTAGGTTGAAGACATTGCTTGAAACAGGGATGTACAAAAGTCTCAAAGGACATCAAACACTATGTGATGTCCTCAAAAGGCAGATCCTGAACCGAAACCCTAGGAAAGAGGGTGTTGGGTTCGAAAGGAAAATGAATGCTGATGGCTCTTACTGGAAACCTGAGCAGTACCCAAAACCACATGGGTTGCTGCAAAGGAACCTTCAGTGGATCCATCCACCCTATCTGGCTTCACTTGTGCTAATCCCATTGTTATTGATGAATCCTTTGATGCAAACTATAAACTGTTTAAGGATCAGAATGGTGAAGTGTTTGCCAGGTATATTGGTACTAACTGCAGGAATGAGCCATCTATGAAGAAACACTGGGTGCCGAAAAGGTGTCTGAAGAATCTTCCTGTGAATGTCATCATGACACCACAAGTGAAGAAGACAAACCTGAAAGTGCTAGTAATCGACTAGAGGGGGGGGGAGGGTGAATAGGTGATTTTTATGAAAGTCTTCAAAACTTGGAAGTTTCAAAGACAAACGATAGAAACAAGTCTATTACCATGCAGCGAAAGGTAGACTACACTAAGCAAGCCATAGTCAAGTATTCAATGAGATGAAAGCACGAAGACTAATAGCAGCTAGGCAGTATAGATCAGGATGGAAGATAGTACGAAGCCAAACAGAACAAGCAGTCACACAGTGAAGACAAATAGATAATGCAAACAGGCAATGACTTCACAAGGACCAATCTGCAAATAAAGAGATGGGAAGAATGGAACCAGTGACTCGTTGAATACAATGATTTGTTGGGCCAGTTCCAGTTGTTGTGACAACTGTACGTCTGGTTAGGGAGGCTGAGATTCAACTCAGAAGACCGCGTCTTCACCTTATTCCCCTTGAGCTAAGGACACCCAGTCCTCGCTCAATCACTCTGGTAAGTCTTCAAGGTAGACTTCCAAACCTTCACAGACTTCGTTCACCGGCGATCCACAATGACTCTTTTATGCTCAGAACGCGATGCCTAACCGGCTGGAGGATTCACAGTCCTCAAGTGCAATAAGTCTTCAGATCACACAGACAGGAAGACTTCAGTGATGCCTAACACTCTTTGGCTCTAGGTGTTTAGGGCTTTGTCCTCGCAAGGAATTCTTTTTCAAAGGCTTCGAGGTGGGTTGCTCTCAAACGACAAAAGCCGTACACTAACTCTGAGCAGCCAACCGTTTATGGTTGTAGGGGGTGGGCTATTTATAGCCACTAGGCAACCCGACCTGATTTGTCCGAAATGACCCTGGGTCACTAAGGAACTGACACGTGTTCCAACAGTCAGATTTCAAACACACACGTCAACTTTACTTGGGCTACAAGCAAAGCTGACTTATCCAGCTCTGGATAAGATTTACTCTCATTGTCTTCGCTCGAAGACATAGGATTTTGGTTAAGCATCACTTCAGTCATTCTGACTGGTTCACTTGGGCCCCACTTAACAGTACGGTGGTTCCTATGACTCAACAAAGAAGAAAAAGAACGACGAAACAACTAAGTCTTCGCGCTCCATAGTCTTCACGCGATGTCTTCTCTTGTCATAGTCTTCAATGTGAATGTCTTCACATACCACCTTTGACTTCAATGTCTTCATACATTTGTGGGGGTCATCTCTGGTAGGAAAGCCGAATCAATGAGGGACTTCTACCCGTGTTATCCTGCAATTCTCACAAACACATTAGTCCCTCAACCAGGTTTGTCATCACTACTCCAAAACCAACTAGGGGTGGCACTAGATGCACTTACAATCTCCCCCTTTTTGGTGATTGATGACAAACTGGTTGAAGTTTTCAACGGGGAATAAAATATGTGAAATTGTAAAGGATAGGGTATTGTCTTCATAAGTGGCAAAGGCTCCCCATGAAGATGTGCATATAAGTAGTTTGCTTTTGGAATGCAAATGCACATGGCAGGTTGTACTTGTGGAGATCCTCTTCAACTTATGATGACAATTCATCATGCATGATTTGATGTAACGAAGATAATGACATGCATAATGAAAAATGGACGTCTGCAAAATGACCTAAGTGCAGAAGTTATCATCGCACATGCGGAATTTATCATCGCATCACGGAATAGCAAATAAGTAGCAGACGACCAATCGAGTTTAAGTGTTACAACTCAAAGAACCAAATGTATCGAAAAGCGAGAGTTGTAAGCACTTGGCAAAAGTAGCAAAAAGTAAAGCAACCACCCATGTGGACCCGCTTGAAGACTATCAACTCATATGCTTCTCCCCCTTTTGTCAGTAAGGACCAAAAAGGTTTGAAGACATAGAGCGCCTACTCGTTCCCATGAGGTGCAGGCGAGGCAGCAGGGTCGTCGTTGAGGTCCGGTGGTGCAGAAGAACTTGGTGCAGTGTCGACACACGCTGAAGTTGGAGGAGGTGAAGTTGCATCATCTTGGTCATCGATGACTCTGGCATTCACTGTCGCAGCTGAGGATGAATAGTCAGAGTCTTCAGGTGAGGGAGTCAGACGCAAGTGAGCATTCCTTGGAGGAGTTGAGTCAAACTTGAATCTTTCGGTGAAGCCATCGTCCTGCAGATCAGCTTCAGCACCAAGCAATGTCAAACTCTTCCAAGACCTCCGACAGGTTTCATGAGTAACAAAGGCATTCTTGGTGGCAAGATTGCGAATGCGATTGACATCCACCAAGAGGCTTTGCATCTGACGCTTAAGCCAGTTGTGATGCTTGTCTTGTTTCTGATGAAGCGCGACGAGAAGCTCTCGGTCATTGAGAACACGAGATCGCATCCGAGGCCTTTGGGCAATGGTGCTTCCAGTGGCGTCAGTTTGAGCGCGAGGGGCACGTGTATTGCCAGCCAAGGGATAAACACGCGAGACTGCCTGAACTCCTTCAATGGGCTGGGTGAAGCTTTGGTGATCAGCATTGTGAAGATAAATGGGATCCTTAGCAGGCTTTGGGTAAATAGCTTCAACAGACAGATCAACCTCTGGCAAGAATACAAGATGATTGCGCGCAGACGGCTGATAGTTGATGGCAGAGTGAAGCTTGATAAGGCGCATTACCCATGGAGCATAGAACTTCAGACCAAAAATGTCGGAGCCAGATGCGGCCAACTGCCTGATGAAGAAGTCTTGAGCATTGAAGCTGATGCCATTGAAGATATAGAAAACCAAAGTCTTCATTGCTCCATCAAGCTTCGCTGTAGATGAATATCCTTTGACAGGCCATAGAGTTTTTCTGATGATATGATAAATGGTGCGAGGCAAATACTCTAGGTCTTCAACAAAAAATTCAGATGGGTAGTCAGCATCGTGAGGCAAAGGCTTCATCATGCTCAACATTTGGCTCATGTTGGGTTCTGGCTTTTGAAAAATGCTCTCCAAAGCATTCTGGTGTTGTTGACAACCTGGTTCATAGTATTCACCAGGAGTGGGCAGGCGTGTGAGCTCAATGATATCAAGAGCTTTGGCTTCATGATGGACATTGCCTGTCATCCACTCAAGGACCCAAGTCTTTGGATCCCTGTTTTAGCCGCGAATGTGAAGAGTTGCATAGAACTGTAACAAAAGCTCTTCATTCCAGTGTTCCTTGTCTGTGACAAATTTCAGGAGTCCAGCGTCTCTGAAGCAATCCAACGCTTTTTCTATACAGGCCAGGCCAGCTATAGCTTCAGTATCAAGACGCATATGGGGAAATATGCGCCCTTGATTGTATAAGACGCAAGAATAGTAGCTGCACTGCTGATAGCTCCAGAACCGATCTGAGGAAATACAGGGTTTGGTGTAAGGGTTCTTGGCGCTGTTGAAGAAGGTGTTCTGTGCCACAAAGTCATTCACATTGAAGACCCCAGGAGAGGTTGCAGTGCCTGGAAATCTTGGAAGTCTTGGCTTGGACTTCTGGACATGAGGTCTGTGCTCGACATGATAGTCAAATTGTGGACCCGCAATAGGTGGAGGAACCAGAATGGGCCATCGGACCATAACAGGCTGACCACGATCAAATGCCAGCTCAATTGTATGAGGTCTTGGAGGGGGTACAGGAGCATTGGCATTGGCGTTGACATGGGCTTCAACGGCCACATTGGCTTCAGGTGCGTCAGTATTGGCTTCGGGCGCTGCAGTGGCTTCAGCTGCATGCACTTCTGGCACCGCATGAGCATCAGGCGCCACATTAGCTTTAGCCATGACAACGTCATTGGCTTCAGTGTTGATGTTGGTGGCCGCCTCAGGATTGTTAACCTCCACATCAGGAGCTGGAGGGTCGGACACGTCCTCCTGGAGAACAACGTCTTGGTGGGACGGGGGTGTAGCAACTCTTTCTACTTCAACTCTTGGTTCTTCTTCTTCATCGGCTGATGCAGCCGGAATGTCTTCAGCCGTTTTGGCTTCAGACTCAGAGACGTGCACAGTTGGAGGGACTTGGGGCCTTGAGCCTTTGCGAAGCCTGCAGAATGCTGGCGACGCTTGTGGAGATGGAGTCGGCTGGGCCTCAAAGTCATCATCATCTTGTGGTTGGGGAGCACTTGGGGTGTCTTGGTGTTGTGGGTGATCATGAAGGAAATATGCCCTAGAGGCAATAATAAAGTTATTATTTATTTCCTTATATCATGATAAATGTTTATTATTCATGCTAGAATTGTATTAACCGGAAACATAATACATGTGTGAATACATAGACAAACAGAGTGTCACTAGTATGCCTCTACTTGACTAGCTTGTTAATCAAAGATGGTTATGTTTCCTAACCATGAACAAAGAGTTGTTATTTGATTAACGAGGTCACATCATTAGTTGAATGATCTGATTGACATGACCCATTCCATTAGCTTAGCACCCGATCGTTTAGTATGTTGCTATTGCTTTCTTCATGACTTATACATGTTCCTATGACTATGAGATTATGCAACTCCCGTTTGCCGGAGGAACACTTTGGGTGCTACCAAACGTCACAACGTAACTGGGTGATTATAAAGGAGCATTACAGGTGTCTCCAAAGGTACATGTTGGGTTGGCGTATTTCGAGATTAGGATTTGTCACTCCGATTGTCGGAGAGGTATCTCTGGGCCCTCTCGGTAATGCACATCACATAAGCCTTGCAAGCATTACAACTAATATGTTAGTTGTGAGATGATGTATTACGGAACGAGTAAAGAGACTTGCCGGTAACGAGATTGAACTAGGTATTGGATACCGACGATCGAATCTCGGGCAAGTAACATACCGATGACAAAAGGAACAACGTATGTTGTTATGCGGTCTAACCGATAAAGATCTTCGTAGAATATGTAGGAGCCAATATGGGCATCCAGGTCCCGCTATTGGTTATTGACCGGAGACGTGTCTCGGTCATGTCTACATTGTTCTCGAACCGTAGGGTCCGCACGCTTAAAGTTACGATGACAGTTATTATGAGTTTATGCATTTTGATGTACCGAAGTTAGTTCAGAGTCCCGGATGTGATCACGGACATGACGAGGAGTCTCGGAATGGTCGAGACATAAAGATTGATATATTGGATGACTATATTCAGACACCGGAAGGGTTTCAGAGAAGTTTCGGATAAAACCGGAGTGCCGGAGGGGTTACCGGAACCCCCCGGGGGGTTAATGGGCCTTATGGGCCTAATGTGGAGAAGAGGAAGGGGCTGCCAGGGCAGGCCGCACGCCCCCTCTCCCCCTAGTCCAAATTGGACAAGGAGGGAGGGGCGGCGCCCCCCCCTTTTCCTATTCTCCCACCACCTCTCCTAGTTGGACAAGGAACGGGGAGGGGAGTCCTACTCCCAGTAGGAGTAGGACTCCTCCTGCGCCCTCCTCTAGGCCGGCGCACCCCCCCTTGGATCCTTTATATACGGAGGCAAGGGGGCACCCTAGAACACACAAGTTGATCCTCGTGATCGTTCCTTAGCCGTGTGCGGTGCCCCCTGCCACCATATTCCACCTCGGTCATATCGTTGTAGTGCTTAGGCGAAGCCCTGCGTCGGTGGAACATCATCATCGTCACCACGCCATTGTGCTGACGGAACTCATCCTCGAAGCTTTGCTGGATCGGAGCCCGGGGAGTGTCATCGAGCTGTACGTGTGCTAAGAACTCGGAGGTGCCGGAGTAACGGTGCTTGGATCGGTCGGATCGGGAAGAAGACGTACGACTACTTCCTCTACGTTGTGTCAATGCTTCCGTTGCGATCTACAAGGGTACGTAGATCATACTCTCCCCCCTCGTTGCTATGCATCACCATGATCTTGCGTGTGCGTAGGAATTTTTTTGAAATTACTGCGTTCCCCAACAGTGGTATCAGAGCCTAGGTTTTATATGTTGATGTTATATGCACGAGTAGAACACAAGTGAGTTGTGGGCGATATAAGTCATACTGCCTACCAGCATGTCATACTTTGGTTCAGCAGTATTGTTGGACGATACGACCCGGACCGACATTACGCGTACGCTTACGCGAGACCGGTTCTCCCGACGTGCTTTGCACATAGGTGGCTTGCGGGCGACAGTCTCTCCAACTTTAGTTGAACCAAGTGTGGCTACGCCCGGTCCTTGCGAAGGTTAAAACGGAGTCAAATTGACAAACTATCGTTGTGGTTTTGATGCGTAGGTGAGATTGGTTCTTACTTAAGCCCGTAGCAGCCACGTAAAACTTGCAACAACAAAGTAGAGGATGTCTAACTTGTTTTTGCAGGGCATGTTGTGATGTGATATAGCCAAGACATGATGCTAAATTTTATTGTATGAGATGATCATGTTTTGTAACCAAGTTATCGGCAACTGGCAGGAGCCATATGGTTGTCGCTTTATTGTATGCAATGCAATTGCGATGTAATGCTTTACTTTATCACTAAACGGTAGCGATAGTCGTGGAAGCACAAGCTTGGCGAGACGACAACGGTGCTACGATGGAGATCAAGGTGTCACGCCGGTGACGATGGTGATCATGACGGTGCTTCGAAGATGGAGATCACAAGCACAAGATGATGATGGCCATATCATATCACTTATATTGATTGCATGTGATGTTTATCTTTTTATACATCTTATCTTGCTTTGATTGACGGTAGCATTATAAGATGATCTCTCACTAAATTATCAAGAAGTGTTATCCCTGAGTATGCACCGTTGCCAAAGTTCGTCGTGCCCAGACACCACGTGATGATCGGGTGTGATAAGCTCTACGTCCATCTACAACGGGTGTAAGCCAGTTTTGCACACGTAGAATACTCGGGTTATATTTGACGAGCCTAGCATATACAGATATGGCCTCGGAACACGGAGACCGAAAGGTCGAGCGTGAATCATATAGTAAGATATAATCAACATAACGATGTTCACCATTGAAAACTACTCCATCTCACGTGATGATCGGTTATGGTTTAGTTGATTTGGATCACGTGATCACTTAGAGGATTAGAGGGATGTCTATCTAAGTGGGAGTTCTTTAAGTAATTTGATTAATTGAACTTAAATTTAGCATGAACTTAGTACCTGATAGTATCTTGCTTATGTATGTTTAATTGTAGATAGATGGCTCGTGCTGTTGTTTCGTTGAATTTTAATGCGTTCCTTGAGAAAGCAAAGTTGAAAGATGATGGTAGCAATTACATGGACTGGGTCCGTAACTTGAGGATTATCCTCATTGCTGCACAGAAGAATTACGTCCGGGAAGCAACGCTGGGTGCCAGGCCTGCTGCAGGAGCAATGCCGGATGTTATGAACGTCTGGCAGAGCAAAGCTAATGACTACTCGATAGTTCAGTGTGCCATGCTTTACGGCTTAGAATCGGGACTTCAACGACGTTTTGAACGTCATGGAGCATATGAGATGTTCCAGGAGTTGAAGTTAATATTTCAAGCAAATGCCCGGATTGAGAGATATGAAGTCTCCAATAAGTTCTATAGCTGCAAGATGGAGGAGAACAGTTCTGTCAGTGAGCATATACTCAAAATGTCTGGGTATAATAATCACTTGATTCAATTGGGAGTTAATCTTCCGGATGATTGCATCATTGACAGAATTCTCCAATCACTGCCACCAAGCTACAAGAGCTTCGTGATGAACTATAATATGCAAGGGATGAATAAGACTATTCCCGAGCTCTTCGCAATGCTGAAAGCTGCGGAGGTAGAAATCAAGAAGGAGCATCAAGTGTTGATGGTCAACAAGACCACTAGTTTCAAGAAAAAGGGCAAAGGAAAGAAGAAGGGGAACTTCAAAAAGAACGGCAAGCAAGTTGCTAATCAAGAGAAGAAACCCAAGTCTGGACCTAAGCCTGTAACTGAGTGCTTCTACTGCAAGCAGACTGGACACTGGAAGCGGAACTGCCCCAAGTATTTGGCGGATAAGAAGGATGGCAAGGTGAACAAAGGTATATGTGATATACATGTTATTGATGTGTACCTTACTAGAGCTCGCAGTAGCACCTGGGTATTTGATACTGGTTCTGTTGCTAATATTTGCAACTCGAAACAGGGACTACGGATTAAGCGAACACTAGCAAAGGACGAGGTGACGATGCGCGTGGGAAATGGTTCCAAAGTCGATGTGATCGCGGTCGGCACGCTACCTCTACATCTACCTTCGGGATTAGTATTAGACCTAAATAATTGTTATTTGGTGCCAGCGTTGAGCATGAACATTATATTTGGATCTTGTTTGATGCGAGACGGTTATTCATTTAAATCAGAGAATAATGGTTGTTCTATTTATATGAGTAATATCTTTTATGGTCATGCACCCTTGAAGAGTGGTCTATTCTTATTGAATCTCGATAGTAGTAACACACATATTCATAATGTTGAAGCCAAAAGATGTAGAGTTGATAATGATAGTGCAACTTATTTGTGGCACTGCCGTTTAGGTCATATCGGTGTAAAGCGCATGAAGAAACTCCATACTGATGGACTTTTGGAACCACTTGATTATGAATCACTTGGTACTTGCGAACCGTGCCTCATGGGCAAGATGACCAAAACGCCGTTCTCCGGTACTATGGGGAGAGCAACAGATTTGTTGGAAATCATACATACAGATGTATGTGGTCCGATGAATATTGAGGTTCATGGCGGATATTGTTATTTTCTCACCTTCACAGATGATTTAAGTAGATATGGGTATATCTACTTAATGAAACATAAGTCTGAAACATTTGAAAAGTTCAAAGAATTTCAGAGTGAAGTTGAAAATCATCGTAACAAGAAAATAAAGTTTCTACGATCTGATCGTGGAGGAGAATATTTGAGTTACGAGTTTGGTGTACATTTGAAAAATTGTGGAATAGTTTAGCAACTCACGCCACCCAGAACACCACAGCGTAATGGTGTGTCTGAATGTCGTAATCGTACTTTATTAGATATGGTGCGATCTATGATGTCTCTTACAGATTTACCACTATCGTTTTGGGGTTATGCTTTAGAGACGGCCACATTCACGTTAAATAGGGCACCATCAAAATCCGTTGAGACGACGCCTTATGAACTATGGTTTGGCAAGAAACCAAAGTTGTCGTTTCTTAAAGTTTGGGGCTGCGATGCTTATGTGAAAAAGCTTCAACCTGATAAGCTTGAACCCAAATCGGAGAAATGTGTCTTCATAGTATACCCAAAAGAGACTGTTGGGTGCACCTTCTATCACAGATCCGAAGGCAAGACATTCGTTGCTAAGAATGGATCCTTTGTAGAAAAGGAGTTTCTCTCGAAAGAAGTGAGTGGGAGGAAAGTAGAACTTGACGAGGTAACTGTACCTGCTCCCTTATTGGAAAGTAGTACATCACAGAAAACTGTTTCAGTGACACCTACACCAGTTAGTGAGGAAGCTAATGATGATGATCATGAAGCTTTAGATCAAGATACTACTGAACCTCGTAGATCAACCAGAGTGAGATCCGCACCAGAGTGGTACGGTAATCCTGTTCTGGAAGTCATGCTAATATATCATGATGAACCTACGAACTATGAAGAAGCGATGGTGAGCCCAGATTCCGCAAAATGGCTTGAAGCCATGAAATCTGAGATGGGATCCATGTATGAGAACAAATTATGGACTTTGGTTGACTTGCCCGCTGATCGGCAAGCAATTGAGAATAAATGGATCTTCAAGAAGAATACTGACGCTGACAGTAATATTACTGTCTACAAATCTCGACTTGTCGCAAAAGGTTTTCGGCAAGTTCAAGGGATTGACTACGATGAGACCTTCTCACCCGTAGCGATGCTTAAGTCTGTCCGAATCATGTTAGCAATTGCCGCATTTTATGATTATGAAATTTGGCAGATGGATGTCAAAACTGCATTCCTGAATGGATTTCTGGAAGAAGAGTTGTATATGATGCAACCAGAAGGTTTTGTCGATCCAAAGGAAGCTAACAAAGTGTGCAAGCTCCAGCGATCCATTTATGGACTGGTGCAAGCCTCTCGGAGTTGGAATAAACGCTTTGATAGTGTGATCAAAGCATTTGGTTTTATACAGACTTTTGGAGAAGCCTGTATTTACAAGAAAGTGAGTGGGAGCTCTGTAGCATTTCTGATATTATATGTGGATGACATATTACTGATTGGAAATGATATAGAATTTCTGGATAGCATAAAGGGATACTTGAATAAGAGTTTTTCAATGAAAGACCTCGGTGAAGCTGCTTACATATTAGGCATAAAGATTTATAGAGATAGATCAAGACGCCTAATTGGACTTTCACAAAGAACATACCTTGACAAAATTTTGAAAAAGTTCAAAATGGATCAAGCAAAGAAAGGGTTCTTGCCTGTGTTACAAGGTGTGAAGTTGAGTAAGACTCAATGCCCGACCACTGCAGAAGATAGAGAGAAAATGAAAGATGTTCCCTATGCTTCAGCCATAGGCTCTATCATGTATGCAATGCTGTGTACCAGACCTGATGTGTGCCTTGCTATAAGTTTAGCAGGGAGGTACCAAAGTAATCCAGGAGTGGATCACTGGACGGCGGTCAAGAACATCCTGAAATACCTGAAAAGGACTAAGGATATGTTTCTCGTATATGGAGGTGACAAAGAGCTCATCGTAAACGGTTACGTTGATGCAAGCTTTGACACTGATCCGGACGATTCTAAATCGCAAACCGGATACATGTTTACATTAAACGGTGGAGCTGTCAGTTGGTGCAGTTCTAAACAAAGCGTCGTAGCGGGATCTACATGTGAAGCAGAGTACATAGCTGCTTCGGAAGCAGCAAATGAAGGAGTCTGGATGAGGGAGTTCATATCCGATCTAGGTGTCATACCTAGTGCATCGGGTCCAATGAAAATCTTTTGTGACAATACTGGTGCAATTGCCTTGGCAAAGGAATCCAGATTTCACAAGAGAACCAAGCACATCAAGAGACACTTCAATTCCATCCGGGATCTAGTCCAGGTGGGAGACATAGAGATTTGCAAGATACATACGTATCTGAATGTGGTAGACCTGTTGACTAAGCCTCTTCCACGAGCAAAACTTGATCAACACCAAGACTCCATGGGTGTTAGAATCATTACTGTGTAATCTAGATTATTGACTCTAGTGCAAGTGGGAGACTGAAGGAAATATGCCCTAGAGGCAATAATAAAGTTATTATTTATTTCCTTATATCATGATAAATGTTTATTATTCATGCTAGAATTGTATTAACCGGAAACATAATACATGTGTGAATACATAGACAAACAGAGTGTCACTAGTATGCCTCTACTTGACTAGCTCGTTAATCAAAGATGGTTATGTTTCCTAACCATGAACAAAGAGTTGTTATTTGATTAACGAGGTCACATCATTAGTTGAATGATCTGATTGACATGACCCATTCCATTAGCTTAGCACCCGATCGTTTAGTATGTTGCTATTGCTTTCTTCATGACTTATACATGTTCCTATGACTATGAGATTATGCAACTCCCGTTTGCCGGAGGAACACTTTGGGTGCTACCAAACGTCACAACGTAACTGGGTGATTATAAAGGAGCATTACAGGTGTCTCCAAAGGTACATGTTGGGTTGGCGTATTTCGAGATTAGGATTTGTCACTCCGATTGTCGGAGAGGTATCTCTGGGCCCTCTCGGTAATGCACATCACATAAGCCTTGCAAGCATTACAACTAATATGTTAGTTGTGAGATGATGTATTACGGAACGAGTAAAGAGACTTGCCGGTAACGAGATTGAACTAGGTATTGGATACCGACGATCGAATCTCGGGCAAGTAACATACCGATGACAAAAGGAACAATGTATGTTGTTATGCGGTCTAACCGATAAAGATCTTCGTAGAATATGTAGGAGCCAATATGGGCATCCAGGTCTCGCTATTGGTTATTGACCGGAGACGTGTCTCGGTCATGTCTACATTGTTCTCGAACCGTAGGGTCCGCACGCTTAAAGTTACGATGACAGTTATTATGAGTTTATGCATTTTGATGTATCGAAGTTAGTTCAGAGTCCCGGATGTGATCACGGACATGACGAGGAGTCTCGGAATGGTCGAGACATAAAGATTGATATATTGGATGACTATATTCGGACACCAGAAGGGTTCCGGAGAAGTTTCGGATAAAACCGGAGTGCCGGAGGGGTTACGGGAACCCCCCGGGGGGTTAATGGGCCTTATGGGCCTAATGTGGAGAAGAGGAAGGGGCTGCCAGGGCAGGCTGCACGCCCCCTCTCCCCCTAGTCCGAATTGGACAAGGAGGGAGGGGCGGCGCCCCGCCTTTTCCTATTCTCCCACCACCTCTCCTAGTTGGACAAGGAACGAGGAGGGGAGTCCTACTCCCGGTAGGAGTAGGACTCCTCCTGCGCCCTCCTCTAGGCCGGCGCACCCCCCCCTTGGATCCTTTATATACGAAGGCAAGGGGGCACCCTAGAACACACAAGTTGATCCTCGTGATCGTTCCTTAGCCGTGTGCGGTGCCCCCTGCCACCATATTCCACCTCGGTCATATCGTTGTAGTGCTTAGGCGAAGCCCTGCATCGGTGGACCATCATCATCGTCACCACGCCGTTGTGCTGACGGAACTCATCCCCGAAGCTTTGCTGGATCGGAGCCCGGGGAGTGTCATCGAGCTGTACGTGTGCTAAGAACTCGGAGGTGCCGGAGTAACGATGCTTGGATCAGTCGGATTGGGAAGAAGACGTACGACTACTTCCTCTGCGTTGTGTCAACGCTTCCGTTGCGATCTACAAGGGTACGTAGATCATACTCTCCCCCTCGTTGCTATGCATCACCATGATCTTGCGTGTGCGTAGGAAATTTTTTGAAATTACTGCGTTCCCCAACAGATGAGCCCAAGATGCATCCTGAGCAGTTGGCGTCAGAGGACGAGCAATGCTGATGAGTTCGCTGTGCGCGAGCACAGGCGATGATACCAAATTGTGCTCGATCTGAGGAAGGACTTCATCATCTTCAACATTGTCGTGAGGAATGTCTTCAGCTGCGGTGGGGTCAACAACTAGATTGTCTTCAGCTTCAGGAGCCTCTGTGGAAGCAGGCTCATGAACTATCAACTGGCGCTCTCGGTGTTCGGACGCAGGACGAGCCACAAAGATTGGCTCGACCTCAAGGGGCTCTATGGGAGCAGCCCGATCTCTCTTCTTGGTCTTCCGTTTCTTGGTTGGGGGAGCATCATCAATGGTGGCTTTGGTCTTGCGTTTTCTGGCTTCGGCTTCAGCTGCCCTTGTTTTCTTGAGTTCTAAAGCCACTGTGGGGACCTTAGGCTTCGAGTCTGTCATACTGGCTGGGAAGACAATGCGAGGTTCTTCCTGCCTTGACGCTTCTGGTTCTGCCACAGATGACTTCTTCTTCTTCTTGGCCGCCATTCGGGAGTCGATGCCTGGACGCCCCAAAGCTTTGCGCTTTTCAGCTTCATTGTATCCCTGAACACATTTAGCAGCAAGATCCTTCATGCGCTCACAAGAACCTTTGACTTCTTCACGTTTCGTGCGGAATGCTTCCTTGAGCTCATGCATCATGACCTGGAAGTTCTGAATGTCTTCAACATTGAGCTTGGCCATATGCTTCTTGAACTGAGACTTTTCATAATCTATCTTATGCTTCAGCTCAACAATTTTCTGAGCTAGAGCCAGCTCAGCAGCAATGGCTCCGTGGAAGGCGACGCTGAGGCCAATGGGAAGCTGAAGATCATCAAAGCTGACATTTGGGCTGTCAAACCACTCATCAATGAACTTGTTTAAGATTTCCACATCAAGGAGAGGAAGGTCATTGAATATTTTCGCCTCTTGCTTGCTCTTGATCAACTGCTCAAGAGCGTCATCGCCAAGATCGTCGTCGCTGGACAGATCAATGGCATCATTTTCATTTCGCAAAACAGCAGCAGGGGTCAGTGCTTAACCAGTGGGTTGCATGGGCTTCTTCCCTTGGGCGGGCTTAGAGATGCGTGAAAGATCTTCAGACTGCACACTGTCTTCAGGAGGTGCAGTGGCCAGAGGCTTCGCCCGTGAAACCTTTGGTGCAGGGGAAGGCTTCGAAGCTTTAGGTTTCTTCAGCTTCTTTGGCTTCGGTGGTGCAGGCGCTTCGTCAGAATCAGCGTCGTCTGCAGGTTGATCCACGACTGCCCCTTGAACCATAATATGAGAGATGAGACCATCTAGGTTGTAGAAGGGCCCAACAAGATTGGGTTCAGCTTCGTGAGTGCCATCGGCACGAGGAGCAGAGGGACCTGGATTGAAGTCTAATCCTCGTGACTTCTTGTTTTCTTTGGCCGAGTTCTTGGCAAACTGGAAGTTGCACTTGAACAGATTATCGTCACGGCACCATAGTAATGAAGATGGGTCTGCATCTGCAGGCTGTGGTCCACGGACCATGCAAGGATAGAGGCCTTGTTCAATGGCTTCAGCTCTGGACCTGGGTTGAAGATTTCTGTACAAGATGTCTCCCCACGGTCGCTTGATGGCATTCTTCTCAGCATATTCCTGGGTCACGAACCTGTACTTGTACCATTGTTCTTCCCAATATCTTCGAATCCATTGGATTCGAGTTTTCCGCAGATTGTAGTCCTCCTCTGGATCTGTCTTGTACAACTCATAGAGGTCAGGAGGCAAATCTCTTGAGGTGTTTCCACGTCGCTGTCTACCACCCTACCTTGCAGATTTCTCTATTGCCATGAAGTTTAGACTGAAAGGCTTCAAAACTGTCAAAGTCTTCCGTCTACTGGTCAGACAAGAACTGGCTTCAGGAGAATTTATATGATGTTGTATGAACTCTGCAAATGAATGCAGACTATGAGAACCAAGGGATTCTCCCACGGACATGTACCTGTGACAGCATGAAAGGTGCGAGGGAAGGGGAAGAGGTCATATGCATTCTCAGAAGATTTTGAAGATAAATCAGTTTAGAAGACATTGACCTCATAGTGCGAAGACATTCACTCATAGGTAGAGAGTTGGTTCCAGGTTTGTACGAATCCACGAATAAGTACAAGTGAGGAATCTAACTACTTTGTGAAGCATAAGTGAACATACTAGGCATGTTATGAGATGCAGTATGAGATAGATCCAACTTGTGTGGACAGAAACTACTTGTGGTGGAAAAGGATGAATCTATCGGATCAAAAAGACTGTAAAAAGGAGGTTTTATTTACCACATGAGGAACTGCTAGACAGAGTGGGAGAGGAGGCCGAGCAGTTCGATCTTTTGTGCCCTAACTTGGCGACGGAGGACACCTACGGCGACGGCGGAGAAGACGATGTCCGCGGCCGGCGTGAGGACGGCGTTGGTAAGGTCGCGGCAGCTAACCGCTTCATCACCGGCGTCGTCGAGGGCTAGCGGTGGCGCTAGGGTTTGTGCGAGAGTGGAAGAAGAGAGAATGACTGGGGTGAGGCGTGTATTTATAGGGACAAGGACGGCACAGTGTTATTACACAGGTGCCCCTGGCGATTCGCATCTGAAGGACACGTGGCGATCATGCAACACATGAGAGGTTGTTCCACGTTCCCACGCACGCCTGGATTGTCGGGTGGTCGTGCGCACTTCTCCGGGTTTCAGGCAAAAAGGATTGAGCATTGAAAGCAGATTAATGTTTGTCTCTGTGTCTTCTGCTGACAAGGACGCAGAGAAGACGTTTTGACAGTTTCAATAGAATGCATATGATTTGGATAGAGACTTAAGACGAAAGCATAGAGAGGTTAAGGTCCGATCACATTCACTTGGTTCAAAAGATTCAACGTGAAGACATAGCTATAAGTGAATGCTGTAGAGGACAGAAACTAAATTGAAGATAAACATGAGGCCATGTTAATCATCGAAGACAAACAAAATGCGAAGACTTTGCAAATGTAACGCCATGTGAAAAACACTTCTAAGGGAAGAATTTGGTGGTGGCATTACCCACCGTATAGGAAGTATTAGACCCAGACACGGCGCACAATTATCGTGGCGCTCCGAAGTCAAATTCCACGTTAATGTATTCACACTCAGAATGTAAGTCTTCATTGATTGAAGGCATACTTTACTTCGTGCGTTGCACATCTAAGTCATCAACATGCATAAGTGTTAGGATGTGTGCCTGATCACAGGATATTTGAGGATTCCAAGATATTTAGCTCACACCGTAACTTGCAAAACCTCTTCTCATCCAAGGGCTTGGTGAAGATATCTGCCAGTTGCTCTTCAGTGTTGACGTGTATGATATCAATATCTTCCTTCATGACATGATCTCTGAGAAAGTGATGACGAATTTCAATGTGCTTTGTCTTCGAGTGCTGAACTGGGTTATTATCAATCTTGATGGCGCTTTCGTTGTTGCAGTAGAGTGGCACTTGCTTCAGATGAATGCCATAGTCTTTGAGTGTTTGCTTCATCCATAGAACCTGAGCGCAACACGATCCAGTAGCAATGTATTCAGATTCAGCAATGGAGAGAGATACACAGTTCTGCTTCTTTGAAGACCAACATACAAGTGATCGTCCCAGAAAGTGACATGTGCCTAATGTAGACTTGCGATCCACCTTGTCACCAGCATAATCAGCATCTGAGAATCCAACTCGATCAAACTCTGAGCCCTTTGGATACCATAATCCTAGTGTTGGGGTGTGAGCCAAATATCGAAGAATTCGCTTCACAACTAAGTGATGCGATTCCTTTGGTGCCGCTTGGAATCGGGCACACATGCAAACACTAAGCATGATATCTGGCCTAGATGCACATAAGTAAAGCAAAGAACCAATCATGGAGCGGTATACCTTTTGATCGAACTCTTTACCATTGTCGTCGGGACCCAGATGGTGTTTAGCTGGCATTGGCGTAGTGTAACCTTTGCAGTCTTGCATTCCAAACTTCTTCAGGCAATCTTTGAGGTATTTCTCTTGAGATATGAAGATGCCGTTGCGTTGCTGTCGTATTTGAAGGCCAAGGAAGAACTTCAGTTCACCCACATGGACATCTGATATTGCTCTTGCATCATATATCCAAACTCATCACTGTATTTCTGGTTGGTGCAGTCGAAGATAATGTCATCCACATATATTTGGCACATATACAGTTCACCACCATATGTCTTCGTGAAGAGTGTGGGATCCAAAGAACCAGGTTTGAAGCTTTTGCTCTTCAGGAAGTCCTTGAGTGTGTCATACCAAGCACGAGGGGCTTGTTTGAGGCCATACAGTGCCTTATTGAGCTTATAAACCATGTCAGGATGTTTTGCATTTTCAAAGCCAGGCGGTTGTGCAACATACACTTCTTCTTCAATCTTGCCATTGAGAAAAGCGCTCTTCACATCCATTTGATACCGAAGAATGTTATGATGATTTGCATAGGCCAGCAGTATGCGTATAGCTTCAAGCCTAGCCACAGGAGCAAATGTTTCATCGAAGTCAACCTTCAACTTGAGTGTATCCTGGAGCAACGAGACGAGCTTTGTTTCTGACAACTTGACCATGCTCATCTTGCTTGTTGCGATATATCCATTTAGTGCCTATGGTATTGTGCTTATGAGGATCAGGACGCTTGACCAGTTCCCACACATTATTCAGCTCAAATTGTTGAAGCTCTTCTTGCATTGCTTGAATTCACTCAGGCTCCATGAACAGGACGAAGATTTTGCTCTTGCCGATCATTCTCATCGTTAGAAGGATTGTCTTCAGGCTGAGCATTGTCTTCAGGTTGATCAGGTGCAGAGATGATGAATTCCTCTTCAGGCTGAGCTTCAGACGGTATGATTTCTCCAGTTCCCATAAGCTTGATGGTTTCACTTGATGGAACTTCATCTAGCACATTTGGCAGGTGCTCTTTTTGTGAGCCGTTAGTCTCATCGAACCGCACATCCATAGTTTCAACCACTTTATAGTGAAAGAGGTTGAAGACTCTGTAGGAGTGCGAATCCTTTCTGTATCCAAGCATAAAACCTTCATGTGCTTTCCGTGCAAATTTTGAAGTGTGATGTGGATCCTTGATCTAGCACCTGGCGCCAAATACTCTGAAGTAGCTGACATTTGGCTTCTTACCAGTGAGGAGCTCATAGGATGTTTTGTTCAGAAGCTTGTGAAGATAAACACGGTTGATAATATGGCATGAAGTATCAATGGCTTCAGGCCAGAACTTTCTTGGAGTCTTGTATTCATCGAGCATCGTCCGGGCCATCTCAATAAGTGTTCTGTTCTTGCGTTCCACGACGCCATTCTGCTGCGGCGTGTACGGAGCTGAGAACTCATGAGTGATGCCCAAAGTATCAAGATAAGTGTCGAGGCCAGTGTTCTTGAATTCAGTGCCATTGTCACTTCTGATGTGCTTGATCTTGACGCCATAGTTGTTCATGGCTCGATTGGCGAAGCGTCTGAAGACATCCTGCACTTCAGTCTTGTAGAGGATTATATGTACCCATGTATATCTTGAATAGTCATCAACAATGATGAAGTCATAGAGACAAGCAGTAGTAGTAAGAGTTCGGTAGTGAGTGGGACCGAAGAGGTCCATGTGTAGCAGTTCGAAGGGTTGAGTCATTGTCATGATTGTCTTCGAGTGTGCAAGTTCCTCATGCCATCATGCCTAGCCTCCGATGCCAGAGCCAGCATTCTGAAGCCTTTGCTAGAAGACATACGGCAAGCTGTGGTCCTGCTGAGAAAGCTACCACGTACAAATCATCTTTCCGATACCCTTCAAAGACTAGAGACTTGTCAGATTCCATTAGAACAAGGCAACGATATTTTCCAAATATCACAATCATGTTTAAATCGCAAAGCATTGAGACAGACATTAAGTTGAAACCAAGGGATTCAACAAGCATCACTTTATCCATGTGTTGATCCCTTGAGATTGCAACTCTACCTAGACCCAATACCTTACTTTTACCCGTATCAGCAAATGTGATGTGATTCTTGTCAGATGGACGTAAAGTTGAGTCCATGAGAAGACTTCGCTTGCCAGTCATGTGATTAGTACACCCACTATCAATAATCCATTCTGAAGCAGCTGGTGTCATACCCTACAATGCAGTTGGGGGGATAGGCTTCATGAAGAGAATTGTGAAGCATAAACATTTGACGAGCAAGTGGATTATGAAAGCTTAGATCGAGGTTAGGACTGATAGGGCAAGTAGCAAGCGACTTAGGAACAAAATACATAATAAGACCATTTGGGCATTTGATCTTGCGCCCTACAAGATGTTTAAGGTCCCCAGCAATAGCTTCAGATGAATTTGATTTTCGGCTGGAGACCCTTCCCTGCAAAAGAGAGTTAAGCTTTCTTAGCCACCCACATCTTCAAGGGTGGCTTCGAAGCAATGAGTCTAAGTGCAGCATCTGAGAACTTTGGCTTTGAAGCCCTAGCAAATAGTCTTGCAGGAGGGCAATAGTACTCATAAGAATAAGCAGAGTAGTTCTTGGCCTCATAAACATGGCGGTTTAATGAAACACGCTCATATTCATAGGCCTGAGTATGGTTTCCCTGCAAAACATTTGCGTTAGTGCGACTCAGGTGAGCCCTTTGTCTGTATGAAGCCTTTGGACCATATGAAGCCTATGGTCTGGGGTTTGTCTTCTTCATTCGTGGTGTCATGATGACATTCACAGGAAGATTCTCCATACACCTTTTCGGCACCCATACTTTCTTCATAGGTGGCCCATTCCTGCAGTTAGTTCCAATATATCTGGCAAACACTTCACCACTCTGATTCTTAAACAGTTTATAGTTTGCATCAAAGGATTCATCAATAACAATGGGATTAGCACAAGTGAAGCCAGATAGGGTGGATGGATCCACTGAAGATTCCTTTGCAGCAACCCATGTGGTTTTGGGGTACTGCTCAGGTTTCCAGTAAGAGCCATCAACATTCATTTTCCTTTCGAACCCAACACCCTCTTTCCTCGGGTTTCGGTTCAGGATTTGCCTTTTGAGGACATCACATAGTGTCTGATGTCCTTTGAGACTTTTGTACATCCCTGTTTCAAGCAATGTCTTCAACCTAGCATTTTCATCAGCAATAGCAGTGGCATCCTCAGCAGAGGGGTTAGTTACCACATCAACAGTTGAATATATTGCAACAGTAGCAGCAGTAGAACATCCAGCAACAGAAGTAGCATTATCACGCTCAATGCATTTAAGACATGGTGGCTCAAATCCTTCCTGAGCGGGACTGATCTGTTTGGCGCGAAGTGACTCGTTTTCCTTTTGAAGATCTTCATGAGCCGCTCTCAATTTCTCAAGATCTTGCTTCCTTTGAAGATAATCATAGGAGAGCTTTTCATGAGTTGTTGAGAGCGTTTCATGACGACTTTCAAGTTCCTCATACTTAACGTGAAGATTTTTTATGTCTTCAATTAAGGACTGAGATCGAGTCATTTCAGTGTCCAACAGGTCATCGCTTCTGTCTAACAGTTTTTGAATATGTTCCATAGCTTTCTGTTGTTCAGTTGCAATTTTAGTAAGTGTTTTGTAGCTGGGTTTGGAACCACAATCAGAGTCATCTTCACTGGATGTTTGATAGTGAGTTGTGCGTGAGTTTACCTTGGCACCGCGTGCCATGAAGCAGTAGGTGGGAGCGGAGTCGTCCTAGTCATTAGCATCAGCGTCGGTGATGGAGTCATTGTCTTCAATGTTGAAGATGGACTTGGCAACGTAGGCTGTAGCCAGACTTGCAATGCCAGAATCAGACTCCTCCTCAGACTCCACCTCCGCCTCCTCAGAAGCAGACTCCTCCTCTGAATCCATTTCCTTGCCAACAAATGCACGAGCCTTGCCAGATGAGCTCTTCTTGTGTGATGAAGACTTTGATGAAGACTTGGAAGAAGACTTTGAGTATTTCTTCTTCTTCTTGTCGTCAGAATCATATTCCTTGCTCTGCTTCTTCTTCTTCTTGTTCTCATTGTCCCACTGTGGACACTCAGAGATGTAGTGGCCAGGTTTCTTGCACTTGTGACATGTTCTGTTCTTGTAGTCATGAGGAGAAGCTTCATCATTCCTTGAGCTAGATCTTGAGAACTTTCCGAAGCCTTTCTTCTTGGTGAATTTCTGGAACTTCTTCACAAGCATAGCAAGCTCCTTTCCAATGTCTTCAGGATCATCAGAACTGCAATCAGAGTCTTCTTCAGATGAGGAAACAACTTTTTCCTTCAAAGCACGAGTTCGCCCATAGTTGGGACCGTATATATCTCTTTTCTCAGAAAGCTGAAACTCATGTGTGTTGAGCCTTTCAAGTATGTCAGACGGATCGAGTGTCTTGAAGTCAGGGCGTTCTTGAATCATCAGGGCTGGGGTGTCAAACGAGCTGTCAAGTGATCTTAGGAGTGTCTTGACGACTTCATGCTTGGTGATCTCAGTAGCGCCGAGGGCTTGAAGCTCATTTGTGATGTCAGTGAGTCAATCAAACATGAGTTGAACATTCTCATTGTCGTTTCTCTTATAGCGGTTGAAGAGGTTGCCAAGGACACTGATTCTTTGATCTCTCTGGGTTGATACGCCTTCGTTGACCTTGGAGATCCAGTCCCAGACTAGCTTGGATGTTTCCAGAGCACTCACACGGCCATACTGTCCTTTGGTCAGATGACCACAGATGATGTTCTTGGCAGTGGAATCCAGTTGAATGAACTTCTTGACATCAGCAGCGGTGAAACCTTCACCAGCCTTGGGGACGCCATTCTTGATGACATACCAGAGGTCGACATCAATGGCTTCAAGATGCATGCGCATCTTATTCTACCAGTAGGGATATTTAGTTCCATCGAAGACTGGGCACGCAGCGGAGACTTTGATTATCCCTGCAGTCGACATAGCTAAAACTGTAGGTGGTTAAACCGAATCACACATAACAGGGGAGTACCTTGCTCTGATACCGATTGAAAGTGCTAGTGATCGACTAGAGGGGGGGGGTGAATAGGCGATTTTTATGGAAGTCTTCAAAACATGGAAGTTTCGAAGACAAACGATAGAAACAGACCTATTACGATGCAGCGGAAGGTAGACTACACTAAGCAAGCTATAGTCGAGTATTCAATGAGATGAAAGCACCAAGACTAATAGCAGCTAGGCAGTATAGATCAGGATGGAAGATAATACGAAGCCAAATAGAACAAGTAGTCACACAGTGAAGACAAATAGATAATGCAAATAGGCAATGACTTCACAAGGACCAATCTGCAATTAAAGAGATGGGAAGAATGGAACTAGTGGCTTGTTGAAGATAATGATTTGTTGGACTAGTTCCAGTTGCTGTGACAACCGTACATCTGGTTAGGGAGGCTGATATTCAACTCAGAAGACCGTGTCTTCACCTTATTCCCCTTGAGCTAAGGACACCCAGTCCTCGCCCAATCACTTTGGTAAGTCTTCAAGGTAGACTTCCAAACCTTCACAGACTTCGTTCACCGGTGATCCACAATGACTCTTGGATGCTCAGAACGCGACGCCTAACTGGCTGGAGGATTCACAGTCCTCAAGTGTAATAAGTCTTCAGATCACACAGACAGGAAGACTTCAGTGATACCTAACACTCTTTGGCTCTGGGTGTTTAGGGCTTTGTCCTCGCAAGGAATTCTCTCTCAAAGGCTTCGAGGTGTGTTGCTCTCAAACGACAAAAGCCGTACACTAACTCTGAGCAGCCAACCGTTTATGGTTGTAGGGGGTGGGCTTTTTATAGCCACTAGGCAACCCGACCTGATTTGTCTGAAATGACCCTGGGTCACTACGAAAGTGACACGTGTTCCAACAGTCAGATTTCAAACACACACGACAACTTTACTTGCGCTATAAGCAAAGCTGACTTATCCAACTCTGGATAAGATTTGTTCTCATTGTCTTCGCTCGAAGACATAGGATTTTGGTTAAGCACACTTCAGTCATTCTGACTGGTTCACTTGGACCCCACTTAACAGTACGGTGGTTCCTATGACTCAACAAAGAAGAAAAAGAACGACGAAACAACTAAGTCTTCGCGCTCTATAGTCTTCACGCGATGTCTTCTCTTGTCATAGTCTTCAATGTGAATGTCTTCACATACCACCTTTGACTTCAATGTCTTCATACATTTTTAGGGGTCATCTCTGGTAGGAAAGCCGAATCAATGAGGGACTTCTACCTGTGTTATCCTGCAATTCTCACAAACACATTAGTCCCTCAACCAGGTTTGTCGTCACTACTCCAAAACCAACTAGGGGTGGCACTAGATGCACTTACAAAACCCCAGACCACAGGCTTCATATGGTCCAAAGGCTTCATACAGACAGAGGACTCACCTGAGTCCCACTAACGCAAATATTTTGCAGGGAAACCATACTCAGGCCTGTGAATATGAGCGCGTTTCATCAAACTGCCATGTTCATAAGACCAAGAACTACTCTGCTTATTCTTATGAGTACTATTGCCCTCCTGCAAGACTATTTGCTAGGTCTTCAAAGCCAAAGTTCTCAGATGCTGCACTTAGACTCATTGCTTCGAAGCCACCCGTGAAGATGTGGGTGTCTAAGAAAGCTTAACTCTCTTTTGCAGGGAAGGGTCTCCAGCCAAAAATCAAATTCGTCTGAAGCTATTGCTGGGGACCTTAAACATCTTGTAGGGCGCAAGATCAAATGCCCAAATGGTCTTATTATGTATTTTGTTCTCGAGTCGCTTGCTACTTGCCCTATCAGTCCTAACCTCAACCTAAGCTTTCATAATCCACTTGCTCGTCAAATGTTTATGCTTCACAATTCTCTTCGTGAAGCCTATCCCCCTAACTGCACTGTAGGGTATGACACCAGCTGCTTCAAAATGGATTATTGATTGTGGGTGTACTAATCACATGACTGGCAAGCGAAGTCTTCTCATGGACTCAACTTTACGTCCATCTGACAAGAGTCACATCACATTTGCTGATATGGGTAAAAGCAAGGTATTGGGTCTAGGTAGAGTTGCAATCTCAAGGGATCAACACATGGATAAAGTGATGCTTGTTGAATCCCTTGGTTTCAACTTAATGTCTGTCTCAATGCTTTGCGATTTAAACATGATTGTGATATTTGGAAAATATCGTTGCCTTGTTCTAATGGAATCTGACAAGTCTCTAGTCTTTGAAGGGTATCGGAAAGATGATTTGTACGTGGTAGATTTCTCAGTAGGACCACAGCTTGCCGTATGTCTTCTAGCAAAAGCTTCAGAATGCTGGCTCTGGCATCGGAGGCTAGGGCATGCTGGCATGAGAAACTTGCACACTCTTGCAAAGAGAAAGCATATCATAGGCATCGAGGGCGTCAAGTTCAAGAAAGATCACCTATGCTGTGCCTGTGAAGCTGGAAAGATGACGAGGGCCAAGCATCCCTCGAAGACAATCATGACAACGGCTCAACCCTTCGAACTGCTACACATGGACCTCTTCGGTCCCACTCACTACTCAACTCTTACCACTACTGCTTGTCTCTATGGCTTCGTCATTGTTGATGATTATTCAAGATATACATGGGTGCATATAATCCTCTACAAGACTGAAGTGCAGGATGTCTTCAGACGCTTCGCCAATCGAGCCATGAACAACTATGGGGTCAAGATCAAGCACATCAGAAGTGATAATGGCACTGAATTCAAGAACACTGGCCTCAACACTTATCTTGATACTTTGGGCATCACTCATGAGTTCTCAGCTCCGTACATGCCGCGGCAGAATGGCGTCGTGGAACGCAAGAACAGAACACTTATTGAGATGGCCCGAACGATGCTCGATGAATACAAGACTCCAAGAAACTTCTGGCCTGAAGCCATTGATACTGCATGCCATATTATCAACTGTGTTTATCTTCACAAGCTTCTGAACAAAACATCCTATGAGCTCCTCACTGGTAAGAAGCCAAATGTCAGTTACTTCAGAGTATTTGGTGCCAGGTGCTGGATCAAGGATCCACATCACACTTCAAAATTTGCACCGAAAGCACATGAAGGTTTTATGCTTGGATACAGAAAGGATTCACACTCCTACAGAATCTTCAACCTCTTTCACTATAAAGTGGTTGAA
The DNA here is from genome assembly GCF_002162155.2 of Triticum dicoccoides. Lineage (NCBI taxonomy): Eukaryota > Viridiplantae > Streptophyta > Magnoliopsida > Poales > Poaceae > Triticum > Triticum dicoccoides. Next base: position 715,818,208 of record NC_041382.1, on the reverse strand, counting down.
ACTGTGGATGTGCGGTTCGATGAGACTAATGGCTCGCAAAGAGAGCACCTGCCAAATGTGCTAGATGAAGTTCCATCCAGTGAATCCATCAAGCTTATGGGAATTGGAGAAATCATACTGTTTGAAGCTCAGCCTGAAGAAGAACTCATCATCTCTGCACCTGATCAACCTGAAGACAATGCTCAGCCTGAAGACAATCCTTCCAACAATGACAATGATCAGCAAGAGCAAAATCTTCGTCCTGTTCATACTCGTGTTGCAAATGAAGTACAAATTGAGAAGATAATCGATAGCATCAATGCACCTGGTCCACTCACTCGATCAATGGCAATACAATTAGCAAACTTTTGTGGACACTTTGCATTCGTCTCAATATCTGAACCCAAGAAAGTTGATGAAGCCTTCAGGGAACCTGAATGGATTCAAGCTATGCAAGAAGAGATTAAACAATTTGAACTGAATAATGTATGGGAACTGGTCAAGCATCCTAATCCTCAGAAGCACAATATCATAGGCACTAAATGGATATATCACAACAAGCAAGATGAGCATGGTCAAGTTGTCAGAAACAAAGCTCGTCTCGTTGCTCCAGGATACACTCAAGTTAAAGGAATTGACTTCGATGAAACATTTGCTCCTGTGGCTAGGCTTGAAGCTATACGCGTACTGCTGGCCTATGCAAATCATCATAACATTCTTCTGTATCAAATGGATGTGAAGAGCGCTTTTCTCAATGGCAAGATTGAAGAAGAAGTGTATGTTGCACAACCGCCTGGCTTTGAAGATGCAAAACATCCTGACATGGTTTATAAGCTCAATAAGGCACTGTATGGCCTCAAACAAGCCCCTCGTGCTTGGTATGACACACTCAAGGACTTCCTGAAGAGCAAAAGCTTCAAACCTGGTTCTTTGGATCCCACACTCTTCAGGAAGACATATGATGGTGAACTGTATATGTGCCAAATATATGTGGATGACATTATCTTCGGCTGCACCAACCAGAAATACAGTGATGAGTTTGGATATATGATGCAAGAGCAATATCAGATGTCCATGATGGGTGAACTAAAGTTCTTCCTTGGCCTTCAAATACGACAGCAACGCAACGGCATCTTCATATCTCAAGAGAAATACCTCAAAGATTGCCTGAAGAAGTTTGGAATGCAAGACTGCAAAGGTTACACTACGCCAATGCCAGCTAAACACTATCTGGGTCCCAGCGACAATGGTAAAGAGTTTGATCAAAAGGTATACCGATCCATGATTGGTTCTTTGCTTTATTTATGTGCATCTAGGCCAGATATCATGCTTAGTGTTTGCACATGTGCCCGATTCCAAGCGGCACCCAAGGAATCGCCTCACTTAGCTATGTAGCGAATTCTTCGATATTTGGCTCACACCCCAACACTAGGATTATGGTATCCAAAGGGCTCAGAGTTTGATCTAGTTGGATTCTCGGATGCTGATTATGCTGGTGACAAGGTGGATTGCAAGTCTACATCAGGCACATGTCACTTTCTGGGACGATCACTTGTATGTTGGTCTTCAAAGAAGCAGAACTGTGTATCTCTCTCCACTGCTGAACCTGAATATATTGCTGCTGGATCTTGCTGCGCTCAGCTTCTATGGATGAAGTAAACACTCAAAGACTATGGCATTCATCTGAAGCAAGTGCCACTCTACTGCAACAATGAAAGCGCCATCAAGATTTCTAACAACCCAGTTCAACACTCGAAGACAAAGCACATTGAAATTCGTCATCACTTTCTCAGAGATCATGTCATGAAGGAAGATATTGATATCATACATGTCAACACTGAAGAGCAACTGGCAGATATCTTCACAAAGCCCTTGGATGAGAAAAGGTTTTGCAAGTTACAGTGTGACCTAAATATCTTGGAATCCTCAAATGTCTTGTGATCAGGCACACATCCTAACACTTATGCATGTTGATGACTTAGATGTGCAACACACGAGGTAAAGTATGTCTTCAATCAATGAAGACTTACATTCTGAGTGTGAATACATTAACGTGGAATTTTACTTTGGAGCACCACGATAATTGTGCGCCGTGTCTGGGTCCAATACTTCCTATACGGTGGGTAACGCCACCACCAAATTCTTCCCTTAGAAGTGTTTTTCACATGGCGTTACATTTACAAAGTCTTCGCATTTTGTTTGTCTTCAATGTTAACATGACCTCATGTTTATCTTCAATTTAGTTTCTGTCCTCTACAACATTCACTTATAGCTATGTCTTCACGTTGAATCTTTTGAACTAAGTGAATGTGATCAGACCCTAACCTTTCTATGCTCCTGTCTCAAGTCTATCTATCCAAATCATATGCATTCTATTGAAACTGTCGAATGTATTTGCTGTGTCCTTGTCAGCAGGAGATACAAAGACAAACATTAAATCCGTTTTTAAATTCTCAATCCTTTTGCCTGGAACCCGGAGAAGTGGGAATGACCACCTGACAATCTAGGCGTGCATGGGAATGTGGAACAACCTTCAATGTGTTGCATGATCGCCACATGTCCTTCAGATGTGAACCGCCAGGGGCACATGCGTAATAACGCTGTGCCATCCCTGTCTCTATAAATACACGCCTCACCCCAGTCATTATCTCTTCTTCCACTCTCGCACAAACCCTAGCGCCATAGCTAGTACTCGACGACACCGACGACGAAGCGCTTAGCTGCCGCGACCTCACCGACGCCGTCCTCACGCCGGCCGCGGACATCGTCTTCTCCGCCGTCGCCGTAGGTGTCCTCCGTCGCCAAGTTAGGGCACAGAAGATCAAACTGCTCGGCCTCCTCTCCCACTCCGTCTAGCAGTTCCTCGTGTGGTAAATAAAACCTCTTTTTACAGTCTTTTTGATCCGATAGATTCATCCTTTACAACCACACATGGTTTCTATTCCCACAAGTTGGATCTATCTAATTCTGCATCTCATAGCATGCCTAGTATGTTCACTTATGCTTCACAAAATAGTTAGATTCCTCACTTGTACTTATTCATGGATTCGTACAAATCTGGAACCAACTCTCTACCTATGAGTGAATGTCTTCGCACTATGAGGTCAATGTCTTCTAAACTGATATATCTTCAAAATCTTCTGAGAATGCATATGACCTCTTCCCCTTCCCTCTCACCTTTAATGCTGTCACAGGTACATGTCCATGGGAGAATCCCTTGGTTCTCATAGTCTGCATTCATTTTTAGAGTTCTTGCAGCATCATATAAATTCTCCTGAAGCCAGTTCTTGTCTAACCAGTAGACGGAAGACTTTGACAGTGTTGAAGCCTTTCAGTCTAAACTTCAGGGCAACAGAGAAATCTGCAAGGAAGGGTGGCAGACAACGCCGTGGAAACACCTCAAGAGATTTGCCTCCTAACCTCTATGAGTTGTACAAGACAGATCCAAAGGAGGACTACAATCAGCGGGAAACCCGAATCCAATGGATTCGAAGATATTGGGCAGAACAATGGTACACGTACATGTTCGTGACCCAGGAATATGCTAAGAAAAATGCCATCAAACGACCCTGGGGAGGCATCTTGTACAAAAAACCTTCAACCCAGGTACAGAGCTGAAGCCATTGAACAAGGCTTCTATCCTTGCATGGTCCGTGGACCACAGCCTGCAGATGCAGACCCATCTTCATTGCTATGGTGTCATGACGACAATCTGTTGAAGCACAACTTCCAGTTTGCTAAGAACTCGGCCAAAAAGAACAAGAAGTCGCGGGGATTAGACTTCAATCCAGGCCCCTCTGCTCCTCGTGCTGATGGCACACGCGAAGCTGAACCCAATCTGGTTGGGCCCTTCTATAACTTAGAAGGTCTCATCACTCACATAAAGGTTCAAGGGGCAGTCGTGGATCAACCTGCAGACGACGTTGATTCTGACGAAGCGCCTGCACCACCGAAGCCAAAGAAGCTGAAGAAACCTAAAGCTTCGAAGCCTTCCCCTGCACCAAAGGTTTCACGGGCGAAGCATTTGGCCACTGCACCTCCTGAAGACAGTGTGCAGTCTGAAGATCTTTCACGCATCTCCAAGCCCGCCAAAGTGAAGAAGCCCATGCAACCCACTGGTCAAGCACTGACCCCTGCTGCTGTTTTGCAAAATGAAAATGACGCCATTGATCTGTCCAGTGACGACGATCTTGGTGATGACGCTCTTGAGCAGTTGATCAAGAGCAAGCAAGAGGCGGAAATCTTCAATGACTTCCCTCTCTTTGATGTGGAAATCTTAAACAAGTTTATTGATGAGTGGTTTGATAGTCCAAATGTCAGCTTTGATAATCTTCAGCTTCCTATTGGCCCTAGTGTCGCCTTCCATGGAGCCATTGCTCCTGAGCTGGCTCTAGCTCAGAAAATTGTTGACCGGAAGCATAAGATCGATTATGAAAAGGCTCATTTCAAGAAGCACATGGCCAAGCTCAATGTTGAATACATTCAAAACTTCAAGGTCATGATGCATGAGCTCAAGGAAGCATTCCACAAGAAACGCGAAGAAGCCAAAGGTTCTCGTGAGTGCATGAAGGATCTTGCTGCCAAATGTGTTCAAGGATACAATGAAGCTGAAAAGCGCAAGGCTTTGGAGCGACCAGGCATCGACCCCAGAATGGCTGCCAAGAAGAAGAAGAAGCCAGCTGTGGTAGAGCCAGAAGCATCAAGGTAGGAAGAACCTCGCATTGTCTTCCCTGCCAGTATGACATGCTCGAAGCCTAAGGTCCCCACAGTGGCTTCAGAACTCAAGAAAACAAGGGCAGCTAAAGCCGAAGCCATAAAACGCAAATCCAAAGCCACCACTGATGATGCTCCCCCAACCAAGAAACGGAAAACAAAGAAGAGAGACCAGGCTGCTCCCATAGAGCCCCTTGATGCCGAGCCAATCTCTGTGGCTCGTCCTGCGTCCGAACATCGAGAGCGCCAGTTGATATTTCATGAGCCTGCTTCCACAGAGGCTCCTGAAGCTGAAGACAATCCAGCTGTTGACCCCACCGCAGCTGAAGACATTGATCCTCATGACAATGTTGAAGATGATGAAGTCCTTCCTTAGATCGAGCGCAATTTGGTATCATCGCCTATGCTCATGCACAGCGAGCTCATCAGCATTGGTCGTCCTCTGACGCCAACTGCTCAGGATGCTTCATGGGCTGATCACCCACAACAACAAGACACCCCAAGTGCTCCCCAACCACAAGATGACGATGACTTTGAGGCCCAGCCGACTCCATCTCCACAAGCGTTGCCAACATTCCATAGGCTTCGCAAAGGATCAAGGCCCCAAGTCACTCCAACTTTAAACGTCTCTGAGTCTAAAGCCAAAACGGCTGAAGATATTCCGGCTGCATCAGCCGATGAAGAAGAAGAACCAAGAGTTGAAGTATAAAGAGTTGCTACACCCCCGTCCCACCAAGATGTTGTTCTCGAGGAAAACGTGTCCGACCCTCCAGCTCCTGAAGTGGAGGTTAACAATCCTGAGGCAGCCACCAACATCAACACTGAAGCCAATGACGTTGTCATGGCTGAAGCTAATGTGGCGCCTGAAGCTAATGCGGTGCCAGAAGTGCATGCACCTGAAGCCACTGCAGCGCCCAAAGCCAATACTGATGCACCTGAAGCCACTGCAGCGCCTGAAGCCAATACTGAAGCACCTAAAGCCAATGTGGCCCCTGAAGTCCATGTCAATGACAATGCCAATGCTTCTGTACCCCCCTCCAAGACCTCATACAATTGAGCTGGCATTTGATCGTGGTCAGCCTGTTATGGTCTGATGGCCCATTCTGGTTCCTCCACCTGCTGCGGGTCCATAATTTGACTATCATGTCGAGCACAAACCTCAAGTCCAGAAGCCCAAGCCAAGACTTCCAAGATTCCCAGGCACTGCAACTTCACCTGGGGTCTTCAATGTGAATGGCTTTGTGGCACATAACACCTTCTTCAACAGCGCCAAGAACCCTTACACCAAACCTCTCATTTCATCGGATCGGTTCTGGAGCTATCAGCAGCGCAGCTACTATTCCTGCGTCTTATACAATCAAGGGCGCATATTCCCCATATGCGTCTTGACACTGAAGCTCTAGCTGGCCTGCCCTGTCTAGAAGAAGTGTTGGATTGCTTCAGAGACGCTGGACTCCTGAAATTTGTCACAGACAAGGAACACTGGAATGAAGAGCTTCTGTTACAGTTCTATGCAACTCTTCACATTCGAGGCTACAACAGGGATCCAAAGACTTGGGTCCTTGAGTGGATGACAGGCAATGTCCATCATGAAGCCAAATCTCTTGATATCATTGAGCTCATAGGCCTGCCCACTCCTGGTGAATACTATGAACCAGGTTGTCAACAACACCAGAATGCTTTGGAGAGCATTTTTCAGAAGCCAGAACCCAACATGAGCCAAATGTTGAGCATGATGAAGCCTTTGCCTCACGACGCTGACTACCCATCTGAATTCCTTGTTGAAGACCTAGAGTATCTGCCTCGCACCATTTATCATATCATTAGAAAACTCTATGGCCTGTCAAAGGACATTCATCTGCAACGAAGCTTGAAGGAGCAATGCAGACTTTGGTTTTCTATATCTTAAATGGCATTAGCTTCAATGCTCAAGACTTCTTCATCAGGCAGTTGGCCGCATCTGGCTCCGACATTTTTGGGTTGAAGTTCTATGCTCCATGGGTAATGCGTCTTATCAAGCTTCACTCTGCCTTCAACTATCAACTGTCTGCGCGCAATCATCTTGTATTCTTGCCAGAGGTTGATTTGTTTGTTGAAGTTATTTACCCAGAACCTGCTAAGGATCCCATTTATCTTCACAATGCTGATCGTCAAAACTTCACACAGCCCATTGAAGGCGTTTAGGCAGTCTCGCGTGTTTATCCATTGGCTGGCAATACACGTGCCCCTCGCGCTCAAACTGACGCCACTGGAAGCACCATTGCCCAAAGGCCTCGGAAGTGATCTCGTGTTCTCAATGACCGAAAGCTTCTCGTCGCGCTACACCAGAAACAGGACAAGCATCGTAACTGGCTTAAGTGTCAGATGCAAAGCCTCTTGGTGGATGTCAATCGCATTCGCAATCTTGCCACCAAGAATGCCTTTGTTACTCATGAAACCTGTCGAAGGTCTTGGAAGAGTTTGACATTGCTTAGTGCTGAAGCTGATCTGCAGGACGATGGCTTCACCGAAAGATTCAAGTTTGACACAACTCCTCCAAGGAATGCTCACTTGCGTTGGACTCCCTCACTTGAAGACTCTGACTATTCGTCCTCAGCTGCGACAGTGAATGCCAGAGTCATCGATGACCAAGATGATGCAACTTCATCTCCTCCAACTTCAGTGCGTGTCGACACTGCACCAAGTTCTTCAGCACCACCGGACCTCAACAACGACCCTGCTGCCTCGCCTGCACCTCATGGGAACGAGTAGGCGCTCTATGTCTTCAAACCTTTTTGGTCCTTACCGACAAAAGGGGGAGAATCATATGAGCTGATAGTCTTCAAGCGGGTCCATATGGGTGGTTGCTTTACTTTTTGCTACTTTTGCCAAGTGCTTACAACTCTCACTTTTCGATACATTTGGTTCTTTGAGTTGTAACACTTAAACTTGATGGTCATCTGCTACTTATTTGCTATTCTGTGATGCGATGATAAATTCCGCATGTGCGATGATAACTTCCGCACTTAGGTCATTTTGCAGACGTCCATTTTTCATTATGCATGTCATTATCTTCCTTATATCAAATCATGCATGATGAATTGTCATCATAAGGTGAAGAGGATCTCCAAAAGTACAACCTGCCATGTGCATTTGCATTCCAAAAGCAAATTACTTATATGCACATCTTCAGGGGGAGCCTTTGCCATTTATGAAGACAATGCCCTATTCTTTACAATTTCACATATTTTATTCCCTGTTGAAAACTTCAACCAGTTTGTCATCAATCACCAAAAAAGGGGGGGGGGATTGTAAGTGCATCTAGTGCCACCCCTAGTTGGTTTTGGAGCATTGACGACAAACCTGGTTGATGGACTAATGTGTTTGTGAGAATTGCAGGACAACACAGGTAGAAGTCCCTCATTGATTCAGTTTTCCTACCAGAGATGACCCCTAAAAATGTATGAAGACATTGAAGTCAAAGGTGGTATGTGAAGACATTCACATTGAAGACTATGACAAGAAAAGACATTGCATGAAGACTATGGAGCGCGAAGACTTAGTTGTTTCGTTGTTCTTTTTCTTCTTTGTTGAGTCATAGGAACCATCATACTATTAAGTGGGGTCCAAGTGAACCAGTTAGAATGACTGAAGTGATGCTTAACCAAAATCTTATGTCTTCGAGCGAAGACAATGAGAGCAAATCTTATCCAGAGCTGGATAAGTCAACTTTGCTTGTAGCCCAAGTAAAGTTGCCGTGTGTGTTTGAAATCTGACCGTTGGGACACGTGTCTGTTCCTTAGTGACCCAGGGTCATGTCAGACAAATCAGGTCGGGTTGCCTAGTGGCTATAAATAGCCCATCCCCTACAACCATAAATGGTTGGCTGCTCAGAGTTAGTGTACGGCTTTTGTCGTTTGAGAGCAACCCACCTCGACGCCCTTGAGAGAGAATTCCTTACGAGGACAAAGCCCAAAACACCCAGAGCCAAAGAGTGTTAGGCATCACTGAAGTCTTCCTATCTGTGTGATCTGAAGACTTATTACACTTGAGGACTGTGAATCCTCCAGCCGGTTAGGCGTCGCGTTCTGAGCATCCAAGAGTCATTGTGGATCGCCGGTGAACGAAGTCTGTGAAGGTTTGGAAGTCTACCTTGAAGACTTACCAGAGTAATTGGGCAAGGACTGGGTGTCCTTAGCTCAAGGGGAATAAGGTGAAGACGCGGTCTTCTGAGTTGAATCTCAGCCTCCCTAACCAGACGTACAGTTGTCACAACAACTGGAACTGGCCCAACAAATCATTGTCTTCAACGAGTCACTGGTTCCATTCTTCCCATCTCTTTATTTGCAAATTGGTCCTTGTGAAGTCATTGCCTGTTTGCATTATCTATTTGTCTTCATTGTGTGACTGCTTGTTCTGTTTGGCTTCGTACCATCTTCCATCCTGATCTATACTGCCTAGCTGCTATTAGTCTTTGTGCTTTCATCTCATTGAATACTTGACCATGGCTTGCTTAGTGTAGTCTACCTTCCGCTGCATGGTAATAGGTCTGTTTCTATCGTTTGTCTTCGAAACTTCCATGTTTTGAAGATTTTCATAAAAATCACCTATTCACCCCCCTCTAGTTGATCACTAGCACTTCCATCATCTATGTTGCAAAAACAGTGAAGACGGTTTTTTTTTGCAATACAGTCTCTGTTCAAATGTTTCTGCAACATAAGCTCTGTTGCAAACGATTTTGAAACACTCCATTTGTTGCAATAGACTAAAAAGATCCGCCAGCGGACGTGTAGCATGACCCATAAATGATTCTGTTTTTTTGCAGGGAAATAGATGATTCTCTTTCACATCGATACTTCAGAATGATACATGACCAACAATCTCAGAATAGTCTTGCCATGACATGGTAAGTACGATCAATCCTCGTACTTATGCCATTCAAAGTTGGGCAATGCTAGACCTACGTAAGGTCTGTTAGGTGTTTTACCTAAATAGCATCATGGACAAAGATTATTGGATCGGTTAGAGGGGAGGAGCCCAGCCCTGTTAAAATCAGGGGTGGAGTTTGTAGCCACTTCCTATGTACTCTCTCTATTCTCAAATATAAGTCTTTCTAGAGATTCCAATAAGTAACTACATACAGAACAAAATAAGTAAATCTACACTTTATAGTATGTCTACATACATCCGTATGTTGTAGTCCATTTAAAATGTCTAAAAGGACTTATTTTTAGAAACGGAGGGAGTAGAATTATCGTTCAAAATTCAGTATATGCTACGTACCATCCCCGCTTCTTTTGTGAGTAGAAAAAAGTGTCATGCTGCAACTATAACATCACCACCAACTCTTGATTGGGCGTGATCTGCATTAGAACTCCTATGTGCATTTACTTTCATCCATCCCACAACAAGAGGTAAACAAATGCCATACAAATGTCGTTAGTCCTAATAGAATCTTTAGGCTTTCACCTTGAAAATTCCTACTTGTGACTAATACTCTAGATTGGATAACATTCGCTCTGTAGAAAAAATAACAAACTAATCCATTGATCAGTGCATTAACTTTCCATTAGAAAAATGGCATCGTTGTGATAGTGCCAAGGTTGCAAAAATAAAAATCCATTGATCAGTGCATTAACTTTCCATTAGAAAAATGGCATCATCGTGGAAGTGCCAAGTTTGCAAAAATAGAAATAGCGGCGTAATTCTCATGTTTTCATCCATTCTCTAAAGGAGACTATGTAGTCGAGACTTGCGACAGAGCGAGAAATAGAGAAGAATTGAAATACTACACAGTGTAATATTTCAATTGTTAAATCTCATATAATCATTTCCACCTACATCCGTTCCGTCCGGGTGTGTAGAGGGATGTCCGCTTATTTGTTAACCACCTACAACCATTTTCATCTTCTTTTTTTGACAAAGGATGAATTTTATTGGCTCAAAATAAAGCACTAAAAGGATACAAAACATAATGAGCACACGCCCGGCCTCTGTATAGGTAGGATGCACATAGCCAACACCTACACACACATAAAAAACACGCCAACAAATAGCAAAGCCATATAAGACCAAAGCTATGCAAAGGTGAGAGAAGAAAAACCCAAAGAGATCAGATTCCATTTGTAAACTCCAAGCATGACCATATTCACACCAACTATCTTATGACATCACAAAGATGGCGAGATTCTTCAACAACAACGCCTTCAGAAAGGGAGCAGTGCTCAAGCGAATCCGTCACCGGATCCAACCACCCAGGTTGTCATCTAGGTTTTCACCCTGAAGAACCAATTTAAACATATCTGAGCAATGCCTTCAACAAGGTAACAACGTCAGAACATCACCATTGCTAGGTATAGTCAGACCTAGGCTTTCACCCCGGAGCTCGAGACAGGGTGTTGAGTAGCACCGCAATTGACATCACCTATGTGTTGTCGCCACCACTTTTGCATAATCTCTGCAACTACGACGGCCGTCGTTGTACAACCATCCCTTTATGTCAAGCCATTGTGCAAAGCTTGCATCTCACCATGAAGTCAACATGAGATCTGAAGGGCGAAATCCTTATGAAGATCTGAGTGGCCACCATGATCCGCCGCTCCAAAGGCTGGCCGGTGCAACCACGGATAGGCCCAAAGGAATCAGAGCTAGCCACGCTTGCCAGAGACGTCGAAGATGCACGTGCCTGGCCAGGCATGCACCATGCCACGGCCTGCTCGTCATGCAGCACCACGGGAGGCCACAATGGAGCCTCCGCTGGTCCATGCCTGCGTGAGACCATGGTCGTGTCCTTACATTACCCCCACCTCTTGCACCCGCCAGCACACAAGGTCCAACTACCAATTCCCGTCCAGCTCGAAGACCATCAGATCCACCGTGAGGGCGCCGGCAGATGGTCCCACTATCGCCAAAGCCGTCTGGGCTTTGCGGCGGTGAGAGGAGAGGAGGAGGAGAGAGGATCCCTAGGCCACCGAAGTTGGGGCGCTCCGGTGCGGTCGTGGAGCCGCACGGGAGCTCCGCACCGGAGCATGATTTTCCGATTGGTTCTTTGGGGCAAGTCTACATAGTATGTAGTATGACATTTGTTAACCGTCTATTTTTTTTTTGAAATTCAATCATGCCTTTATTTAAGCATCCCAAACAGGGATTTCGTCCGAAATTGTCTGCAAAAGAAAGTCTGGGGGCACATGCAGCCACACCTTACTTAATTTAGTTGAAATTGCTTCCCTAGCTAACAAGTGGGCAGCTTTATTAGCATCCCGCCTAACCCACGCAATCTTACAACTCTCCGTTGAGGCCAGCAGGAGCTTGACCTCCTCCACCACGGGCCCTAGCGGTGAGAGGTCCTTCTGCGTGCCTTGGAGCTTACATACGATCTCCTTGCAATCCATCTCGATGTGTAAGTTGGCGATGTTCAGCTCCTCGGCCACTTGTGCGGCCCTTCTGCATGCTAGGAGTTCAGTCCTTGCGGGGTCACTTCCCAGTGGAAGGACATGGCAAAAACCTCCTAAGAAAGCACCGTCATGGTTCCGAAAGACCAGCCCGGCCCCACCGTTGTCCCCTCCTTTCGATGTGGCTCCGTTGACGTTTACCTTCACCCACCCCTCCTCCGGGGGCCTCCATTTCTCCTTCACCGCCACCGTGTTCTGCTTGCTCTTCTGGCCATGTATCGATTGCCACTCGCCCATTAGATGGAAGACTCTTTTGGCCATCATCTCTGCCTCCTCGATCCGCTGCCCATCGCGTGCATTATTCCTCGCGAGCCAGAGCGCGTATGCACCCTGAACCATGACCGCTCACTCATCATCCATAGCCTCCGCGAACCATGACATCAACCATCTCGACAATGCACTCTGGGAGCTAGCTGACTCCGGCGGGATCGCCACCGGTACCCCCAATTCCGACTGCATTACCTTCCAGAACTTAGCAGAGTGACAACAGCCCCAGAATATGTGATAGTTTGTTTCTTCCCGCCCACACGCCGAACAAAAGACTCCCTGCTTGATCTTCCTCCTTAACAATTCCGCTCCCACAACAAGGCCGTTCCTAATCAACCGCCACATGTGGATTTTAACTTTGCCCGGCGCTATCGTATCCCATAGGCTCAGCCAAGACTTGTGGTCCGCCACTGAGGATGAAGACTCCGGACGTCCGGATCTTACCCTCTTCTGACTCATGCGGAGATGGTATGCTGAGCGGACCGTGAAGACACCATTCTTGGTGTAGTTTCAAGCTTGGTAGTCTTGCACCCCCGGTCCCCCAACTGGTATTTGAAGAATCTCTTGAGCCTCATCCGGGGCGAACATTTCCTGTACTTTTTGTTTGTCCCATGAGGAACCATCGGCTTCGAGCAGGTCCCCAACACGAGTAATGCCTGTGATGTAGCTTTGTCCCAGTGGCTTGAGGCTACCGCTCCTTGGGAGCCAATTATCATGGTGGATCAGTATTCGTGACCCATCTCCAATACGCCATATCAGGCCGTCCACGAGGAGATCACGACCATGCAATATGCTTCTGAATGTGTATGACCCGCTGGCAGGACACATTGCATTAAGAATCGACCCATGGGGAAAATACCGCGCCCTCAGAACACGTCCACACAGCGAGTTTGGCACTTGCAGCAAGCGCCAAGCTGCTTTGGCAAGCATAGCTTGGTTGAAAGCTTCCGGGTCCCTAAAACCCAGCCCTCCTTCATGCTTTTGCGTGCACATTTTGTCCCACCCAATCCAGTGCATCTTCTTATGACCATCTGTTTCACCCCACCAGAAGTTTGAAGCAATTGATGACAGGTTCCCGCACATTTTCTTTGTGAGTTGAAAACAGCTCATGGTAAAAGTTGGTGTGGATTGCAGTCCGGATTTGACTAGGACCCCCCTCGCCATTTTTGATAAACCTTGACCCTTCCATCCCGATACTTTGCCCTTAGCACTATCCTTGACGTACGTAAATGTACCATCCTTAGCTCTCCCCACTACCGTAGGGAGGCCTAAATATCGTTCAATCAGGGCCTCCTCCGTTATATCCAACACTTGCTTGAGCTCGTTCTTGTCATCATCCGGGGTATCTTTACCAAAGAATATCGCCGACTTATGAATATTTACTTTCTGGCCCGATGCGGCTTCATAGTCATGCAATATAGAATGTAGAGTCTCGAAATTTGCCCTTGAGCCCTCCACAAAGACCACACTATCGTCAGCAAACAACAGGTGAGTGACCGTTGGGCCACCACCTCCAAACGACACCCCCTTGATGTTTCCCTCTCTCTGAGCCTCCTTTAGTAATGCAGAGAAGCCCTCCACACAAAACAAGAACATGTATGGGGAAAGCGGATCCCCTTGTCGAAGCCCCCTGGTAGGGTCAAAACTCTCAGAGAGCCCGCCGTTAAGTTTCACCGAGAATTTTGCAGACTTCACGCATCTCATGACCATTTCTTTCCAATGACCAGAGAAGCCAAATTTCAGCAACATCTGTTCAAGAAAGTCCCACTCAACTCTGTCATATGCCTTCATCATGTCCAGCTTGACTGCACAGATAGGTTTTCTCCTTTTCCTCTTCCTTATAGCATGGACACACTCATAGGCAACTAGAACATTATCAGTAATCAGTCTACCTGGCACAAACGCACTTTGCTCCTCAGAGATCATGAAAGGAAGAACAACCTTCAAGCGATTGGCCAGTGCCTTCGCTGCAATCTTATACAGAACGTCACATAAACTGATTGGACGGAATTGCGCCAACAATTCAGGTGACTTAACTTTTGGGATCATTACAATTATCGTGTCATTGAAGCCATCGGGGCCGCAGATCCGGCGAGGAATTCACGGACCGCAGCACACACATCGTCCTTAGCCAGCACCCAGTGGTGTTAGTAGAACATGGCCGGGAGGCCTTCCAGGCCCGGCGCCTTCGTAGGCCCCATCTAGAAGAGAGCGAGCTCTATCCCCGCATCAATGAACGGAGCATCAAGTTTTGCATTCATCTCCTCTGTCACGGATGCCTCAATGTGTTGTAGCACGTTTTCTCCATCCCTCGAGCCCTTAGAAGCAAATAAGTGCGCATAGAATTGGGCAGCCATCTTCCTCACCCCTTCATCATCCGAGCACTTCGACCCGTCCTCGCGCCGAAGTGCCTTGACCGTGTTCTTTCGTTTTCGGTGTGAGGCACGGTTTTGAAAATATTTAGTGTTTTGATTGCCCTCTTGCAACCAGTCTATGCGCGAACGTTGTTTGTAAAACACCTCCTCTCTTTCATACAGCTCATGTAGCTGGTCTTCGATCTCCTTGATCTCTGTTCTGTAACCCGTCCTGGCAGCCCTCTCTTTTGCATCAATCAGTTGCGCTTTGAGATGGCCAATTTGCTTCCTGATAGAGCCAAAAACCCTCCGGCTCCATTCCTGCATGGATCTCATGGCGTCTCGCAGGCTGTTGCATGTCGTCGCTAGCCGGCCTCCTCCCTGGTTGGCTGCATGTGCCTCCTCCCATGCAGTGGCCATCATTGTCTCGTACTGCTCATGCCGCAGCCACGCTGCCTCGTACATGAAATGACGCTGCCCGCGCTCGCCCTTGTCCCCGGTCATTTTCAATGCTTTTATAACTAGCGCCTGGTGGTCAGATTCCTCCGTCATGACATGGATCACTTTAGTGGCTGGGAAGAGCTGAGCAAAATCCCCGTTACATGTCGCCCGGTCCAGCCGTACCTGAATGTTCTCCACTCCCTCTCTCTTGTTGTCCCATGTAAAACGGTACCCCGAGAAGCCGAGATCTACCAAACCGCAGTCGGTTAGGCAGTCCTCAAACTTTTCTATTTGCCCTCTATTTCTTGGGTTACCCCCTAGTTGCTCATCCTGGCTTCGCGCCTCGTTAAAGTTGCCCGCACATAGCCACGACAAGTTATCTTGGGTATGAAGATAGCGCAGTGCATCCCACGTCCGCGATCTTTTATCCACACATGGCTCTCCATAGATTCCAGTGAATCTAAAGGAGGTTCCATCACACGCAATCGTAGCATCAATGTAATATTGGCACCACGGCTTAACTGTGACCTCAATATGATCTCTCCACCATAGCGCCAAACCTCCACTCTTTCCTTTACAATCCATCGCCACCCCTTTTGTGAACCCCAAGCTCCACTTGAGTCTCTCCATCACTCCCGATCTTTTTTTAGTTTTTGATAAAAATACCACCTCTAGGTTGTATGACCTAATCAGGTCTCGTAGCTCCCCGACTGCCGAGTCCAACCCCAATCCTCGGCAGTTCCAGGCAAAGATAATCATTGCTCTCGGTGGCCCTGCCCAGTGGCAGGGTCCGCCATTAGCTTGTCATTCTCCTCAATACGATCAAACACCGAAGATGTCTTCTGTCTAGTATCACGAATGAATGACTCATCCCCCTTGTGCCTTTCACAATCCGCTTTTGGTACCCACATCTGCCGCGGCCTTCTTTTCCTTGAGCCAGGAGTGTCACGGGGGCTGTCTCCTCTCCTCCTTCTTTCATCAAACTCTTGCCTGGGCTTTCGGACGTAGTACCCCCTCTTCCTCTCTTGCGGGTAGGTCGAATGGTACCCTTGCCTGTTCTCGCCTCCTCTGCTCGAAGACCCCCTCTTCCAATGGCTCCTTTCTTCATATTGCTTTCGTTCGTACTCTCGTTGCCACTGCTGCGCCTTGAGCTGTTCCCTGAGATCCCTCTCTTTCTTCCTCTCAATTTCATGTCTCAGATCTCTCGCTTCTGGCCAGTCACCCCTGTGCTTCTCCTTGCTTGGGGAAATAACTATCCTTTTCTCTCGTCGGTTCTGCTCACTAGTGCGGCTATCCCCCAGACGACCAAACTCGACATTCAGATTGTGTTTCACCGGCATATCTCAAGCGCGAGCATGGCTGTCCTGCTCCCTGTTCTTTCCATCGGATTGTGAACTCATGAAGCTACTGGCGCTGGCATTGTTGTTTTTTCCACCTTTCACCTCGTTCTTGGAGCCAGTGCTCCTCCCCGGTGATGCTCGTAGCCAGCCTCCCCATTGCGCTGCTTTGTCAACAGGTGGGACACATCGTCCATTTTCATGCACCAAACGCCCACATTCGAAGCAGAAGTAGGGGATCTTCTCATAGTGAAAGTCATACCACGTACCCACTTTGTCCTCTTGAGAGTTTTTGAGGAAAAACCCCCGCACTAAAGGCTCAAAAGCATGATCCTAGCTCTGACACGCAGTTGGCTCCCTCTTGCCATCCCATCCTTGTCAACATCCACTTTTACCACTTCACCAAGCCAATTGCCCAAAGCCTTTCCGAAGGCCTCCGTCCTCTTGCCTGGTGGGAGATCAGCGATTTTAACCCAGACATCTATCCTATCAAAGACCTGAAGGAAATATGCCCTAGAGGCAATAATAAAGTTATTATTTATTTCCTTATATCATGATAAATATTTATTATTCATGCTAAAATTGTATTAACCGGAAACATAATACATGTGTGAATACATAGACAAACAGAGTGTCACTAGTATGCCTCTACTACACTAGCTCGTTGATCAAAGATGGTTATGTTTCCTAACCATAGACATGAGTTGTCATTTGATTAACGGGATCACATCATTAGGAGAATGATGTGATTAACATGACCCATTCCGTTAGCTTAGCACACGATCGTTTAGTATGTTGCTATTGCTTTCTTCATGACTTATACATGTTCCTATGACTATGAGATTATGCAACTCCTGTTTACCGGAGGAACACTTTGTGTGCTACCAAACGTCACAACGTAACTAGGTGATTATAAAGGTGCTCTACAGGTGTCTCCGAAGGTACTTGTTGGGTTGGCGTATTTCGAGATTAGGATTTGTCACTCTGATTGTCGGAGAGGTATCTCTGGGCCCTCTCGGTAATGCACATCACTTAAAGCCTTGCAAGCATTGCAACTAATGAGTTAGTGGCGGGATGATGTATTACGGAACGAGTAAAGAGACTTGCCGGTAACGATATTGAACTAGGTATTGAGATACCGATGATCGAATCTCGGGCAAGTAACATACCGATGACAAAGGGAACAACGTATGTTGTTATGTGGTTTGACCGATAAAGATCTTCGTAGAATATGTAGGAGCCAATATGAGAATCTAGGTTCCGCTATTGGTTATTGACCGGAGATGTGTCTCGGTCATGTCTACATAGTTCTCGAACCCGTAGGGTCCGCATGCTTAACGTTACGATGACAGTTTTATTATGAGTTTATATGTTTTGATGTACTGAAGGTTGTTCGGAGTCCCGGATGTGATCATGGACATGACAAGGAGTCTCGAAATGGTCGAGACATGAAGATTGATATATTGGAAGCCTATGTTTGGATATCGGAAGTGTTCCGGGTGAAATTAGGATTTTACCGGACTACCGGGAGGTTACCGGAACGCCCCGGGAGCTTAATGGGCCTTCATGGGCCTTAGTGGAAAAGGAGGACATCAAGAGGAGTATGGAGCGCGCGCCCCTAGGCCCAAACTGAATTGGTTTAGGGCAAGGGGGCCGGCCCCCCTCTTTCCTTCTTCCCCCTCCCAAGTCCTAATCCAAATATGAAAGGGGGGAGTCCTACTCCCGGTGGGAGTAGGACTCCTTCTGGCGCGCCTAGCCCTGGCCGGCCTCACCCCCCTTGCTCCTTTATATACAGGGGCAGGGGGGCACCATAGAGACACAACATTAGATCATTGATCTCTTAGCTGTGTGCGGTGCCCCCCTCCACTATAGTCCACCTCGATAATACTGTAGCGGTGCTTAGGCGAAGCCCTGCGTCGGTAGAACATCAACATCGTCACCAAGCCGTCGTGCTGACAAAACTCTCCCTCAACACTCGGCTGGATCGGAGTTCGAAGGATGTCATCGGGCTGAACATGTGCTGAACTCGGAGGTGCCGTACGTTCGGTGCTTGATCGGTCGGATCATGAAGACGTACGACTACATCAACCCTGTTGTGCTAACGCTTCTGCTTTCGGTCTACGAGGGTACGTAGACAACACTCTCCCCTCTCGTCGCTATGCATCACCATGATCTTGCGTGTGCATAGGAATTGTTTGAAATTACTATGTTCCCCAACAGTGGCATCCGAGCTTGATTTTATGCGTTGATGTTATATGCACGAGTAGAACACAAGTGAGTTGTGGGCGATATAAGTCATACTGCTTACCAGCATGTCATACTTTGGTTCGGCGGTATTGTTGGATGAAGCGGCCCGAACCGACATTACACGTACGCTTACGTGAGACTGGTTCTACCGACGTGCTTTGCACATAGGTGGCTGGCGGGTGTCAGTTTCTCCAACTTTAGTTGAACCAAGTGTGGCTACGCCCGGTCCTTGCAAAGGTTAAAATAGCACCAACTTGACAAACTATCGTTGTGGTTTTGATGCGTAGGTAAGAACGGTTCTTGCTAAGCTCGTAGCAGCCACGTAAAACTTGCAACAACAAAGTTGAGGACGTCTAACTTGTTTTTGCAGGGCATGTTGTGATTTGATATGGTCAAGACATGATGCTAAATTTTATTGTATGAGATGATCATGTTTTGTAACCGAGTTATCGGCAACTAGCAGGAGCCATATGGTTGTTGCTTTATTGTATGCAATGCAATCGCCCTATAATGCTTTACTTTATCACTAAGCGGCAGCGATAGTCGTGGAAGCATAAGATTGGCGAGATGACAACGATGCAACGATGAAGATCAAGGTGTCGCGCCGGTGACGATGGTGATCATGACGGTGCTTCGGAGATGGAGATCACAAGGACAAGATGATGATGGCCATATCATGTCACTTATATTGATTGCATGTGATGTTTATCTTTTATGCATCTTATCTTGCTTTGATTGATGGTAGCATTATAAGATGATCCCTCACTAAATTATCAAAGTATAAGTGTTCTCCCTGAGTATGCACCGTTGCGAAAGTTCTTCGTGCTGAGACACCACGTGATGATCGGGTGTGATAGGCTCTATGTTAAAATACAACGGGTGCAAAACAGTTGCACACGCGGAATACTCAGGTTAAACTCGACGAGCCTAGCATATAACAGATATGGCCTCGGAACACGGAGACCGAAAGGTCGAGCGTGAATCATATAGTAGATGTGATCAACATAGTGATGATCACCATTGAAACTACTCCATCTCACATGATGATCGGACATGGTTTAGTTGATTTGGATCACGTGATCACTTAGAAGATTAGAGGGATGTCTATCTAAGTGGGAGTTCTTAAGTAATATGATTAATTGAACTTAAATTTATCATGAACTTAGTACCTAATAGTATCTTGCTTGTCTATGTTGATTGTAGATAGATGGCCCATGCTGTTGTTCCGTTGAATTTTAATGCGTTCCTTGAGAAAGCAAAGTTGAAAGATGATGGTAGCAATTACACGGACTGGGTCCGTAACTTGAGGATTATCCTCATTGCTGCACAGAAGAGTTACATCCTGGAAGCACCGCTATGTGTACCTCCTGCGCCAGCAACTGCAGACATTGTGAATGCCTGGCAGTTGCGTGTTGATGACTACTCGACAGTTCAGTGTGCCATGCTTTACGGCTTAGAACCGGGACTTCAACGATGTTTTGAACGCCATGGAGGATATGAGATGTTCCAGGAGTTGAAGTTAATATTTCAAGCAAATTCCTGGATTGAGAGATATGAAGTCTCCAATAAGTTCTACAGCTGCAAAATGGAGGAGAATAGTTCTGTCAGTGAACATATACTCAGAATGTCTGGGTACCATAATCACCTGACTCAGCTGGGAGTTGATCTTCCGGTTGATAGTGTCATTGACAGAGTTATTCAATCACTGCCACCAAGCTACAAGAGCTTCGTGATGAACTATAATATGCAAGGGATGAATAAAACAATTCCCGAGCTCTTCCCAATGCTAAAGGCTGCGGAGGTAGAAATCAAGAAGGAGCATCAAGTGTTGATGGTCAACAAGACCGCTAGTTTCAAGAAAAAGGGCAAAGGGAAGAAGAAGGGGAACTTCAAGAAGAATAGCAAGCAAGTTGCTGCTCAAGAGAAGAAACCCAAGTCTGGACCTAAGCCTGAAACTGAGTGCTTCTACTGCAAGCAGACTGGTCACTGGAAGCGGATCTGCCCCAAGTATTTGGCAGATAAGAAGGATGGCACGGTGAACAGAGGTATATGTGATATACATGTTATTGATGTGTACCTTACTAATGCTCGCAGTAGCACCTGGGTATTTGATACTAGTTCTGTTGCTAATATTTGCAACTCGAAACAGGGGCTACGGATTAAGCGAAGATTGGCTAAGGACGAGGTGACGATGCGCATGGGAAATGGTTCCAAAGTCGATGTGATCGCGGTCGGCACGCTACCTCTACATCTACCTTCGGGATTAGTATTATACCTAAATAATTGTTATTTGGTGCCAGCGTTGAGCATGAACATTATATCTGGATCTTGTTTGATGCGAGACAATTATTCATTTAAATCAGAGAATAATGGTTGTTCTATTTATATGAGTAATATCTTTTATGGTCATTGTCGGTGTCAAAACCGGCGGATCTCGGGTAGGGGGTCCCGAACTGTGCGTCTAGGCCGGATGGTAACAGGAGGCAGGGAACACGATGTTTTACCCAGGTTCGGGCCCTCTTGATGGAGGTAAAACCCTACGTCCTGCTTGATTAATATTGATGATATGGGTAGTACAAGAGTAGATCTACCACGAGATCAAGGAGGATAAACCCTAGAAGCTAGCCTACGGTATGATTGTTGTATATGGAGTTGATTGCCTACGGACTACAACCCTCCGGTTTATATAGACATCGGATAGGGTTAGGGTTACATAGAGTCGGTTACAATGGTAGGAGATCTTGAATATCCGCATCGCCAAACTTGCCTTCCACGCCAAGGAAAGTCCCATCCGGACACGGGACGAAGTCTTCAATCTTGTATCTTCATAGTCCTGGAGTCCGGCTGAAGGTATAGTCCGGCTACCCGAACACCCCCTAATCCAGGACTCCCTCAGTAGCCCCCGAACCAGGCTTCAATGATGACGAGTCCGGCGCGTAGATTGTTCGGCATTGCAAGGCGGGTTCTTCTCCAAATCTTGTGTACCTGTAGGAATATTGTCCGATTTTTGTAATGTAGTGTTCCTCGGCTTCCACTCCCAATAATGGCCGTCTTCCACGTGTCAAACGAATGTGAAAGGCCAGAGCGTTTTTACATCCACGCCCCTAGCCGTATAAACGAGCCGCCTATTTAACGGGATGGGGATTTAGGTCCAAACCACATCTTCTCCTCTCCGCGAGTTATCATCAGAGCGCTTCCAGCAAAGGTCCATTCCAACATGACCAGCCATCGCAGCTCCTCCCCTCGCCCCTCCGGTCCCAAACCCGGGGACTGGGAGAGTTGCACCATCCCGCATAGCGAGTTAGTGTCGCTTCAGGCCAAGGGATTTCTCCCTCAGGCATACATGGTCCCGGTCCGAGCCGGTCTCGCCACCTATAATGGCGGAAAACAAGCGGAGAGCACCCCCAATCCTTCTAAAGGAGAGCGGGTGTGCCTCGTCCCCTATCTAATAAGGGGACCGGGGTTTCCAATTCATCCATTTCTCCGCGGGCTTCTGGAGTTCTACGGCCTCCAGCTGCACAATCTCACGCCCGCCTCCGTATTACATATTGCGGGTTTCGTCGCCCTTTGCGAGCTATTTTTAGGCGTTGAGGCTCATTTCGCGCTGTGGAAGAGGTTATTCTGCCTGGTGCCCCGTTCTCGAGAGGGGTCTATATACCAAGTGGGCGGAGCCGAAGTATGGCGCATCGCCGGGACCGGATACTTATCCGGAACCCCAAAGAAGGCGTCCGAGGACTGGCCTTCGGAATGGTTTTACATAGATGACGTCCCGCTACCGGACCCTATCCGGGTCGGTCTCCCTGAGTTCAACAATGCCCCATTAAAGAAACGCTTGAGCTGGCGTCCGCGAAGCTCTCAGAAAGAAAGCGACAGAGACGTCCTTTACCCGATGGGCCGGATAAGACTGTTGGCTCATTCCGGACTAACCATGATTGGAGTCATGGCCGCATGCATTATGCGGGGGGTGCAGCCGCTTCATATAGAGGCCACCCCATGTGGGATTTCAATGGGGAGGATGAGGCCACCCGTTACGGTCGTAAGGGGCCGGCCTCAGCTGCCGCCCTAGTAAAAATCTTATCCTCTTTGTACAAGGGAGAAATGGAGGAATTCCTCCGCGTCAATCCGCAGGCCGGATTTACTATGTACGATCCTCCAAGTTGGGTAAGTGAATAATTGCGCTTGCCCATTTGTTTTATACTCCCACGGTTAGATATGTAGTCTAACGACTTCAGTGCAGGAACTGCGATAGGAGGTAAAAGATATAAACAGCTTCCCTCCACAGCCCGAGGACCCAGAACGGTCCCTCGATCCGGACTCCAAAGAGGACCCGGACATATCGGTGGAGCTTATCGACGGGGTGTTCCATCAGCTAAGCAAGGACAATACCTTGGTAGCCATCACGGCTGATTACCCAGGGTTAATCCCGGCCTCCCAGGTGACAGAAACCGGAGTCTCATTCCCTTGAGAGAGATTCCACTCTCACGTATTCCGGTGTTTCTGACGACAACCGTGTTTTGCAGGGGAGATTTCCAAGGCAGGAGGCCGAACCTGCGGTGGCTAGCCAACGAGGGGCCGCAGGACCCCATGGGGCAAAAAGAATGCAGTCCGGACTGAGATGCCGGCGCAAAGGTATAGCGCACCCTCTGTTTCCCTGGCGTTATTCTGTCAGGGCATATTAACGTTCGTGCTATCTTCAGAACGAAGAGACCTCGCCGGACTACATCCGGAGAGGTTGCCAATCGCGCCCCCACCAGCCAGGCTCCAACGCCTGGCCAGGAAGCGGAGGCGAGCACAAGGCGCGCACCGGACGCTCCTCCGACAGAGGATGCGGACAGGCTGTCTGCCACAAATTCTGAAGTGGAGAGTGCCATGGACCATAGGCGTCGCCGGACAGTTCTATGCAACGCTTGTTTCTCCCAAGAGGCTTTAGATGCCTTTAATTCGGGAGATGCGTACCTCCGTGCCGCTCAAAATGGTTTAGCCAGAGCCATGGAGCAGTATGTGAAAGACATACGGGTAAGAAAATTTTGGTCAAATATAGATATACCAGTAGCCCCCGAGACTTGAAACAGTTAGAGCAACTGATTTAAGGATCATTTAATAAGCAGGTTCTTACAGAGAAGAATACCGTACTGTCCCAGGAGCTGGAAAAGTGCAAGGCCCAACTAGAGGCCGCACTAGCCGCAGCAGGGGAGCCCAAAGAGACCCCCTCAGGTAAGATATGCTTCGAAAGATTAGCATTGTGCGGCGTGGGTGCAAATCTGACAAATCATGTTGCAGATGGCGCCGGACTCGATCCGGAAAAGCAACAACTCTTACGCCGGCTAAAGGCCAGTGAGAGTATGTTGACAAAGGTGAGGCGAGAGAAGAATGATCTTCAGGATGCCAACACCAGGCTGGACGTCGAACTTAAAGATGTTCGTGGCAAGCTGTCGGAATCCACGAGGGAGAATCAGCGACTTCGACGCGGCATATTCAGTAAGTGCTTGAACGAACTTTGAAAAAAAAGAGTTCGACGAGGAAGTCGGCTAACAGAGTAATGTCTGTAGGTATGATCACAGGTCGTCCTGTAGAGGAGATGCCCGGTTCTACGGGTGACCTTCTTCCCGAACTCATGCAACTACACGAGCGAATTCGGCAGGCGATGCGAGGTGTTGCCCAAGCCTTATGGCCTGCCCACTCCATGCCCGAGGGCCTTGGAGAGCTTGTGGAGAAGCTGAAGGGAGCTCGGCGGCGCTTCTGGTTGTGGAAGATATCGGCCTGCCGACAAGGCGCTAGGGAAGCCTGGGCCATGGTGAAGACCCGTTTTATGAAGTCTGATCCAAACCACATGGCTGAGGTCGGACCAGTGGGGCCTGACGGGAAGGAGATCCCTGTGAGCTTAGTATATGGCCAAGTAGAGTTGGCCGCGAAGTATTCCCAGCAGGACTGTAAATTAGACAGCCTGTTAGATGGTATAGAAGAGGAATACAATCAGTCAGAATGACTATGTAATTTTGAATTGACATGTGTAATGCCTTCTAGCCGGATTGTAGATCGTTTGTCGTTGCCGACCTTTTCGCTTCAACCTCGGGACCTGACGGTCCGGAGTGTGTCCGAATACCATAGCGGTTATATAAGAACCGTGGTATGCGTGGAGACCAGGCGTAGGGGTCATTAGTGCTTTATCAGACAAGTGCCCAACTAGTTATGTTATATTACATGGTTAGTAAGAAACATCTTCCAGAGAGAATAGTTCCGTTAGGGGTTCCTTTCGCTGGGAGGCATGCCCTAAAGTGCATGTCCGGACTGCGTAAAAAGACGCAGAAAAAAGCATCTGGGGGTGCATAAAATGAGTAAAAAGATCATCTTTTATCTCACCGACCGAATATTCCCTTAAGAACGCTAGCTTTCGGCTTCACCCAGTCTGAGGTACACATCCGGCTGACCCGGCAGTAACAATCGCAGAGGTGCTCCCTTTACCGCCTAGCCGAACAATCGGGAACGTAGGGGTAAGCACAGGAGCCACGCAACCCAGCTTGGCCAAAACTTAAGTCATATTGATGCATATAATGGTGAAGAAAAAGGTACATGCGGAAGTTTGACGCATGTGTTGGGCGTGAAGCCCGTAGAAATAAGCTTCTGTTAAAGAAGCCCCCAGGTTTAATGAGCGCGAGTGGCGCGTCACTAGATGAGCCTTTAAGGGCTATAAAAGAAAAGAGGAGAAGGAGAGAAATGTAAGACAGAAAAAATGCAAAAAATGGACAGAGGAAGGAGACGAACACAGAGTCCGGCGCTAGGCATAGAATCTTCAGAGACGGGTGGCGATCCACGGGTTCGGCTCGAGTCGGTTATCCGACGCATCTCGCAGGCGGTACGCCCCGCCAGTCAGGACTTGGTCGATTATGAATGGACCTTCCCACTTGGGCTTGAGTTTGTCCTTTTTCTTATCCGGCATGCGTAGAACTAGTTCGCCAACATTGTAATTTTTGGCCCGTACTTCTCTGCTTTGATATCTTCGGGCCTGCTATTAATAAAATGCGGAATGGGCTTTTGCCACGTCACGCTCCTCCTCCAGGGCGTCCAAGTTGTCCTGCCGATCGAGCTCAACTTCTCTTTCTTCGTACATGCGCACTCTAGGTGAGTCATGAATTATGACGCAGGGCAGGACTGCCTCTGCGTCGTACACCATAAAAAATGGTGTGTATCCGGTGGTGCGATTTGGCGTGGTCCACAGCCCTCATAGAACGGAGTCGAGCTCCTCTACCCAATGCGTGTTAGATTCCTTGAGGGACTGCACCAGTCTGGGTTTAATGCCGCTCATGATAAGACCATTTGCACGTTCGACCTGGCCGTTGGTTTGTGGGTGATAGACGGAAGCATAATCGAGCTTGATGCCCATGTTTTTGCACCAGAGTTTTACCTCGTCGGCGGTAAAGTTTGTACCGTTATCGGTTATGATGCTGTGGGGGACGCCATAACGGTGTACAACCCTGGATATGAAGTCTATCACAGGTTCGGATTCGGCCGTTCTAACAGGCTTGGCTTCTATCCATTTGGTGAATTTATCCACCATGACCTGTAAGTATTTTTTCCTATCAGTCCCACCTTTAAGGGGTCCGACCATGTCAAGCCCCCAGACCGCAAAAGGCCAGGTGATGGGTATAGTTTGGAGTGCGGTGGGTGGCATATGGCTTTGGTTGGCAAAAAGTTGGCAACTAGCGCATCGTTGGACTAGGTCCTGAGCGTCTGCCCGGGCCGTCGGCCAATAAAAGCCTGTACGGAAAGCCTTGCTAACAAGGGACCGAGCAGCGACGTGGTGACCACCGAGTCCGGCATGAATTTCAGCCAGAAGGTTCCGCCCTTCCTCTTCGGAGATGCACCTTTGAAGGACTTCGGTGGTGCTTTTCTTATAAAGCTCTCCCTCATGGACTCTATAGGCTTTAGATCGCCGCACTATGCAGCGGGCCTCGTTTTGGTCCTCCGGGAGTTCCTGCCTAGTAAGGTAGGCTAGGAATGGTTCTATCCACGGGGCGATGACCGCCATTATTACGTGGGCTGAAGGTGTAATTTCATTGGCAGAGCCTCCAATTGTGTCAGATTGTTCAGCGTCGAGTGGTGCGGCTGGGTCCGGGCTGTTATTTGCGGGTTCCCCCTCCCATGCTACGGATGGCTTGAACAATCTTTCCAAAAAGATGTTGGGGGGGGGGGGGACTGCATCACGTTTTGCTCCGATGCGTGCCAGGATGTCCGCTGCTTGATTGTTTTCTCGGGCTATATGGTGAAACTCCAGCCCTTCAAACCGAGCTGACATTTTTAGGACGGCGTTGCGGTAAGCTGCCATTTTTGGGTCCTTGGCGTCGAAGTCTCCATTTATTTGGGATATCGCGAGGTTTTAATCCCCGCTTACCTCTAGGCGCTGGATACCCATGGATACTGCTATCCGGAGACCATGTAGGAGGGCCTCATATTCGGCTGCATTGTTGGAATCCATGTACATGATCTGGAGCACATATTGGACTGTGTCTCCTGTGGGGGACGTCAGGACGACGCCAGCCCCTAGTCCGGCCAACATTTTGAAGCCGTCGAAATGCATAATCCAGTTTGAATATGTGCCATACTCTTTAGGGATCTCGGCCTCCGTCCATTCTGCGACGAAGTCGGCCAAAACTTGCGATTTAATAGCTCGCCATGGCTTATAGGTTATATCGAACGGGAGAAGCTCGATGGCCCATTTTGCAATCCGTCCCGTTGCGTTGCGGTTGTTGATAATATTGTTGAGTGGTACTTCCGAGGCTACTGTTATGGAACACTCTTGAAAGTAGTGTCGTAGCTTCCGCGATGCCATGAATACCGCGTATGCAATCTTTTGGTAATGCGGGTACCGTGATTTGCATGGAGTGAGGACAGTGGATACGTAGTAGACCGGCCTTTGAAGGGGGAGTTTGTGTCCATCCGTTTCCCGCTCGACAACGAGCATTGCGCTGATAACTTGATGTGTTGCTGCAATGTACAATAACATTGGTTCGCCGGTGTTCGGCGCGGCCAGGACTGGGTTTGTTGCCAATATGGCTTTTATTTCATCAAGCCCGGCCGTGGCGGCCTCCGTCCACTCGAAGTGTTCAGTGTGCCGAAGGAGGCGATAGAGGGGTAGTGCCTTTTCTCCCAAGCGGGAGATGAAGCGGCTTAAAGCCGCCATGCATCCGGTTAATTTTTGTATTTGTTTAAGGTCCTTTGGTATATCCAATTGTGACAAAGCTCGGATCTTGGCTGGATTTGCTTCAATTCCTCTACCGGATACAATGAAGCCCAAGAGCTTTCCGGCTGGAACGCTGAAGACGCATTTTTCTGGGTTGAGCTTGATGTCATATTTTCGGAGGTTATCGAATGTAAGCCTCAAGTCGTCTACTAGAGATTCGACATGTCTTGATTTCACGACCACATCATCCACATACGCCTCCACTGTTTTGCCGATCTGATTTGCCAGACATGTCTGGATCATGCGCTGATATGTTGCGCCGGCGTTTTTCAGCCGGAAGGGCATTGTGTTGAAGCAGAATGGGCCGTATGGTGTGATGAATGCTATTGCGGCTTGGTCTGATTCTGCCATCTTGATTTGATGGTATCCAGAGTATGCGTCTAGGAAACACAACGAGTCGTGTCCTGAGGTGGCATCGATAATTTGATCGATACGGGGGAGGGGGAAGGGATCCTTTGGGCAAGCCTTGTTAAGGTCTTTAAAATCGACACACATGCGCCAGGATTTGTCCTTCTTTGGTACCATCACCAAGTTTGCTAGCCAGTCCGGATGTTTTATGTCTCTAATGAATCCGGCCTCCAATAGCTTGGCTAGCTCCTCTCCCATAGCCTGTCTCTTGGGTTCGGAAAAACGCCGAAGGGCTTGTTTGACAGGTTTGAATCCTTTTAGGATATTTAAGCTGTGTTCGGCCAGCCTGCTTGGGATCCCTGGCATGTCTGAAGGGTGCCAGGCGAAAATGTCCCAGTTCTCTCGTAGGAACTCTCGCAGTGCGGCGTCTACATCAGGGTTCAGTCGTGCCCCGATGGAAGCTGTTTTATTGGGGTCCGTTGGATGGACCTGGAATTTGACTATTTCGTCAGCTGGCTTGAAGGATGTGGATTTCGATCTCTTATCGAGTATCACATCATCCCTGTTAACCGTGGAGCACAGCGCAGTCAGTTCCTCGACCGCTAAGGCTTCGGATAGTGCCTCAAGGGCTAATGCGGCCGTCTTGTTTTCGGCGCGGAGTGCTACGTCCGGATCACTAGCTAGAGTGATAATTCCGTTCGGCCCGGGCATCTTAAGCTTCATGTACCCGTAATGGGGTATTGCTTGGAAGATTGTGAATGCTTCCCGTCCTAGTAAAGCGTGATATCCGCTTTTGAACGGGGCCACCTAAAACATGACTTCTTCGGACATGTAATTATCCGGCGTGCCGAACACCACATCTAGTGTGATTTTTCCTGTGCAGCGCGCTTCCCGACTAGGGATTATTCCTCTAAAGGTTGTGCTGCTTCGCTCGATGTGGTTCCAGTCTATTTCCATTTTTTGAAGGGTTTCCTCATAAATGAGGTTCAGTCCGCTGCCTCCATCCATGAGCACCTTTGTGAGGCGAAAGCCGTCCACTATGGGACTGAGGACCAATGCGGCTGGTGCTTGGGCTGTTCGGAATCTAGGTTCATCACTTGCATTGAAGGTAATAGCAGTGTCGCTCCATGGATTTATTGTTGCAACTTGATAGACTTCGGCGAGGCTGCAGAGTGTTCTTTTTCGCATATTGTTTGATGCGAAAGTCTCAAGGACTGTGAGAACGGTACTGGTGTCCTCGGGCTAGCTTTCTGCGGCCTCCAGAATTAAGAGGTTCTCACCAATTTTGGCCACCTGCCGGAGTATCCAACATGCTCTAAGGCTGTGAGTTGGTGTGGCGTCCTCTGTACTGTGAATTCTACAGGGTCCATCAAGCCATCTTTCCAGTACGGTTCCATGCCCTGTAGAGGGTTTTGGCTTTTTGGTGTTTATCCCAGGTGTCCTGTGATGATGCACCCTCTTAGTTCGGACGAGATTACTATTCAAGGCCGGATTATCCCAAAAATTTATTTCGGTTTTCCAGGCGCTTTCCATCGCACAGTATTTTTGTACTATGGACGCCAAGTCAGCGAAGCGTGTGATATCACGACGAATTACAGCGTTAAGGATTCCCTTGTCCGTGCAATTACTGCAAAAAATTGAGATTGCGTCTTCCTCGCGGCAATCCTTTATCCTGTTCATAACCAGGAGGAATCTGGCCCAGTAATGATGTACTGTTTCCTCGGGCCTCTGCCTGATTTGGGAGAGATCGCTTATGATTGGGTGGGCGGGTGTCGTTGAATCTGAAACCTCACCCAATCCAAGATTCAGAGGCCGAAGAGTTTCCGAACTCTGAAGTTCGGATTCTTGGATGTTGTCCAGTGAATCTGGCCCGTTGCCTGATCCTAAGCTCAGGTCTTGAGTTATGTCTCCCCCTCCACGGGTATCCGGCTTGGAGGGGTCGGGAATTCGGACGTAGCTAGTCCTTAAAATAGATGAAGGGTCGCCGCACAGCGTCTCTACCACGACAACGTGGTGGGTTACTTGGGGAGAGTTAATTTCTCTTAGATCGGGTTTAAGCCCAACCTGGTCGTAATCCGTAGCGACCCCTAGGGCGGCGATGCGATCCAAGAGCTCATTTACGGAAGAGAGCTCCATTGGATCTAGCTGCTCGACGAGCTCCGAGCTGATGTGTAGGTTGCTTTTGATGACCCGAGAGGTCACCGTCGGCGCAACAGCCGAACAGGCGGTCATGAGGAAACCACCTAGCCGGAGGGTTTGTCCGACAACCAAGGCTCCCTTAGCAACAGCGGTGTCTTTAAAGACGGGAGGAGGCATCCTTCCTGATTGTGACGGCACAGAGGAACTCTCAATGAAACCACCAATGTCGGTGTCAAAACCGGCGGATCTCGGGTAGGGGGTCCCGAACTGTGCGTCTAGGCCGGATGGTAACAGGAGGCAGGGAACACGATGTTTTACCCAGGTTCGGGCCCTCTTGATGGAGGTAAAACCCTACGTCCTGCTTGATTAATATTGATGATATGGGTAGTACAAGAGTAGATCTACCACGAGATCAAGGAGGCTAAACCCTAGAAGCTAGCCTACGGTATGATTGTTGTATATGGAGTTGATTGCCTACGGACTACAACCCTCCGGTTTATATAGACACCGGATAGGGTTAGGGTTACATAGAGTCGGTTACAATGGTAGGAGATCTTGAATATCCGCATCGCCAAACATGCCTTCCACGCCAAGGAAAGTCCCATCCGGACACGAGACGAAGTCTTCAATCTTGTATCTTCATAGTCCTGGAGTCCGGCTGAAGGTATAGTCCGGCTACCCGAACACCCCCTAATCCAGGACTCCCTCAGTCATGCACCCGAGAAGAGTGGTCTATTCTTATTGAATCTTGATAGTAGTGGCACACATATTCATAATATTGAAGCCAAAAGATGCAGAGTTGATAATGATAGTGCAACTTATTTGTGGCACTGCCGTTTAGGTCATATCGGTGTAAAGCGCATGAAGAAGCTCCATACTGATGGACTTTTGGAACCACTTGATTATGAATCACTTGGTACTTGCGAACCGTGCCTCATGGGCAAGATGACCAAAACGCCGTTCTCCGGTACTATGGAGAGAGCAACAGATTTGTTGGAAATCATACATACAGATGTATGTGGTCCGATGAATATTGAGGTTCGTGGCGGATATTGTTATTTTCTCACCTTCACAGATGATTTAAGCAGATATGGGTATATCTACTTAATGAAGGATAAGTCTGAAACATTTGATAAGTTCAAAGAATTTCTGAGTGAAGTTGAAAATCATCGTAACAAGAAAATAAAGTTTCTACGATCTGATCGTGGATGAGAATATTTGAGTTACGAGTTTGGTCTACATTTGAAACAATGCGGAATAGTTTCGCAACTCATGCCACCCGGAACACCACAACATAATGGTGTGTCCGAACGTCGTAATCGTACTTTACTAGATATGGTGCGATCTATGATGTCTCTTACTGATTTACCGCTATCGCTTTGGGGTTATGCTTTAGAGACGGCCGCATTCATGTTAAATAGGGCACCATCGAAATCCGTTGAGACGACGCCTTATGAACTGTGGTTTGGCAAGAAACCAAAGTTGTCGTTTCTGAAAGTTTGGGGCTGTGATGCTTATGTGAAAAAACTTCAACCTGATAAGCTCGAACCCAAATCAGAGAAATGTGTCTTCATAGGATACCCAAAGGAAACTGTTGGGTACACCTTCTATCACAGATCCGAAGGCAAGACTTTTGTTGCTAAATTCACAGGTTTTCTAGAGAAGGAGTTTCTCTTGAAAGAAGTGAGTGGGAGGAAAGTAGAACTTGATGAGGTAACTGTACCTGCTCCCTTATTGGAAAGTAGTTCATCACAGAAAATGGTTTCTGCGACACCTACACCAATTAGTGAGGAAGTTAATGATGATGATCATGAAACTTTAATCAAGCTGTTACTGAACCTCGTAGGTCAACCAGAGTAAGATCTGCACCAGAGTGGTACGGTAATCCTGTTCTGGAAGTCATGCTACTAGATCATGATGAACCTACGAACTATGAAGAAGCGATGGTGAGCCCAGATTCCGCAAAATGGCTTGAAGCCATGAAATCTGAGATGGGATCCATGTATGAGAACAAAGTGTGGACTTTGGTTGACTTACCCGCTGATCGGCAAGCAATTGAGAATAAATGGATCTTCAAGAAGAAGATTGACGCTGACGGTAATGTTACTGTCTACAAAGCTCGACTTGTTGCGAAAGGGTTTCGACAAGTTCATGGGATTGACTACGATGAGACTTTCTCACCTGGAGCGATGCTTAAGTCTGTCCGAATCATGTTAGCAATTGCCGCATTTTATGATTATGAAATATGGCAGATGGATGTCAAAACTGCATTCCTGAATGGATTTCTGAAAGAAGAGTTGTATATGATGCAACCGGAAGGTTTTGTCGATCCAAAGGGAGCTAACAAAGTGTGCAAGCTCCAGCGATCCATTTATGGACTGGTGCAAGCCTCTCGGAGTTGGAATAAACGCTTTGATAGTGTGATCAAAGCATTTGGTTTTATAGAGACTTTTGGAGAAGCCTGTATTTACAAGAAAGTGAGTGGGAGCTCAGTAGCATTTCTAATATTATATGTGGATGGCATATTATTGATTGGAAATGATATAGAATTTCTGGATAGCATAAAGGGATACTTTAATAAGAGTTTTTCAATGAAAGACCTCGGTGAAGCTGCTTACATATTGGGCATTAAGATCTATAGATATAGATCAAGACGCTTAATTGGACTTTCACAAAGCACATACCTTGACAAAGTTTTGAAGAAGTTAAAAATGGATCAAGCAAAGAAAGGGTTCTTGCCTGTGTTACAAGGTGTGAAGTTGAGTAAGACTCAATGTCCGACCACTGTAGAAGATAGAGAGAAAATGAAAGATGTTCCATAGGCTCTATCATGTATGCAATGCTGTGTACCAGACCTGATGTGTGCCTTGCTATAAGTCTAGTAGGGAGGTACCAAAGTAATCCAGGAGTGGATCACTGGACAGCGGTCAAGAACATCCTGAAGTACCTGAAAAGGACTAAGGATATGTTTCTCGTTTATGGAGGTGACAAAGAGCTCATCATAAATGGTTACGTTGATGCAAGCTTTGACACTGATCCGGACGATTCTAAATCACAAACCAGATACGTGTTTACATTAAACGGTGGAGCTGTCAGTTGGTGCAGTTCTAAACAAAGCATCATGGCGGGATCTACATGTGAAGCGGAGTAGATAGCTGCTTCGGAAGCAGCAAATGAAGGAGTCTGGATAAATGAGTTCATATCCAATCTAGGTGTCATACCTAGTGCATCGGGTCCAATGAAAATCTTTTGTGAAAATACTGGAGCAATTGCCTTAGCGAAGGAATCCAGATTTCACAAGAGAACCAAGCACATCAAGAGACACTTCAATTCCATCCGGGATCTAGTCGAGGTGGGAGACATAGAAATTTGTAAGATACATATGGATCTGAATGTTGCAGACCCGCTGACTAAGCCTCTTCCACGAGCAAAACATGATTAGCACCAAGGCTCCATGGGTGTTAGAATCATTACTATGTAATCTAGATTATTGACTCTAGTGCAAGTGGGAGACTGAAGGAAGTATGCCCTAGAGGCAATAATAAAGTTATTATTTATTTCCTTATATCATGATAAATGTTTATTATTCATGCTAAAATTGTATTAACCGGAAACATAATACATGTGTGAATACATAGACAAACAGAGTGTCACTAGTATGCCTCTACTAGACTAGCTCGTTGATCAAAGATGGTTATGTTTCCTAACCATAGACATGAGTTGTCATTTGATTAACGAGATCACATTATTAGGAGAATGATGTGATTGACTTGACCCATTCCGTTAGCTTAGCACTTGATCGTTTAGTATGTTGCTATTGCTTTCTTCATGACGTATACATGTTCCTATGACTATGAGATTATGCTACTCCCGTTTATCGGAGGAACACTTTGGGTGCTACCAAACGTCACAACGTAACTGGGTGATTATAAAGGTGCTCTATAGGTGTCTTCGAAGGTACTTTTTGGGTTGGCGTATTTCAAGATTAGGATTTGTCACTCCGATTGTCGGGGATGTATCTCTGGGCCCTCTCGGTAATGCACATCACTTAAAGCCTTGCAAGCATTGCAACTAATGAGTTAGTTGCGGGATGATGTATTACGGAACGAGTAAAGAGACTTGCCGGTAACGAGATTGAACTAGGTATTGAGATACCGATGATCGAATCTTGGGCAAGTAACATACCGATGACAAAGGGAACAACGTATGTTGTTATGCGGTTTGACCGATAAAGATCTTCATAGAATATGTAGGAGCCAATATGAGCATCTAGGTTCCGCTATTGGTTATTGACCAGAGACGTGTCTCGGTCATGTCTACATAGTTCTCGAACCCGTAGGGTCCGCACGCTTAACGTTACGATGACAATTTTATTATGAGTTTATATGTTTTGATGTACCGAAGCTTGTTCGGAGTCCTGGATGTGATCACGGACATGACGAGGAGTCTCGAAATGGTCGAGACATGAAGATTGATATATTGGAAGCCTATGTTTGGATATCGGAAGTGTTCCAGGTGAAATCGGGATTTTACCGGACTACCGGGAGGTTACCGGAACCCCCCGGGAGCTTAATGGGCCTTCATGGGCCTTAGTGGAAAAGGAGGGCAGCAAGAGGAGTATGGGGCGCGCCCCCTAGGCCCAAACCGAATTGGTTGAGGGCAAGGGGGCCGGCCCCCCTATTTCCTTCTTCCCCCTCCCAGGTCCTAATCCAAATAGGAAAGGGGGGGGGGGGAGTCCTACTCCCGGTGGGAGTAGGACTCCTCCTGGCGCGCCTAGCCTTGGCCGGCCGCACCCCCCTTGCTCCTTTATATACAGGGGTAGGGGGGCACCCTAGAGACACAACATTAGATCATTGATCTCTTAGCCGTGTGCGGTGCCCCCCTCCACTATAGTCCACCTTGATAATACTGTAGCGGTGCTTAGGCGAAGCCCTGCGTCGGTAGAACATCAACACCGTCACCACGCCGTCGTGCTGACAAAACTCTCCCTCAACACTCGGCTGGATCGGAGTTCGAGGGACGTCATCGGGCTGAACGTCTGCTGAACTCAGAGGTGTCGTACGTTCGGTGCTTGATCGGTCGGATCGTGAAGACGTACGACTACATCAACCGCGTTGTGCTAACTCTTCCGCTTTCGGTCTACGAGGGTACGTAGACAACACTCTCCCCTCTCGTTGCTATGCATCACCATGATCTTGCGTGTGCGTAGGATTTTTTTTGAAATTACTACGTTCACCAACAAGACCATCTCCGATGGCTGGACATTGCTCTCATACTCCTTCAAGGCCAGGACGTTAAAATCATATTGCCATGGTGTAAGTGCATCTAGTGCCACCCCTAGTTGGTTTTGGAGTATTGACGACAAACCTGGTTGAGGGACTAATGTGTTTGTGAGAATTGCAGGATAACGCAGGTAGAAGTCCCTCATTGATTCGGTTTTCCTACCGGAGATGACCCCTAAAAATGTATGAAGACATTGAAGTGAAAGGTGGTATGTGAAGACATTCACATTGAAGACTATGACAAGAGAAGACATCACGTGAAGACTATGGAGCACGAAGACTTAGTTGTTTCGTCGTTCTTTTTCTTCTTTGTTGAGTCATTGGAACCACCGTACTGTTAAGTGGGGTCCAAGTGAACCAGTCAGAATGACTGAAGTGATGGTTAACCAAAATCCTATGTCTTCAAGCGAAGACAATGAGAGAAAATCTTATCCAAAGCTGGATAAGTCAGCTTTGCTTGTAGCTCAAGTAAAGTTGTCGTGTTTGTTTGAAATCTGACCGTTGGAACATGTGTCAGTGCGTTAGTGACCCAGGGTCATTTCGGACAAATCATGTCGGGTTGCCTAGTGGCTATAAATAACCCACCCCCTACATCATAAATTGGTTGGCTGCTCAGTGTTAGTGCATGGCTTTTGTCGTTTGAGAGCAACCCACCTCGAAGCCTTTGAGAGAGAAATCCTTGCGAGGACAAAGCCCTAAACACCCAGAGCCAAAGAGTGTTAGGCATCACTAAAGTCTTCCTGTCTGTGTGATCTGAAGACTTATTACACTTGAGGACTATGAATCCTCCAGCCGGTTAGGCGTCGCGTTCTGAGCATCCAAGAGTCATTGTGGATCGCTGGTGAACAAAGTCTGTGAAGGTTTGGAAGTCTACCTTGAAGACTTACCAGAGTAATTGGGCGAGGACTGGGTGTCCTTAGCTCAAGGGGAATAAGGTGAAGACGCGGTCTTCTGAGTTGAATCTCAGCCTCTCTAACCAGACGTACAGTTGTCACAGCAACTGGAACTGGTCCAACAAATCATTGTCTTCAACGAGCCACTGGTTCTATCCTTCGCATCTCTTTATTTGCAGATTGGTCCTTGTGAAGTCATTGCATGTTTGCATTATCTATTTGTCTTCACTGTGTGACTGCTTGTTCTGATTGGCTTCATACTATCTTCCATCCTGATCTATACTGCCTAGCTGCTATTAGTCTTTGTGCTTTCATTTCATTGAATACTTGACTATGGCTTGCTTAGTGTAGTCTACTTTCCGCTACATGGTAATAGGTTTATTTCTATCGTTTGTCTTCGAAACTTCCATGTTTTGAAGACTTTCATAAAAACCGCCTATTCACCCCCCTCTAGTCGAGCACTAGCACTTTCAATTGGTATCAGAGAAAGGTACTCCCTTGTTCTTTGTGATTCGGTTTAACCACCTGGAGTTTTAGCTATGTTGACTGCAGGGATAATCAAAGTCTCTGCTACGTGCCCAGTCTTCGATGGAACTGAATATCCCTACTGGAAGAATAAGATGCGCATGCATCTGGAAGCCATTGATGTCGACCTCTGGTATGTCGTCAAGAATGGCGTCCCCAAGGCTGGTGAAGGTGTCACCGCTGCTGATGTTAAGAAGTTCGTTCAACTGGATTCCACTGCCAAGAACATCATCTGTGGTCATCTGACCAAAGGACAATATGGCCATGTGAGCGCTCTGGAAACATCCAAGCTAGTCTGGGACTGGCTCTCCAAGGTCAACAAAGGTGTCTCAACCCAGAGAGATCAAAAAAATCAGTGTCCTTTGTAACCTCTTCAACCGCTTCAAGAGAAACGACAATGAGATTGTTCAGCTCATGTTTGATCGACTCACTGACATCACAAATGAGCTTCAAGATCTCGGCGCTATTGAGATCACCAAGCATGAAGTCGTCAAGACACTCTTGAGATCACTTGACAGCTCGTTTGACACCCTAGCCCTGATGATTCAAGAATGCCCTGACTTCAAGACACTCGATCCGTCTGACATACTTGAAAGGCTCAACACACATGAATTTCAGCTTTCTGAGAAAAGAGACATCTACGGTCCCAACTATGGGCGAACTCGTGCTTTGAAGGCAAAAGCTGTTTCCTCATATGAAGAAGAATCTGATTGCAGTTCTGACGATCCTGAAGACATTGGAAAGGAGCTTGCTATGATTGTGAGGAAGTTCCAGAAATTCACCAAGAAGAAAGGCTTCAGAAAGTCCTCACAATCCATCTCAAGGAATGATGAAGCTTCTGCTCATGACTACAAGAAGAGAACATGCCACAAGTGCAAGAAACCTGGTCACTACATCTCTGAGTGTCCGCAGTGGGACAATGAGAACAACAACAAGAAGAAGAGCAAGGAATATGATTCTGACAACAACAAGAAGAAGAAATACTCAAAGTCTTCTTCCAAGTCTTCATCAAAGTCTTCATCACACAAGAAGAGCTCATCTGGCAAGGCTCGTGTGTTTGTTGGCAAGGAAATGGATTCAGAGGAGGAGTATGCTTCTGAGGAAGCGGATGTGGAGTCTGAGGAGGAGTCCGATTTTGGCGTTGCAAGTCTAGCTACAGCCTACGTTGCCAAGTCCATCTTCAACACTGAAGACAATGACTTCATCACCGACGCTGATGCTAATGACAAGGACAACTCCACTCCCACCTACTGCTTCATGGCACGCGGTGCCAAGGTAAACTCACGCACTACTCACTATCAAAAATCCAGTGAAGATGACTCTGATTGTGGTTCCAAACCTAGCTACAAAACACTTGATAAAATTGCAACTGAACAACAACAAGCTATGTAACATATTCAAAACTGTTAGACAAAAGCGATGACCTGTTAGACACTGAAATGACTCGATCTCAGTCCTTAATTGAAGACATAAAAAATCTTCATGTTAAGTATGAGGAACTTGAAAGTCATCATGAAACGCTCTCAACAACTCATGAAAAGCTTTCCTATGATTATCTTCAAAGGAAGCAAGATCTTGAGAAATTGAGAGCGGCTCATGAAGATCTTCAAAAGGAAAACGAGTCACTTCGCGCCAAACAGACCAGTTCCGCTCAGGAAGGATTTGAACCACCATGTCTTAAATGCATTGAGCGTGACAACGCTACTTTTGTTGCTGGATGTTCTACTGCTACTACTGTTGCAATATCTTCAACTGTTGATGTGGTAACTAACCCCTCTGCTGAGGATGCCACTGCTATTGCTGATGAAAATGCTAGGTTGAAGACATTGCTTGAAACAGGGATGTACAAAAGTCTCAAAGGGCATCAGACACTATGTGATGTCCTCAAAAGGCAGATCCTGAACCAAAACCCTAGGAAAGAGGGTGTTGGGTTCGAAAGGAAAATGAATGCTGATGGCTCTTACTGGAAACCTAAGCAGTACCCCAAAACCACATGGGTTGCTGCAAAGGAACCTTTAGTGGGATCCATCCACCCTATCTGGCTTCACTTGTGCTAATCCCATTGTTATTGATGAATCCTTTGATGCAAACTATAAATTGTTTAAGAATCTGAATGGTGAAGTGTTTGCCAGGTATATTGGTACTAACTGCAGGAATGGGCCACCTATGAAGAAAGTCTGGGTGCCGAAAAAGTGTCTGGAAAATCTTCCTCTGTATGTCGTCATGACACCACAAGTAAAGACAAAGGACTCATATGGTCCAAAGGCTTCATACAGACAGAGGACTCACCTGAGTCACACTAACGCAAATGTTTTGCAGGGAAACCATACTCATGCCTATGAATATGAGTACGTTACATCAAACCGCCATGTTCATAAGACCAAGAACTACTCTGCTTATTCTTATGAGTACTATTGTCCACCTACAAGACTATTTGCTAGGGCTCCAAAGCCAAAGTTCTCAGATGCTGCACTTAGACTCATTGCTTCAAAGCCACCCTTGAAGATGTGGGTGGCTAAGAAAGCTTAACTCTCTTTTGCAGGGAAGGGTCTCCAGCTGAAAATCAAATGCGTCTGAAGCTATTGCTGGGGACCTTAAACATCTTGTAGGGCACAAGATCAAATGCCAAAATGGTCTTATTATGTATTTTGTTCCTGAGTTGCTTGCTACTTGCCCTATCAGTCCTAACCTCGATCTAAGCTTTCATAATCCACTTGCTCGTCAAATGTTTATGCTTCACAATTCACTTCGTGAAGCCTATCCCCCTAACTGCACTGTAGGGTATGACACCAGCTGCTTCAGAAATGGATTATTGATAGTGGATTTACTAATCACATGAATGGCAAGCGAAGTTTTCTCATGGACTCAACCTTACGTCCATCTAACAAGAGTCAGATCACATTTGCTGATACTGGTAAAAGCAAGGTATTGGGTCTAGGTAGAGTTGCAATCTCAAGGGATCAGCACATGGATAAAGTGATCCTTGTTGAATCCCTTGGTGTCAACTTAATGTCTGTCTCAATGCTTTGCGATTTAAACATGATTGTGATGTTTGGAAAATATCGGTGCCTTGTTCTAATGGAATCTGACAAGTCTCTAGTCTTTGAAGGGTATCGGAAAGATGATTTGCACATGGTAGATTTCTCAGCAGGACCACCACTTGTCGTATGTCTAGAAAGTGCGTTATATCGACTAGAGGGGGGGTGAATAGGCGATTTTTATGAAAGTCTTCAAAACGTGGAAGTTATGTAGACAAACGATAGAATTAAACCTATTACCCTGCAGCGGAAGGTAGACTACACTAGGCAAGCCATAGTCAAGTATTCAATAGAGTGAAAGCACAATGACTAATAGCAGCAATGTAGTACGGATCAGGTAGGAAGATATTGTGAAGCCACACAGAACACGTAGTCACTCAGTGAAGACAAAAGATAGTGCGAACATACAATGACTTCACAAGGAGTAACAGTAAGTAAATGGAAGGGAAGATGAAACCAGTGACTCGCTGAAGACAATGATTTGTTGGACCAGTTCCAGTTGCTGTGACAACTGTACGTCAGGTTAGGGCGGCTAGGTATTTAAACCTTAGGACACACAGTCCCGGACACCCAGTCCTGAACACGCAGTTCAGGACACCCAGTCGTCACCGTATTCCCCTTGAGCTAAGGTCACACAGACCTCGCCCAATCACTCTGGTAAGTCTTCAAGGTAGACTCCCAAACCTTCACAGACTTCGTTCACCGGCAATCCACAATGTCTCTTGGATGCTCAGAACGCGACGCCTAACCGGCTGGAGGATGCACAGTCCTCAAGTGTAATAAGTCTTCAGATCACACAGACAAGAAGACTTAAGTGATGCCTAATTCTCTTTGGCTCTGGGTGGTTAGGGCTTTATCCTCGCAAGGAATTCTCTCTCAAAGGCTTCGAGGTGGGTTGCTCTCTAACGACAAAAGCTGTACTCTGAATCTGAGCAGCCAACCGTTTATGGTTGTAGGGGGTGGGCTATTTATAGCCACTTGGCAACCCGACCTGATTTGTCCGAAATGACCCTGGGTCACTAAGGAACTGACACGTGTTCCAACGGTCAGATTTCAAACTCATACGGCAACTTTACTTGGGCTTCAAGCAAAGCTGACTTGCCCGACTCTGGACAAGATTCGCTCTCAAAGTCTTCACTCAAAGACATAGGTTTTGTTTAAGCATCACTTCAGTCATTCTGACTGGTTCTCTTGGACCCCACTTAACAGTACGGTGGTTCCTATGACTCAACACAAAAGAAAGAGAACTACGAAAGATCTAAGTCTTCGAGCTCCATAGGCTTCATGTGGTGTCTTCTCTTGTCATAGTCTTCAATGTGAATATCTTCATATACCACCTTTGACTTCAATGTCTTCATACATTTTTAGGGGTCATCTCTGGTAGGAAAACCGAATCAATGAGGGACTTCTACCTGTGTTATCCTGCAATTCTCACAAACACATTAGTCCCTCAACTAGGTTTGTCGTCAATACTCCAAAACCAACTAGGGATGGCACAAGATGCACTTACAATCTCCCCCTTTTTGGTGATTGATGACAAACTAGTTGAAGTTTTCAACGGGGAATATAATCTGTGAAATTGTAAAGGATAAGGAATTGTCTTCATAAGTTGCAATTGCTCCCCCTGAAGATGTGCATATAAGTAATTTGCTTTTGGAATTCAAATGCACATGGCAGGTTGTACTTGTGGAGATCCACTTCAACTTATGATGACAATCCACTATGCATGTGGAAGTATATGAAGATAATGACATGCATAATGGAAAATGGACGTCTGCAGAATGATCTAAGTGCAGAATTTATCGTCGCACATGCGGAATTTATCATCGCAACACAAGGTGGCAGATAAGTAGCAGACGACCATCGAGTTTAAGTGTTACAACTCAAAGAACCAAATGTAGCAAAACGAGAGTTGTAAGCACGAAGCAAAATATAAAGCACCCGCCCATATGGACCCGCTTGAAGACTATCAACCTCATATGCTTCTCCCCCTTTTGTCAGTAAGGACCAAAAAGGTTTGAAGACATAGAGCATCTACTCGTTCCCATGAGGAGTAGGTGAAGCAGCAGGGTCGTTGGTGGTGTTTGGCGGTGCTGAAGAGCTTGGAGCAGAGTCGAAGCGTGCTGAAGGAGGTGGCGGTGAAGTAGCATCGTCTTCATCCTCGATCACTCTGGCATTCATAGTTGCAGCAGAGGAAGAGAACTCAGAGTCTTCAAGGGATGGAGTTCGTCGCAGCACTGCCCTTCGAGGAGGTGTGGAGTCAAACTTGAATCGCTCAGTGAAGCCATCCTCTTGAAGATCATCTTCAGAACACATCAGCATTAGCCCTTTCCATGTGCGGCGAGAGGTTTCATGGGCAACAAAAGCATTCTTGGTGGCAAGATTGCGAATGCGATTAACATCCACCAAGAGGCTTTGCATCTGACACTTCAGCCAGTCATGATGCCTATCCTGTTTCTGATGGAGAGCCACAAGAAGCTCTCGGTCATTGAGAACACGAGTGCGCTTCTTGGGTCGTGGAGCAGTTGTACTGTCAGTGGCTTTAGTGAGAGCAGGATGCGGTGCACGTGTAGTGCCAGCCAAAGGATACACACGAGTTACAGCTTCCACGCCTTCAACATTCTGAGTGAAACTTTGATGCTCTAAATTTTGAAGACTGAGAGGTTCCTTGGTAGGCTCAGGATAGATGGCTTCAATAGACATATCCACATC
Organism: Triticum dicoccoides; assembly: GCF_002162155.2. Classification (NCBI taxonomy): domain Eukaryota; kingdom Viridiplantae; phylum Streptophyta; class Magnoliopsida; order Poales; family Poaceae; genus Triticum; species Triticum dicoccoides. The sequence continues at coordinate 715,775,265 of NC_041382.1, read as the reverse complement.
AGGCAAAAAGATCCGATGGTTGCGGGCCGAGGGCTGATATGAGATAGCGGAGTGAAGTTTGATCAGCCACATCACCCAAGGGGCGTAGAACTTCAAACCAAACAGATCAGAGCCAGATGCAGCAAGTTGGCGAATGAAGAAATCCTGTGTATTGAAGCATTTTCCATGAAGAATGTAGAAGACCAAAGTCTTCATTGCACCTTCCAGCTTGGCATGGGGAGAATGTCCTTTGATTGGCCAGAGAGTTCGCCTTATGATGTGATAAATGGTTCTTGGCAGATACTCAAGGTCTTCAATGAAGAACTCCGTGGGATAAGCAGCATCTTGGGGCAATGGCTTCATCATACTGAGCATCTGACTCATATTAGGTTCAGTCTTCTGAAAGATGCTCTCAATAGCTTCACTATGAAGCTGACAGCCATGCTCGTAGAGATCGCCAGGAGTGGGCAAACCAGTGAGCTCAATGATGTCAAAGGCTTTGGCTTCGTGATGAACGTTTCCTGTCATCCACTCCAGGACCCAAGTCTTCGGATATCTGCTATACCCGCGGATGTGAAGTGTGGCATAGAATTGGAGCAGCAACTCTTCATTCCAATGCTCTTGTTCAGTGACGAACGGCAGCAGTCTAACCTCTTTGAAGCAATCCAGAGCTTCTTCCAGATAGGGCAGACCAGCTATTGCTTCAATGTCAAGGCGCTTGTGTGGGAAGATGCGACCTTGGTTGTAAAGAACGCATGAGTAATAGCTTCGCTGCGGATAACTCCAGAACCGATCAGATGATATTCTTTCCCTGGAGTAGGGGTTCCTGGAGCTGTTGAAGAATGTGTTGTCTGCTCTGAAGCCATTGATATTGAAGGAGCCATGTGGCAGGACCTGGGAACCTTGGCAATCTTGGGATTGGCTTCTGTACCTGAGGCTTTTGCTCAACATGATAGTCGAACTGGGGACCGGCAGCAGACTCAGGAACAGAAGTGGCGGGATTTGTGGCTTCGCTGACTTCTGGTGCTTTTGTTGGTGAGGGCTCCACATTAGCTTCAACCATGACAGCGTCAGTGGCTTCAGTGGTGTTGGTGGTGGCAGCCTCAAGATGTTCAACCTCCACTTGACGAGCAGGAGGATCGGTCACGAGCACGTTCTCCTCGAGAACTGCTTCTTGGTGGGACAGGGGAGTGGCAACTTGTGGGACTTCTTCTTCCGCGGCTGATGCAGCCGGATTGTCTTCAGCAGAGACTTGAGGCCTTGGACCTTTGCGAAGCCTGCGCAATGCGGGTGACGCCTGTGGAGTTGCTGTTGGCTGGGCCTCAAGGTCTTCATTCTCTTGTGGGTGATCCGCCCATGAAGCATCTTGTGCAATTGGCGTCAGTGGACGACCAATGCTGATGAGTTCGCTGTGCATTAGCACAGGCGACGATACCTGTTGGTGTTCTAGCTGAGGAAGGGCTGCATCATTTTCAACATGGTCAAGATGACCAATGTCTTCAGCAGCGATGGGATCAGCTGCTGGAAAGTCTTCAGCTTCATGAGCCTCTGTGAAAGCAGGCTCATGGACAGTCAGTTGACGTTCTTGTGGATCGGCGTCGGGGTGGACCATGGAAATGGGTTCAACAATCAAGGGCTCTGTGGGAGCAGCCCATTCCTTCTTGGTCATTCTTTTCTTCTTGGCGGGGGCAGTAGCAGAGGCTTCAGGATGTTTTCTCTTCCTTGCTTCAGCCTCAGCAGTCCTGGTCTTCTTCAGTTCTGAAGCGGTTGACCTGATCTTTGGCTTCGGGCCAGTCATGCTAGTTGAGAAGACAAAGGGGATCTGCCTCCTGCCTTGGTGCTTCAGGTTCAGCCATAGCGGGCTTGTTCTGCTTCTTGGCAGCCATCTTGGGGTTGATGCCAGGACGCCCAAGGGCCTTGTGCTTCTCAGCCTCATTGTAGGCTTGCACACACCTATCAGCCAGGACCTTCATGCGCTCATGAAAACCCTGAGCTTCTGCACGTTTCTTTAGAAAGGCTTCCTTGAGCTCGTGCAGCATAATCTTGAAATTCTTCACGTCTTGCACGCTGAGCTTGGCCATATGCTTCTTGAACTAAGATTTCTCAAAGTCAATCTTCTGCTTTAGTTCAACAATGTGCTGGGCGATAGCTAACTCTGAAGCAATGGCTCCATGGAAGGCAACACTGAGGCCAATGGGTAGTTGTAGATCGTCGAAGCTGATGTTTGGCGTGTCAAACCATTCACCAATGAAGTTTTGGATGATTGTTACATCAAAGAGAGGCAGATCATTGAAGATTTCTACTTCTTCTTTGCTCTTGATGAGTTGCTCAAGAGCGTCATCTACAAGATCTTCATCACTTGACAGATCAATGGCATCATTGCGCAGAATGGCAGCAGCTGTTAGCTCTTGGCCGGTGTGTGGCAGAGGCATCTTGACCTTCTGGGGCTTGGAGATGCGTGATAAATCTTTGGACTGCACACTGTCTTCAGGAGGTGCAGTTGCCAGTGGCTTCGCCCGTGAGATTTTTGGTGAAAGGGCAGGCTTTGAAGCTTTAGGCTTCTTCAACTTCTTTGGCTTTGGCGCTGCAGGCGCTTCATCTGATTCAGCGTCAGCTGCAGGCTCATTCACTGCAGTCCCTTGAACCAAGATGTGGGTGATGAGGCCTTCAAGGTTGTAGAAAGGACCGGCGACATTGGGTTCTGCATCTCATGTGCCATCAGCCCTTGGAGCTGAGGGACCAGGGTTGAAGTCTAGTCCCAATGTCTTCTTGTTTTGCTTCGCTGAGTTCTAGGCAAACTGGAAGTTGCGCTTGAACAGAATGTCGTCACGACACCATAGTAGTGACGATGGGTGTGCACCAACAGGCTGTGGCCCACGGACCATGCAGGGATAGAAGCCTTGTTCAATGGCTTCATCTCTGGACATGGGTTGAAGATTCTTGTATAGGATGTCTCCCCACGGTCTCTTGATGGCATTTTTCTCAGCATATTCCTGGGTTACAAATCGGTATTTGAACCATTGTTCTGCCCAATATCTTCGAATCCATTGGATTCGGGTCTTGCGCTGATTGTAATCCTCTTCAGGATCTGTCTTGTACAGTTCTGAGAGGTCATCTGGCAGATCTCTAGATGTTTCTCCATGATGCTTTCTGCCACCCTTCCTTGCTGATTTCTTTGAAGCCATGAACTTTAAACTGAAAGGCTTCAACACGTTCAAAGGCTTCAAAGATTTTCACTTGCTGGACAAACAGGAACTTGCTTCGGGAGAATTTATATGATGCTGTAAGAATTCTGCAAATGAATGCAGACTATGAGAACCAAGGGATTCTCCCACGGACATGTACCTGTGACAGCATTAAGGTGCGAGGGAAGGGGACGAGGTCATATGCATTCTCAGAAGATTTTGAATATAAATCAGTTTAGAAGACATTGACCTCATCGTGCGAAGACATTCACTCATAGATAAGGAGTTGGTTCCAGATTTGTACGAATCCAGAGATCAGTACAAGTGAGGAATCTAACTACTTTGTGAAGCATAAGTGAATATACTAGGCATGTTATGAGATGCAGTATGAGAGAGATCTAACTTGTGTGAATAGAAACTGCTTGTGGTAGAAAGTGACAAAGCCATAGGATCAACGGTGCCGTAAAAAGGAAGTTTTATTTACCACACTAAGAACTGCTAGACGGAGTGGAAGATGAGGCTGAGCAGTTCGATCTTCCGTGCCCTAAATTGGCGACGGAGGACACCTACGGCGACGGCGGAGAGGACGATGTCCGCGGTCGGCGTGAAGACGGCGGCGGAGAGGTTGCAGCAGCGAAGCGCTTCTTCGCCGGCGTCGTCGAGGGCTAGCGGTGGCGCTAGGGTTTGTGCGAGAGTGGAAGAAGAGATAATGACCGCTGTGAAGTGTGTATTTATAGGTAGAGGGGCGGCACTGCGTTATTACACAAGTGCCCCTAGCGATTCGCATCTGAGGAACACGTGGCCATCATGCAAAATTTTGGGGTTTGTTCCACGTCGCACGCACACCTGGATTGTCGGGTGGTCGTTCCTACTTCTCCGGGTTTCATGTGGAGGAATGAGCATTGAAAGTGGACTTAAGGTTTGTCTTTGTATCTTCTGCTGACAAGGACGCAGAGAAGACATTCGACAGTTTCAATAGAATGCATATGATTTGGAGAGATAGAGTTTGAGATAGATAGCATAGAGAGGTTAGGGTCCGATCACATTCACTTAGTTCAAAAGATTCAACAAGAAGACATAGCTATAAGTGGATGCTGTAGAGGACAGAACACTAGTATATATATATATATATATATATATATATATATATATATATATATATATATATATATAATAAACATAGTGAAGATAATCATGAAGACATGTTGAGATTGAAGCCAAACCAAATGTGAAGACATAGCAAGGTAACGCCATGAGTGAAACACTTCAAAATAGAACATTTGGTGGTGGCGTTACCCATCGTATAGGAACTATTAGACCCAGACACGGTGCACAATTATCGTGGCGCTCCGAAGTAAAATTCCACATTAATGTATTCACACTTAGAATGTATGTCTTCATTGATTGAAGATATACTTTACTTCGTGTGTTGCACATCTAAGTCATCAATATGCATAAGGGTTAGGATGTGTGCCTGATCACAGGACATTTGAGGATTCTAGGATATTTAGCTCACACCGTAACTTGCAAAATCTCTTCTCATCCAAGGGCTTGGTGAAGATATCTGCCAATTGCTCTTCAGTGTTGATGTGTATGATATCAATATCTTCCTTTACAACATGATCTCTGAGAAAGTGATGACGAATTTCAATGTGCTTTGTCTTCGAGTGCTGAACTGGGTTGTTGGCAATCTTGATGGCGCTTTCGTTGTCGCAGTAGAGTGGCACTTGCTTCAGATGAATGCCATAGTCTTTGAGCGTTTGCTTCATCCATAGAAGCTGAGCGCAGCAAGATCCAGCAGCAATGTATTCAGATTCAGCAGTGGAGAGAGATACACAGTTCTGCTTCTTTGAAGACCAACATACAAGTGATCGTCCCAGAAAGTGACATGTGCCTGATGTAGACTTGCGATCAACTTTGTCACCAGCATAATAAGCATCCGAGAATCCAACCAGATCAAACTCTGAGCCCTTTGGATACCATAATCCTAGACTTGGGGTGTGAGCCAAATATCGAAGAATTCGCTTCACAGCTAAGTGATGCGACTCCTTTGGTGCCGCTTGAAATCGAGCACACATGCAAACACTAAGCATAATATCTGGCCTAGATGCACATAGATAAAGTAAAGAACCAATCATGAAGCGGTATACCTTTTGATCGAACTCTTTACCATTGTCGTTAGGACCCAGATGATGCTTGGTTGGCATTGGCGTCGTGAAGCCTTTGCAGTCTTGCATACCGAACTTCTTCAGGCAATCTTTGAGATACTTCTCTTGAGATATGAAGATGTCGTTGTGTTGCTGTCGTATTTGAAGACCGAGAAAGAACTTCATCTCTCCCATCATAGACATTTGATATTGCTCTTGCATCATATATCCAAACTCTTCACTGTACTTCTGATTGGTGCAGCCGAAGATAATGTCATCCACATATATTTGGCACACAAACAGTTCACCATCATATGTCTTCGTGAAGAGAGTGGGGTCGAGAGAACCAGGTATGAAGCCTTTGCTCTTCAGGAAGTATTTGAGTGTGTCATACCAGGCCCGAGGGGCTTGTTTGAGGCCATACAGTGCCTTGTTGAGCTTGTATACCATGTCAGGATGTTTTGGATCTTCAAAGCCAGGAGGTTGTGCAACATACACTTCTTCTTCAATCTTGCCATTGAGGAAGGTGCTCTTCACATCCATTTGATAAAGAAGTATGTTGTGATGATTTGCATAGGACAGCAGTATGCGTATGGCTTCAAGTCTAGCCACAGGAGCAAATGTTTCATTGAAGTCAATGCCTTCCACTTGAGTATATCCTTGAGCAACGAGACGAGCTTTGTTTCTGACAACTTGACCATGATCATATTGCTTGTTGCGGTATATCCATTTGGTTCCTATTATGTTGTGCTTCCGAGGATCGGGACGCTTGACCAGTTCCCATACATTATTCAGCTCAAACTGTTGAAGCTCGTTTTGCATAGCTTGAATCCATTCAGGTTCCATGAAGGCTTCTTCAACTTTCTTGGGTTCTGTTATTGAGACACGAAGTGCCCACAGAAATTTGCTAGCTGAGTTGCCCTTGAACGAGTGAGTGGACTGGGTGCATTGATGCTATCAATTATTCTTTCAATCTGCACTTCATTGGCAACGCGAGGATGTACAGGGCGAAGATTTTGCTCTTGCTGATCATTGTCGTTGTTAGAAGGAATGTGTTCAGGCTGAGCATTGTCTTCATGTTGATCAGGTGCTGAGATGATAAGTTCTTCTTCAGGATGAGCTTCAGAAGGTATAATTTCTCCAGTTCCCATTAGCTTGATTGATTCACTGGATGGAACTTCATCTAGCACATTTGGTAGTTGCTCTCTTTGTGAACCGTTGGTCTCATCGAACCGCACATCCACTGTTTCAACCACTTTGTAATGAAAGAGATTGAAGACTCTGTAGGAGTGCGAATCCTTTCCATATCCAAGCATAAAACCCTCATGTGCTTTTGGTGCAAACTTTGAGGTGTGATGTGGGTCCTTGATCCAGCACCTGGCGCCAAATACTCTAAAGTAACTGACATTTGGCTTCTTGCCAGTAAGGAGCTCATAAGATGTCTTGTTCAGAAGCTTGTGAAGCTAAACACGATTGATTGTATGGCATGCAGTATCAATGGCTTCAGGCCAGAATTTTCTTGGAGTCTTGTATTCATCTAGCATCGTTCTGGCCATCTCAATGAGTGTTCTGTTCTTGCGTTCGACGACCCCATTCTGCTGTGGTGTGTACGAGGCATAGAATTCATGTGTGATGCCCAAGGTATCAATATATGTATCAAGGCAAGTGTTCTTGAATTCAGTGCCATTGTCACTTCTGATATGCTTTATCTTGGTGCCATAGTTGTTCATTGCTCGATTGGCGAAGCGTCTGAAGACATCCTGCACTTCAGTCTTGTAAAGGATTATGTGCACCCAAGTATATCTAGAATAATCATCAACAATGACAAAGCCATAGAGACAAGCAGTAGTAGTAAGAGTTGATTAATGAGTGGGACCGAAAAGATCCATGTGAAGCAGTTCAAAGGGTTGAGTAGTGGTCATGCTTGTCTTCGAGGGATGTTTGGCTCTCATCATCTTTCCTGCCTCACAGGCACCGCATAAGTGATCTTTCTTGAACTTGACGCCCTCGATGCCTATGACATGCTTCTTCTTTGCCAGGGTGTGGAGGTTCCTCATGCTAGCATGCCCAAGCCTCCGATGCCAGAGCCAGCATTCTGAAGCTTTTGCTAGAAGACATACGGCAAGCTGTGGTCCTGCTGAGAAATCTACTACGTACAAATCATCTTTTCGATACCCTTCAAATACTAGAGACTTGTCAGATTCCATTAGAACAAGGCAACAATATTTTCCAAATATTACGATCATGTTTAAATCGCAAAGCATTGAGACAGACATTAAGTTGAAGCCAAGGGATTCAACAAGCATGACTTTATCCATGTGTTGATCCCTTGAGATTGCAACTCTACCTAGACCCAATACCTTACTTTTACCAGTGTCAGCAAATGTGATGTGGCTCTTGTCGGATGGACGTAAGGTTGAGTCCATAAGAAGGCTTCTTTTTCCAGTCATGTGATTTGTACACCCACTATCAATAATCCATTCTGAAGACGCTAGTGTCGTACCCTACAGTGTAGTTAGGGGGATAGGCTTCATGAAGAGCATTGTGAAGCAAAAACATTTGACGAACCAGTGGGTTATGAATGCTTAGATCCAGATTAGGACTAATAGGGAGAGTAGCAAGCGATTCAGGAACGAAGTACATAGTAAGACCATTCGGGCATTTGATCCTGCGCCCTACAAGATGTTTAAGGTCCCCAGCAATAGCGTCAGACGATTTTGGTTTTCTGCTGGAGACCTTTCCCTGCAAAAGAGAGTTAAGCTTTCTTAGCCACCCACATCTTCAAGGGTGGCTTAGAAGCAATAAGTCTAAGTGCAGCATCTGAGAACTTTGGCTTTGGAGCCCTAGCAAACAGTCTTGCAGGCGGACAATAGTACTCATAAGAATAAGCAGAATAGTTCTTGGTCTTATGAACATGGCGGTTTGATGAACCGCTCTCATATTCATATGCCTGAGTATGGTTTCCCTGCAAAACATTTGCGTTAGTGCGACTCAGGTGAGTCCTCTGTCTGTATGAAGCCTTTGGACCGTATGAAGCCTTTGGTCTGAGGTTTGTCTTCTTCACGTGCGGTGTCATGATGACATTCACAGGAAGATTCTCCAGACACCTTTTCGGAACCCAGATCTTCTTCATAGGCGGTCCATTCCTGCAGTTAGTACCAATGTACATGGCAAACACTTCACCATTCTGATTATTAAACAGTTTATAGTTTGCATCAAGGGATTCATCAATGATAATGGGGTTAGCACAAGTGAAGCCAGATAGATTGGATGGATCTGCTAAAGGTTCCTTTGCAGCAACCCACGTGGTTTTGGGGTACTGCTCAGGTTTCCAGTAAGAGCCATCAGCATTCATTTTCCTTACGAACCCAACACCCTCTTTCCTCGGGTTTCGGTTCAGAATCTGCTTTTTGAGGACATCACATAGTGTCTGATGCCCTTTAAGACTTTTGTACATCCCTGTTTCAAGCAATGTCTTCAACCTAGCATTCTCATCAGCAATAGCAGTGGTATCCTCAGCAGAGGGGTTAGTTACCACATCAACAGTTGAAGATATTGCAACAGTAGTAGCAGTAGTACATTCAGCAACAGAAGTAGCATTATCACGCTCAATGCATTTAGGACATGGTGGTTCAAATCCTTCCTGAGCGGAACTGATCTGTTTGGCGCGAAGTGACTCGTTTTCCTTTTGAAGATCTTCATGAGCCGCTCTCAATTTCTCAAGATCTTGCTTCCTTTGAAGATAATCATAGGAAAGCTTTTCATGAGTTGTTGAGAGAGTTTCATGACGACTTTCAAGTTCCTCATACTTAACGTGAAGATTTTTTATGTCTTCAATTAAGGATTCAGATCGAGTCATTTCAGCACCTAACAGATCATCGCTTCTGTCTAACAGTTTTTGAATATGTTCCATAGCTTTCTGTTGTTCAGTTGCAATTTTAGCAAGTGTTTTGTAGCTGGGTTTTGAACCACAATCAGAGTCATCGTCACTAGATGTTTGATACTGAGTAGTGCGTGTGTTTACCTTGGCACCGCGTGCCATGAAGCAGTAGGTAGAAGCAGAGTAGTCCTTGTCATTTGCATCGGTGTCGGTGATGAAGTCATTGTCTTCAGTGTTGAAGATGGACTTGGCAACGTATGCTGTAGCCAGACTTGCGACGCCTGAATCGGACTCCTCCTCAGACTCCACCTCCACCTCCTCAGAAGTGGACTCCTCCTCTGAATCCATTTCCTTGCCAACAAACGCACGTGCCTTGCCAGATGAGCTCTTCTTGTGTGATGAAGACTTTGAGGAAGACTTGGAAGAAGACTTTGAGTATTTCTTCTTCTTCTTGTCGTCAGAGTCATATTCCTTGCTCTTCTTCTTATTTTTGTTCTCATTGTCCCACTGTGGACACTCAGAGATGAAGTGGCCAGGTTTCTTGCACTTGTGACATGTTTTCTTCTTGTAGTCATGAGCAGAAGCTTTATCATTCCTTGAGCTTGATCGGGAAGACTTTCTGAAACCTTTCTTCTTGGTGAATTTTTGGAACTTCTTCACAAGCATAGCAAGTTCCCTTCCAATGTCTTCAGGATCACCCGAACTGCTGTCAGATTCTTCTTCAGATGAGGAGACAGCTTTTGCCTTCAAGGCATGAGTTCGCCCATAGTTTGGACCGTAGATATCTCTTTTCTCAGAAAGCTGAAACTCATGTGTGTTGAGCCTCTCAAGTATGTCAGACGGATCGAGTGTCTTGAAATCAGGACGTTCTTGAATCATCAGGGCTAGGGTGTCAAACGAACTATCAAGTGATCTCAGTAGTGTCTTAACGACTTCATGTTTGGTGATCTCAGTAGCGCCGAGGGCTTGAAGCTCATTTGTGATGTCAGTGAGTCGGTCAAATGTGAGCTGGACGTTCTCATTGTCATTTCGCTTGAAGAGGTTGAAGAGGTTGCGAAGGACACTGATTCTCTAATCTCTCTGGGTTGAGACGCCTTCATTGACCTTGGAGAGCCAGTCCCAGACCAGCTTAGATGTTTTCAAAGCACTCACACGGCCATACTGTCCTTTGGTCAGATGACCACAGATGATATTCTTGGCAGTAGAGTCCAGTTGAACGAACTTCTTGACATCAGCAGCAGTGACACCTTCTCCAGCCTTGGGAACGCCGTTCTTAATGATATACCATAGGTCAACGTCAATGGCTTCAAGATGCATGCACATCTTATTCTTTCAGTAGGGATATTCAGTTCCATCGAAGATAGGGCACGCAACGGAGACTTTAATTATCCCTGCAGTCGACATAGCTAAAACTCCAGGTGGTTAAACCGAATCACACAGAACAAGGGAGCACCTTGCTCTGATACCAATTGAAAGTGCGTTATATCGACTAGAGGGGGGGTGAATAGGAGATTTTTATGAAAGGCTTCAAAACGTGGAAGTTATGAAGACAAACGATAGAAATAAACCTATTACCCTGCAGCGGAAGGTAGACTACACTAGGCAAGCCATAGTCAAGTATTCAATAGAGTGAAAGCACAATGACTAATAGCAACAATGTAGTAAGGATCAGGTAAGAAGATATTGTGAAGCCACACAGAACACGCAGTCACTCAGTGAAGACAAAAGATTGTGCGAACATACAATGACTTCACAAGGAGTAACAGTAAGTAAAGGGAAGGGAAGATGAAACCAGTGACTCGCTGAAGACAATGATTTGTTGGACCAGTTCCAGTTGCTGTGACAACTGTACGTCTGGTTAGGGCGGCTAGGTATTTAAACCTTAGGACACACAGTCCCGGACACCCAGTCCTGAACACGCAGCTCAGGACACCCAGTCCTCACCGTATTCCCCTTGAGCTAAGGTCACACAGACCTCGCCCAATCACTCTGGTAAGTCTTCAAGGTAGACTCCCAAACCTTCACAGACTTTGTTCACCGGCAATCCACAATGTCTCTTGGATGCTTAGAACGCGACACCTAACCGGCTGGAGGATGCACAGTCCTCAAGTGTAATAAGTCTTCAGATCACACAGACAAGAAAACTTAAGTGATGCCTAATTCTCTTTGGCTCTGGGTGGTTAGGGCTTTATCCTCGGAAGGAACTCTCTGTCAAAGGCTTCGAGGTGGGTTGCTCTCAAACGACAAAAGCCGTACTCTGAATCTGAGCAGCCAACCGTTTATGGTTGTAGGGGGTGGGCTATTTATAGCCACTTAGCAACCCGACCTGATTTGTCCGAAATGACCCTGGGTCACTAAGGAACTGACACGTGTTCCAACGGTCAGATTTCAGACTCACACGGCAACTTTACCTGGGCTTCAAGCAAAGCTGACTTGCCCGACTCTGGACAAGATTCGCTCTCAAAGTCTTCACTTGAAGACATAGGTTTTGTTTAAGCATCACTTCAGTCATTCTGACTGGTTCTCTTGGACCCCACTTAACAGTACGGTGGTTCCTATGACTCAACACAGAAGAAAGAGAACTACGAAAGATCTAAGTCTTCGAGCTCCATAGGCTTCATGTGGTGTCTTCTCTTGTCATAGTCTTCAATGTGAATATCTTCATATACCATCTTTGACTTCAATGTCTTCATACATTTTTAGGGGTCATCTCTGGTAGGAAAACCGAATCAATGAGGGACTTCTACCTGTGTTATCCTGCAATTCTCACAAACACATTAGTCCCTCAACTAGGTTTGTCGTCAATACTCCAAAACCAACTAGGGGTGGCACTAGATGCACTTACATGTCTTCTTGCAAAAGTTTCAGAATCCTGGCTCTGGCATCGGAGGCTAGGGCATGCTAGCATGAGGAATTTGCACACTCTTGCAAATAAGAAGCATATCATAGGCATCAAGGGCATAAAGTTGAAGAAGGATCACTTATGCGGTGCCTGCGAAGCTGGAAAGATGACGAGTTTCGGTGTCAAAACCGGCGGATCCCGAGTAGGGGGTCCCGAACTGTGCGTCTAAGGCGGATGGTAATAGGACGCAGGGAACACGATGTTTTACCCAGGTTCGGGCCCTCTTGATGGAGGTAAAACCCTACGTCCTGCTTGATTTATTCTTGATGATACAAGTATTACAAGAGTTGATCTACCACGAGATCGGAGAGGCTAAACCCTAGAAGCTAGCCTATGGTATGATTGTATGTTGTCCTACGGACCAAAACCCTCCGGTTTATATAGACACCAGAGGGGGCTAGGGTTACACAAGGTCGGTTACAAAGGAGGAGATATCCATATCCGTACTGCCTAGTGAAAGTGCTAGTGATCGACTAGAGGGGGGTGAATAGGCGATTTTTATGGAAGTCTTCAAAACATGGAAGTTTCGAAGACAAACGATAGAAATAAACCTATTACCATGCAGCGGAAGGTAGACTACACTAGGCAGAGCATAGTCAAGTATTCAATGAAATGAAAGCACAATGACTAATAGCAACTAGGCAGTAAAGATCAGGTAGGAAGATATAGTGAAGCCAATCAGAACAAGCACTCACTAAATGAAGACAAAAGATAATGCAATCATGCAATGACTTCATCAGGGCCAACAGTAAGTAAAGGAATGGGAAGGATGAAACTAGTGACTCGTTGAAGACAATGATTTGTTGGACCAGTTCCAGTTGCTGTGACAACTGTACGTCTTGTTAGGGAGGCTGAGATTCAACTCAGAAGACCGTGTCTTCACCTTATTCCCCTTGGGATAAGGACACCCAGTCCTTGCCCAATCACTCTGGTAAGTCTTCAAGGTAGACTTCCAAACCTTCACAGACTTCGTTCACCAGCGATCCATAATGACTCTTGGATGCTCAGAATGCGATGCCTAACCGGCTGGAGGATTCACAATCCTCAAGTGTAAAAAGTCTTCAGATCACACAGACAGGAAGACTTCAGTGATGCCTAACTCTCTTTGGCTCTGGGTGGTTAGGGATTTATCCTCGCAAGGAATTCTCTCTCAAAGGCTTCGAGGCGGGTTGCTCTCAAATGACAAAAGCCGTACAGTAACTCTGAGCACCCAACCATTTATGGTTGTAGGGGGTGGGCTATTTATAGCCACTAGGCAACCCGACCTGATTTGTCCGAAATGACCCTCGGTCACTAAGGAACCGACACGTGTTCCAACGGTCATATTTCAAACATACACGATAACTTTACTTGGGCTACAAGCAAAGCTGACTTATCCAACTCTGGACAAGATTTGTTCTCATAGTCTTCACTCGAAGACATAGGATTTTGGTTAAGCATCACTTCAGTCATTCTGACTGGTTCTCTTGGACCCCACTTAACATTACGGTGGTTCCTATGACTCAACAAAGAAGAAAAAGAACGATGAAACAACTAAGTCTTTGCGCTCCATAGTCTTCATGTGATGTCTTCTCTTGTCATAGACTTCAATGTGAATGTCTTCACATACCACCTTTGACTTCAATGTCTTCATACATTTTTAGGGGTCATCTCTGGTAGGAAAACCGAATCAATGAGGGACTTCTACCTGTGTTATCCTGCAATTCTCACAAACACATTAGTCCCTGAACTAGGTTTGTCATCAATACTCCAAAACCAACTAGGGGTGGCACTAGATGCACTTACAATCTCCCCCTTTTTGGTGATTGATAACAAACTAGTTGAAGTTTTCAACGGGGAATAAAATATGTGAAATTGTAAAGAATAGGGTATTGTCTTCATAATTGGCAAAGGCTCCCCCTGAAGATGTGCATATAAGTAATGTGCTTTTGGTATGCAAATGCACATGGCAGGTTGTACTTGTGGAGATCCTCTTCAACTTATGATGACAATTCATCATGCATGAAAAGTATGTGAAGATAATGACATGCATAATGAAAAATGGACGTCTGCAGAATGACCTAAGTGTGGAAGTTATCATCGCACATGCGGAATTTATCATCGCATCACAGAATAGCAAATAAGTAGCAGACGACCATCTAGTTTAAGTGTTACAACTCAAAGAACCAAATGTATCAAAAAGTGAGAGTTGTAAACACTAGGTAAAAGTAGCAGAAAGTAAATCAACCACCCATATAGACCCGCTTGAAGACTATCAACGCATATGCTTCTCCCCCTTTTGTTAGTGAGGACCAAAAAGGTTTGAAGACATAGAGCGCCTACTCGTTCCCATGAGGTGTAGGCGAGGCAGCAGGGTCGTCGTTGAGATCCGGTGGTGCAGAGGAACTTGGTGCAGTGTCGATACACGCTGAAGTTGGAGGAGGTGAAGTTGCATCATCTTGGTCATCAATGACTCTGGCATTTACGGTCGCAGCTGAGGATGAGTATTCAGAGTCTTCAAGTGAGGGAGTCCGACGCAAGTGAGCATTTCTGGGAGGAGTTGAGTCAAACTTGAAGCGTTCGGTGAAGCCATCGTCATGCAGATCAGCTTCAGCACTCAGTAGGGTCAAACTCTTCCACGACCTCCGACAGGTTTCATGAGTGACAAAGGCATTCTTGGTGGCAAGATTGCGAATGCGGTTGACATCCACCAAGAGGCTTTGCATCTGACGCTTAAGCCAGTCGTGATGTTTGTCCTGTTTCTGATGCAGCGCGACGAGAAGCTCTAGGTCATTGAGGACACGAGATCGTCTTTGAGGCCTTTGCGCAATGGTGCTACCAGTGACATCAGTTTGAACATGAGGGACACATGTGTTTCCAGCCAGAGGATAAACACGAGAAACGGCTGGAATCCCTTGAATGGGCTGGGTGAAGCTTTGGTGATCAGCATTGTGAAGATAAATGGGATACTTAGCAGGCTCTGGGTAAATGGCTTCAACTGACAGATCAACCTCGGGCAAGAATATAAGATGATTGCGCGCAGATGGCTGATAGTTGAAAGCTGAGTGACGCTTTATCAGACGCATGACCCATGGACCATAGAATTTCAACCCGAAGATGTCAGAGCCAGACGCAGCCGACTGCCTGTTGAAGAAGTCTTGAGCATTGAAGCTGATGCCATTGAAGATATAGAAAACCAAAGTCTTCATTGCTCCTTGAAGCTTCGCTGCAGATGAGTGTCCTTTGATAGGCTATAGAGTCTTCCTGATGATGTGGTAAATGGTGCGAGCCAGGTACTCTAGGTCTTCAACAAAGAACTCATATGGGTATTCAACGTCATGAGGCAGAGGCTTCATCATGCTCAGCATTTGACTCATGTTGGGTTCTGGCTTCTGAAAGATGCTTTCCAAGGCATTTTGATGTTGTTGACAACCTGGTTCATAGTATTCACCAGGAATGGGAAGGCCTGTGAGCTCAATGATATCAAGAGCTTTAGCTTCATGATGGATATTGCCTGTCATCCACTCAAGGACCCAAGTCTTCGGATCCCTGTTGTAGCCTCGAATATGAAGAGTGGCATAGAATTAAAGCAGCAATTCTTCGTTCCAGTGCTCCTTGTCAGTGACGAACTGCAACCGACCAGCATCTCTGAAACAGTCCAATGCTTCTTCGAGGTAGGGCAGACCAGCTATAACTTCAGAATCGAGGCGCATATGTGGAAATATGCACCCTTGGTTGTATAGGACACAGGAATAGTAGCTGCGCTGGTGATAGCTCCAGAACCGATCTGAGGAAATGCGCGGTCTTGTATAGGGGTTCTTGGAGCTGTTGAAGAAGGTATTATGTGCCACGAAGCCATTTGCATTGAAGACCCTAGGTGAAGTGGCAGTGCCTGGGAATCATGGAAGTCTTGGCTTGGGCTTTTGAACTTGAGGCTTGTGCTTGACGTGGTACTCAAATTGTGGACCAGCAGCAGGCGGAGGAGTCAGAATGGGCCATCGAACCATAACTGGTTGACCACGATCAAATGCCAGCTCCATTATGTGAGGTCTTGGAGGGGGAACAGGGGCATTTGCATTGTCTTCATGGGCTTCAGGGGCCACATGTTCTTCAGGTGCTTGGACCTCAAGTGCTGCAGCATTGACTTCTGGTGTTGCAGCATTGACTTCTGGTGC
Organism: Triticum dicoccoides; assembly: GCF_002162155.2. Lineage (NCBI taxonomy): Eukaryota > Viridiplantae > Streptophyta > Magnoliopsida > Poales > Poaceae > Triticum > Triticum dicoccoides. Next base: position 715,759,018 of record NC_041382.1, on the reverse strand, counting down.
CCCATTGGCTTCTGGCGCCGTATTGGCTTCAACCATGACAACGTCATTGGCATCAGCAGTGATGTTGGTGGCCGCCTCAGGGTTGTGAACCTCCACTTCAGAAGCTGGTGGGTCGGTCACGTTCTCCTCGAGAACAACATGTTGGTGAGACGGGGGTGTAGCAACTCTAGTAACTCTTGGGGCTTCTTCTTCATCTTCTTCATCGGCTGATGCAGCCGGAACATCTTCAGCCATTTTGGCTTCGGATTCAGACACGTGCATTGTGGGAGTGACTTGGGGCCTGGGTCCTTTGCGAAGCCTACGTAATGCGGGCGACACTTATGGAGATGGAGCGTGCGGGGCCTCAAAGTCATCATCAGTTTGCACTGTTGGGGTAGCTTGCAGTTGGGGAGACCTTGGAGTGTCTTGTCTCTGTGGGTGATCAGCCCACGATGCATCCTGAGCAGTTGGCATCAGAGGACGACCAATGCTGATGAGTTCGTTGTGCGTGAGCACAGGCGATGATACCAATTGGTGCTCGATCTGAGGAAGGACTTCATCATCTTCAACATTGTCATGGTGACCAATGTCTTCAGCAGCGGTGGGGTCAACTGCTGGAATATCTTCAGCTTCAGGAGCCTATGTGGAAGCAGGCTCATGAACTATCATCCATCGTTCTTGATGCGAAGAGGCAGGACGATCAACCGAGATGGGCTCGACAACAAGGGGCTCTGTGGGAGCAGCCCGATCTTTCTTGGTTTTGCACTTCTTCTTGGAGGGAGCGGCATCAGAAGCTTCAGGATTTTTCCTCTTTCTGGCTTTAGCCTCGGCAGCCCTTGTCTTCTTTAGTTTTGAAGCCACTATGGAGACCTTAGGCTTCGAGCCTGTCATACTGGCAGGGAAGACAATGGGATGTACTTCCTGCCTTCTTGCTTCGGGTTTAGCCACATCTGGCTTCTTCTTCTTTGGTTTGGCCGCCATTCTGGGGTTGATGCCAAGATGGCCAAGAGCCTTGTGCTTCTCAGCTTCATTGTAGGCTTGCACGCACTTGTCAGCCAGACTCTTTATGCGCTCACGAGACCCTTTAGCTTCTTCACGTTTCTTAAGAAAGGCTTCCTTGAGCTCGTGCAGCATAATCTTGAAGTTTTTCACATCTTGCATGCTGAACTTTGCCATGTGCTTCTTGAACTGAGCTTTTTCATAGTCGATCTTTTGCTTCAGTTCAATGATGCGCTGAGCTAGAGCTAGCTCAGAAGCAATGGCGCCAGTGAAAGCGATGCTGAGGCCAATTGGAAGTTGCAGATCATCAAAGCTGAGATTGGGGGTTTCAAACCACTCATCAATGAAGTTGTGGAGGATTGCCACGTCAAAGAGAGGCAAATCATTGAAGATTTCTGCTTCTTCTTTGCTCTTGATCAGTTGCTCAAGAGTGTCATCTGCAAGATCTACATCGCTAGATAGATCAATGGTGTCATTGCGCAGAATAGCAGTAGCAGTTAGTTCTTGAATGGTGGGTTGCAAGGGCATCTTCACTCTCGAGGGCTTGGAGATGCGTGACAAATCTTCAGACTGCACACTGTGTTCAGGAGGTGCAGTGGCCAGAGGCTTCGCCTGTAAGATCTTTGGTGCAGGAGCAGGCTTTGTGGCTTTAGGCTTCTTCAGTTTCTTTGGCTTCGGCGGTGCAGGCGCTTCATCAGATTCAGCGTCATCTGCAGGCTCATCCACGGCTGTCCCTTGAACCATGATATGAGTGATGAGACCTTCCAGGTTGTAGAAGGTCCCAACAAGATTGGGTTCAGCTTCGTGTGTGCCATCAGCACGAGGAGCAGAGGGGCCTGGATTGAAGTCTAAGCCTCGTGACTTCTTGTTCTCCTTGGCCGAGTTCCTGGCAAACTGAAGGTTGCGCTTGAACAGATTATCATCGTGGCACCACAGTAATGAAGATGGGTCTGCATCCGCAGGCTGCGGTCCATGGACCATGCAAGGATAGAAGCCTTGTTCAATGGCTTCAGCTCTGGACTTGGGTTGAAGATTTCTGTATAGAATGTCTCCCCATGGTCGTTTGATGGCATTCTTCTCAGCATACTCCTAGGTCACGAACCTGTACTTGAACCACTATTCCGCCCAATATCTTCGAATCCATTGGATTCGAGTTTTTCGCTGATTGTAGTCCTCCTCTGGATCTGTCTTGTATAGCTCATAGAGGTCAGGAGGCAAATCTCTTGAGGTGTTGCCACGATGCTGTCTGCCACCCTTTCTTGTAGGTTTCTCTAGTGCCATGAAGCTTAAACTTAAGGGCTTCAACATGTTTAAAGGCTTCAAAGGCTTCCTCTTTCTGGTCAAACATGAACTGGCTTTGGGAGAGTTAATGTGATGCTGTAAGAATTCTGCAAACGAATGCATACTATGAGAACCAAGGGATTCTCCCACGGACATGTACCTGTGACAACATTAAGGTGCGAGGGAAGGGGAAGAGGTCATATGCATTCTCAGAAGATTTTGAAGATAAATCAGTTTAGAAGACATTGACCTCATACTGCGAAGACATTCACTCATAGATAGAGAGTTGGTTCCAGATTTGTACGAATCCATGAATAAGTACAAGTGAGGAATCTAACTTCTTTGTGAAGCATAAGTGAACATACTAGGCATATTATGAGATGCGGTATGAAATAGATCCAACTTGTGTGAATAGAAACTTCTTGTGGTAGAAAGTGATGAATATATAGGATCAAGGGGGCCATAAAAAGGAAGTTTTATTTACCACACAAAGAACTGCTAGACGGAGTGGGAGAGGAGGCCGAGTAGTTCGATCGTCCGTGCCCTAACTTGGCGACGGAGGACACCTACGGCGACGGCGGAGAAGACGATGTCCGCGGCCGGCGTGAAGACGGCGTCGATGAGGTCGCGATAGCTAAGCGCTTCATCACCGGCGTCGTCGAGGGCTAGCGGTGGCACTAGGGTTTGTGCGAGAGTGGAAGAAGGGATAATGACTGTGGTGAGGCATGTATTTATAGGGATAGGGACGGCTCAGAGTTATTACACAAGTGCCCCTAGCGATTCACATCTGAAGGACACGTGGCTATCATGCAACACATCGGAGGTTGTTCCACGTTCCCACGCACGCCTGGATTGTCGGGTGGTCGTTCCCACTTCTCCGGGTTTCAGGTGAAAGGATTTAGCATTGAAAACGGATTAATGTTTGTCTCTGTGTCTTCTGCTGACATGGAGGCAGAGAAGACATTTGACAGTGTCAATAGAATGCATATGATTTGGATAGATAGAATTAGGAAATAAGCATAGAGGGGTTAGGATCCGATCACATTCACTTAGTTCAAAAGATTCATCAAGAAGCCATAGCTATAAGTGAATGTTGTAGAGGACAGAAACCAAACCAAATCAGTATATACCAGAAGACAATCATATCAACCTAGTGAAGATAATCATTAAGACAAGTTGAAAATGAAGACAAACCAAATGTGAAGACATAGCAAATGTAACGCCATGGGTAAAACACTTCAATAGAAGAATTTTGTGGTGGCGTTACCCACCATATAGGAAGTATTAGACCTAGACACGACGCACAATTATCATGGCGCTCTAAAGTCAAATTCCACGTTAATGTATTCACACTCAGAATGTAAGTCTTCATTTATTGAAGATATACTTTACTTCGTGTGTTGCACATCTAAGTCATCAACATGCATAAGTGTTAGGATGCGTGCCTGATCACAGGACATTTGAGGATTCCAAGATATTTAGCTCACAACGTAACATGCAAAACCTCTTCTCATCCAAGGGCTTGGTGAAGATATCTGCCAATTGCTCTTCAGTGTTGACGTGTATGATATCAATATCTTCCTTCACAACATGCTCTCTGAGAAAGTGATGACGAATTTCAATGTGCTTTGTCTTCGAGTGCTGAACTGGGTTGTTGGCAATCTTGATGGCGCTTTCCTTGTCGCAGTAGAGTGGCACTTGCTTCAGGTGAATGCCATAGTCCTTGTGTGTTTGCTTCATCCATAGAAGCTGAGCGCAGCAAGATCCAGCAGCAATGTATTCAGATTCAGCAGTGGAGAGAGATACACAGTTCTGCTTCTTTGAAGACCAACATACAAGTGATCGTCCCAGAAAATGACATGTGCCTGATGTAGACTTGCGATCCACCTTGTCACCAACATAATCAGCATCCGAGAATCCAACTAGATCAAACTCTGAGCCCTTTGGATACCATAATCCTAGTGTTGGGGTGTGAGCCAAATATCTTAGAGTTCGCTTCACAGCTAAGTGATGCGATTCCTTTGGTGCCGCTTGGAACCGGGCACACATGCAAACACTAAGCATGATATCTGGCCTGGATGCACATAAATAAAGCAAGGAACCAATCATGGAGCGATATACCTTTTGATTGAACTCTTTACCATTGTCGTCTGGACCCAGATGATGTTCGGCTGGCATTGGCGTCGTGTAGCCTTTGCAATATTGCATTCCAAATTTCTTCAGGCAATATTTGAGGTATTTCTCTTGAGATATAAAGATGACGTTGCGTTGCTGACGTATTTGAAGACCAAGGAAGAACTTCAGCTCTCCCATAATGGACATCTAATATTGCTCTTGCATCATATATCCAAACTCATCAGTGTATTTCTGATTGGTGCAACCAAAGATAATGTCATCCACATATATTTGGCACACAAATAGTTCACCATCATATGTCTTCGTGAAGAGAGTGGGGTCGAGGGAACCAGGTTTGAAGCCTTTGCTCTTCAGGAAGTCTTTGAGTGTGTCATACCAAGCCCTAGGGGCTTGTTTGAGGCCATACAGTGCCTTGTTGAGCTTGTACACCATGTTAGGATGTTTTGCATCTTCAAAGCCAGGCGGTTGTGCAACATACACTTCTTCATCAATCTTTCCATTGAGAAAAGCGCTCTTCACATCCATTTGATGCAGAAGAATGTTATGATGATTTGCATAGGCCAGCAGTATGCGTATGGCTTCAAGTCTAGCCACAGGAGCAAATATTTCATCGAAGTTAGTCCCTTCAACTTGAGTGTATCCTTGAGCAATGAGACGAGCCTTGTTTCTGACAACTTGACCATGATCATATTGCTTGTTGCGGTATATCCATTTGGTGCCTATTATATTGTGCTTGCGAGGATCAGGACGCTTAACCAGTTCCCATACATTATTTAGTTCAAATTGCTGAAGCTCTTCTTGCATAGCTTGAATCCATTCAGGCTCCATGAAGGCTTCATCAACTTTCTTGGGTTCAGATATTGATACGAATGCGAAGTGCCCACAGAAATTAGCTAGCTGCGTTGCCCTTGAACGAGTGAGTGGACCTGGTGCATTGATGCTATCAATTATTCTCTCAATATGTACTTCATTTGCAACACGAGGATGTACAGGACAAAGATTTTGCTCTTCCTAATCATTTTCATCGTTAGAAGGATTGTCTTCAGGCTAAGCATTGTCTTCAGGTTGATCAGGTGCGGAGATGATAAGTTCCTCTTCAGGCTGAGCTTCAGATGGTATGATTTCTCCAGTTCCCATAAGTTTGATTGATTCACCGGATCGAACTTCATCTAGCACATTTGGCAGGTGCTCTCTTTGCGAGCCGTTAGTCTCATCGAACCGCACATCCACAGTTTCAACCACTTTATAGTGAAAGAGGTTGATGACTCTGTAGGAGTGCGAATCCTTTCCATATCCAAGCATAAAACCTTCATGTGCTTTCGGTGCAAATTTTGAAGTGTGATGTGGATCCTTGATCCAGCACCTGGCACCAAATACTCCGAAGTAACTGACATTTGGCTTCTTGCCAGTAAGGAGCTCATAGGATGTCTGGTTCAGAAGCTTGTGAAGATAAACACGGTTTATGATATGGCATGCAGTATCAATGGCTTCAGGCCAGAATTTTCTTGGAGAATTGTATTCATCAAGCATCGTCCGAGCCATCTCAATAAGTGTTCTATTCTTGCGTTGGACGACGCCATTCTGCTGTGGCGTGTACGGAGCTAAGAATTCATGTGTGATGTCCAAAGTATCAAGATATGTATCTAGCCCAGTGTTCTTAAATTCAGTGCCATTGTCACTTCTGATTTGCTTTATCGTGACGCCATAGTTGTTCATGGCTCGATTGGCGAAGCGTCTAAAGACATCCTGCACTTCAGTCTTGTAGAGGATTATATGCACCCAAGTATATCTTGAATAATCATCAACAATGACAAAGCCATAGAGACAAGTAGTAGTAGTAAGAGTTGAGTAGTGAGTGGGACCGAAGAGGTTCATGTGGAGTAGTTTGAAGGGTTGAGTCGTTGTCATGATTGTCTTCGAGGGATGCTTGGCCCTCGTCATCTTTCCTGCTTCACAGGCACTGCATAAGTGATCCTCTTTGAACTTGACGCCTTCGATGCCTATGACATGCTTCTTTCTTGAAAGAGTGTGCAAGTTCCTCGTGCCAGCATGCCCCAGCCTCTGATGCCAGAGCCAGCATTCTGAAGCTTTTGCTAGAAGACATACGGCAAGTTGTGGTCCTGTTAAGAAATGTACCACGTACAAATCATCTTTCCGATACCCTTCAAACACTAGAGACTTGTCAGATTCCATTAGAACAAGGCAACGATATTTTCCAAACATCACAATCATGTTTAAATCGCAAAGCATTGAGACAGGCATTAAGTTGAAACCAAGGGATTCAACAAGCATGACTTTATCCATGTGTTGATCCTTTGAGATTGCAACTCTATCTAGACCCAATACCTTACTTTTACCACTGTCAGCAAATGTGATGTGACTTCTGTCAGATGGATGTAAGGTTGAGTCCATAAGAAGACTTCGCTTGCCAGTCATGTGATTAGTACACCCACTATCAATAATCCATTCTGAAGCAGCTGGTGTCGTACCCTACAGTGCAGTTAGGGGGATAGGCTTCACGAAGAGTGTTGTGAAGCAAAAACATTTGACGAGCAAGTGGATTATGAAAGCTTAGATTGAGGTTAGGACTGATAGGGAAAGTAGCAAGCGACTCAGGAACAAAGTACATAATAAGACCATTTGGGCATTTGATCTTGCGCCCTACAAGATGTTTAAGGTCTCCAGCAATAGCTTCAGACGATTTTGGTTTTGGGCTGGAGACCTTTCCCTGCAAAAGAGAGTTAAGCTTTCTTAGCCACCCACATCTTCAAGGGTGTCTTTGAAGCAATGAGTCTAACTGCAGCATCTGAGAACTTTGGCTTTGGAGCCCTAGCAAAAAATCTTGCAGGTGGACAATAGTACTCATAAGAATAAGCAGAATAGTTCTTGGTCTTATGAACATGGCGGTTTGATGAAACACACTCATATTCATAGTCCTGAGTATGGCTTCCCTGCAAAACATTTGCGTTAGTGCGACTCAGGTGAGTCCTCTATCTATATGAAGCCTTTGGACCGTATGAAGCCTGTGGTCTGGGGTTTGTCTTCTTCACTTGCGGTGTCATGATGACATTCACAGGAAGATTCTCCAAACACCTTTTCGGCACCCAGACCTTCTTCATAGGCGGTCCATTCCTGCAGTTAGTACCAATATACCTGGCAAACACTTCACCCTTCTGATTCTTAAACAGTTTATAGTTTGCATCAAAGGATTCATCCATAACAATGGGATTAGCACAAGTGAAACCAGATAGGGTGGATGGATCCACTTAAGGTCCCTTTGCAGCAACCCATGTGGTTTTGGGGTACTGCTCAGGTTTCCAGTAAGAGCCATCAGCATTCATTTTCCTTTCCAACCCAACACCCTCTTTCCTAGGGTTTCGGTTCAGGATCTGCCTTTTGAGGACATTGTCGGTGTCAAAACCGGCGGATCTCGGGTAGGGGGTCCCGAACTGTGCATCTAGGCTGGATGGTAACAGGAGACAAGGGACACAATGTTTTACCTAGGTTCGGGCCCTCTTAATGGAGGTAAAACCCTACGTCCTGCTTGATTAATATTGATGATATGGGTAGTACAAGAGTAGATCTACCACGAGATTAAGGAGGCTAAACCCTAAAAGCTAGCCTATGGTATGATTGTTGTATGATGAAGTTGTCCTACGGACTAAAACCCTCCGGTTTATATAGACACTTGAGAGGGTTAGGGTTACACAAAGTCGGTTACAATGGTAGGAGATCTTGAATATCCGCATCGCCAAGCTTGCCTACCACGCCAAGGAAAGTCCCATCCGGACACGGGACGGAGTCTTCAATCTTGTATCTTCATAGTCCTGGAGTTTGGCTGAAGGTATAGTCCGGCTACCCGAACACCCCCTAATCCAGGACTCCCTCAGTAGCCCCTGAACCAGGCTTCAATGACGACGAGTCCGGCGCGCAGATTGTCTTCGGCATTGCAAGGCGGGTTCCTCCTCGGAATTCTTCATAAAAGTTTGTAAACACCAAGAGTAGTGTCCAGCTCTGCAAAATAAGCTTCCACGTATTGCCATAGAGAGAATAATATTAACACAAATCTAATCTGCTGACGTATTCCACAGCATGACATCACACTACGGCCAAGCCTTTATTCGAATCGTTTTCACTTCTCCACCTCAGCGTGTTTTGCGAGGCGGTTTCCTTGGCACGTCTTGTCAGAGTAGAGATCGTGTCCCCTTTGTTTACGGGATTCTCATTAATACGGACGTGGGTAACCCAACCGCGCCACTTATCACGGTGCTTGGGAGGCAAGCGATTTTTACTAGGCTGGTGGGGACGCATAGTCGCATCCGCCCATATAAGGGGATAAGGATCCGCCTTTTTACCTACGCCTTCTTCCTCCTTTGCCTATCCATCTTCTGCCCACCCGAGCTCCAGCGCCCAAGCCCGCACTTCCTACCTCAACCCCTCCAACAATGTCCGGAGCGGGAGGCAAGTGGATGGTCTCCTCCGTCACGGAGGGCCATGTCAAAAGGTTAAGGAAGGCCGGATACTTGTCCAAAGACATCGCGCACCGGCTTCCCGAGGAGGGGCAGCTTCTCCCCACCCCAAGGCCCCATGAGAGGGTAGTATTTCTTCCCCACTTCCTCCGCGGACTGGGTTTTCCTCTCCACCCATTTGTCCGCGAGCTCATGTTCTACTATGGCCTAGATTTCCACGATCTGGCCCCGGACTTCATCCTCAATATCTCGGCGTTTATTGCCGTGTGCGAGGATTTCCTCTGCATTCGCCCCCATTTCGGCCTCTGGCTCAAGACCTTCAACGTCAAGCCAAAGGTGGTGCGCGGCAACCAGGCGGAGTGCGGAGGTGCCATGGCGGGAAAAATCGCCAATGTCCTATGGCTCGAGGGCTCCTTTGTGGAGACCTTGAAGGGGTGGCAGTCAGGGTGGTTTTACATCACCGAGCCACGCGATCCGAAGTGGATCACAGCCCCTGAATTCCGACCCGGACCCCCTACGCGGCTCACGTCCTGGAAGGAGACGAGCTTGTCATGGGGCGACGAAGAAGAGTTGACCGGACTGCAAAAATGCATCCAGTCCCTGGTGAACAAGCAGCTCAAGCTTGTCAACGTAATCCAGGTCATGCTCGTCCGCCGGATCCTTCCGTGTCAAGAACGGTACTTCAGTTTGTGGGAGTTCAACCCGGTGCAGCACCAAACTCTGAGCAGGCTCTTCGACACGACGTATGAAGATGTCTGGAGGGGGCTAACCAAAGGCGCCGAGGCTCCCACATCCGCCTCCGAAGACCGCGGATTCAGCTCGCAGCGTCCTGCTAGCGAGGTAAGATATTTCCATCTTTTACAGGATGTTAAGTTTTTTCATAGTTTGACTCTATGCGGGATCTAAACTCCCTCACCTTTGACAGGATTGGCGGGAGAAGTCCGGACAGATTAACTGTCCGGCTCCCTTGCCAGAAGACCCAGCCCCTGCTCTCCTAGAGAAGCTGCTGGTTCCGGCACCCTATGTGGTGCCGGAGAAGAAGGCCAAGAAGAAGAAGGCCACGGGGACTCAAAAAAGTTCCCGGCATATGGTGGTGTCGGACTCGTCGTCCGATGAGTCCGAGACGCACTCCTCCCGTGAAAACGAGGAGGAGGAAGAAGAAACCTCTCCCCCTCCAGCGGGGGGAGGAGAGAAGAGGAAGGCCGCCCCAGTAGGGGAAGCCGAGGGGTCCAAGAAGAGGAAAACCCCTCCGTCGGACTACGTCCCCGACGCCGACGAGGACGAAGAGGAGTGGCCGGACAGGGCCAAGCGTCTGGTGAGATTGTAAGTGTTCGGATACCAGAGTAACTCGTGATATTCCTTTTGTTGCACAGCTTTCCCTAATGCCGGATATAATCATGCAGTCCGCGCAAGGACGGGCTCGACGAGTCGTCGAGCGGCTCCCTAGATTCATCGGACATGAATTTAGTTCCACCCGCTGCTTCCCCCTGTGCTGCGGATGACGCCGAAGTGGCATCATGACGAGCTCCGGGGCGAGAGGAGGTGGTCCAGGAGGAGCCGTGAGGCGACCTCCCGGACTCCAGGAGTGAAGGGGACAAGACCCCCTGGGCTCCAAGTCCGGCTTTAAGCCGGACAATGCGCCGGAATCATCAACGGTTCCGGATCGTGGTAGGCGAACTCCTGCCAAGAGGAGCAAGCCTACTGAGCCGGCGTCCTCCGTCCAACCGGAGCCACCGGACAATCTGCTGGAGGAGCTTAAGGGCGCCTCCATTGATGAGGAGCACCGTGCCATCATGAGTACGGTGGTCCAGAAGGTTCGGTCCGCCAAAAGCGGACTGAATGAAGCTTGTGCTAGCCTTCTAACAGGCTTCGAGGTAAGTAAAAATATGTAAAAATATTACCGTATAGACAGTAGCCCCTGATGCTCTTTTTGGCGTTCGGAAAGAAAAGCCGAATAGAGGATCTATTGAATATCGCAGGATTCTAACTAAAAAGGAGTCAATATACGTATGCAGGCTTCGCTGCTGGCCACCGTCGCACTGACTGCGGAGGTGGGTGCCCTGAAGCAGGGCCTCAAGCGGACCGAGCAAGACCTTGGCCTTGCCAAACGGCAACTCGAGGAGAAAGAAGGTAAGAGATACCTTATAGAAAAAATTCCTATAGGAAGGCGCAATTGCAAAAAATGACAGGAGTATACTGCTTATTGTAGGGGCCACAACTAAGGTGGCGACCCTCAAGTAGGTGCTGTCCGAGGCCGAGACGAAAGCGGCCACGGAGCGCGCCGAGCGGGAGAAATTTGAGGCGCAGGTCGGCGAGGTGCGGCAAGAGCTTCAGGTTCTCATGCAAAAACATGAGAGTTTGGAGCTCGACTCGAAGACGCGAGCGTCCGAGCTTGCTACGGCCCTTAAAACTGCCAAATCTGCCAAGGCCGAAGCCTAGAAGGCCCTCCAGGAATTGGATGCAGTGAAAAAGATAGCGGCGGGTAAGGCATTCTATATTCAAAGCAGACATATAAAAGTAAACTACTTGTTACTTACCCGAATCCGGAGCTCTCCATGGGCATTCGCAGATCTTCCCCGCAGCGTATCCGATGTCGCTGCATTCTACGGATTTGAGGAAGGCAGCTCGACGGAGAAGGTGTTCTGGTCTCAGTACGCTGAGGCCGGACACCCTGTGCCCTTGAGCGACCAGCTGAAGCAGCTGGTCGAGCTCCACAAGGCGGCCGAACAGGCCCTGAAGGGCTTCATAGTTTGGCTATGGCCTGGAGAGGCCCTTCCTGGGAGCTACTTCGGACTAGTGCGGCGGCTGGTGGAGGCTTGTCCAAGGCTCGAGGTCATCAAGCACTCCGTCTGCATCGAAGGTGCCTGTAGGGCCCTTGCCCGTGCAAAGGTGCACTGGGGTAAGCTGGACGGTGAGAAGCTTGTGAAGGACGGGCCACCGCCGGGGAAGGAGCATCGCAAGCCCGAGAACTATTACAAGGATGTTCTTGCTGGTGCCCGCCTTGTGGCGGATGAATGTACCAAGGATGTAATTTTTGAATGAACTCGCTCGTGTTATCCTATGCGCTGAAAACTTGTTCATATGCGCTAAGCAATGCTTGAATTTAAAATATTACTTTCTGTGCGGCCGTTTATCAAAAAATTGAGAGATGGCCATTCATCGGCTTATGCCCCCATGCCACTAGTGCTGGGGTGTTCGGGATAAACCTGAGCGCTCTTTTTCCCATGATTGGGTCCGTCGAGGGAGGCGGTCAGCACAACGAACAAGGCAATCGGACTATAACGCTTGAACACTCTCACTTAGCCATAGAACTCTATAATTTTAAATTTCGGCGAAGCCCCTAGTATTCGGAAGACCGAGTTCGGGGCGCTATCCACGCCTTGGTCGGACAAAGCCGGTTCCTCGCTCAAAGCGGCATAAGCCTTTAAGGACTCGAAAAACCTCTCGAACAACGACCGGTCTCTCGCCTCATCATGACAGCCAGTTTTAGCTTTCTCCACTGAGGTGCTCGGCCCAGCTCAACTGGGGCACAATCGCAGTGGTTCTCCTAGTGCTACCTTAGCTGATATAGCGGAACGTAAGGCACCAAAACATAGGAGCCGGGCAAACCCAACTATTGACCCAAATCATGATTCGGAGCCGATGCATATAGTGCTATAAGTTCGGGGTGCCGCACTTGTGAAAGTGGACGGACTTCTCACGCCATATTGATGGGTACTGAAGCCCCTGGCGTATTTTGCCGTACCACAGTGTACGGATGCAGCATGTTATTAATAAACATATATATAAAAAGAGGGTAATGCAAAAAAATAGACAAAAAGCTATGCATTGTTTATAGAAAGGCTGCTATGAAAGCGGAAGGATACAAATAGTGCGATAAGCAAAATAAATTGGACTATTTAACATGTCCTGGCCAGGGGCAGGCCGCAGAATTGTATTAAAAAACAGGTATACTGCTCGCAATAGAGACCACCTGGGAGTTCCATAATGCGGCGTTGCTTGTCTACTTCCCTGGATCTTGCATCGTTTGTGCGGCAGCTGAATTGCCGAACGGGTCGTCCGAAGTATGGAGTCCTGAGAGTAAGAGAAAAAAGAAGGAATCTGGCAGCCCCTGGTGCGGTTTAAGACGTATTTCGGGCGTGCCGTGATAGTGCCCCTTCCCCTGTGCCCATGGTATTTCAAGAGCGTAGTTATGTACGCGAAGCGCTGGTTTCGCTATATCGCAAGGTCTAGGCTTGGGGCCGCATTGCTACGCTAGATCGGAACATGCCAGGCGGTCTTATTGTAGGGTACTCCGGGCGCGCTTGACGGTGTCCGGCTTTTTGAAGGCCGAACTGGAGAACTGCCTAGAGAGGCTGCTTTGTACTTCTGCTGCGAGCGCTGCCGTGTGCTCCTCCATTAGGAGGGAGCGTTCAGTGTTCCCATTGACCGTGATTACTCCTCTAGGGCCTGGCATCTTGAGCTTGAGGTATGCATAGTGTGGTACCGCGTTGAATCTTGCGAATGCGGTTCGCCCGAGCAGTGCGTGATAGCCACTACGGAATGGGACTATGTCGAAGATTAACTCCTCGCTTCGGAAGTTATCCGGAGATCCGAAGACCACTTCCAGTGTAACTGAGCCTTTACAGTTGGCTTCTACACCTGGTATAACGCCTTTAAAGGTCGTTTTGGTGGGCTTGATCCTCGAGGGATCTGTGCCCATCTTTCGCACTGTATCCTGGTAAAGCAGGTTCAGGCTGCTGCCGCCGTCCATGAGGACTCTTGTGAGATGAAATCTGTCAATGATTGGGTCTCGAACCAATGCGGCGAAGCCGCCGTGACAGATGCCAGTGGGGTGGTCCCTTCGATCAAAGGTGATCAGGCAGGAGGACCATGGGTTGAACTTTGGGGCGACCGCTCCATCGCATATACGTCCCGTAACGCACGCTTCCGCTCCCTCTTGGGGATGTGGGTTGCGATCATGTTCATCATCTGCACTTGCGGGGGAAATCCCTTCTGTCCACTGTTGTTCGGCGGCCTGGGCTCCTCCTTGTCGTTGCTATGCAGCCCCTTGTCTTTGTTTTCGGCTCTTAACTTGCCTGCCTGCTTGAACACCCAACAATCCCTATTGGTGTGATTGGCTGGCTTTTCGGGGGTGCCATGTATCTGGCACAAGCGGTCGAGTATTCGATCCAAACTGGACGGGCCCTGAGTTTTTCTTTTGAATGGCTGTTTCCGTTGACCGGATTTGTAGCCTCGGAATCCGGCATTAACTGCCGTATCCTCGTTGCTGTCGCTGTTAACGTGGCGCTTTTGTTTGTTCCGACGTGACCTGTCACTTCTGTCCTTGGTATTCGAATTACCAGTGTTCTTGGTTAAGTTGTTACTGCGAGCTAGCCAACTGTATTCTCCCGCGCAAAAGCGGGTCATGAGTGTCGTGAGGGCTGCCATAGATTTTGGCTTTTCCTGTCCCAGGTGCCGGGCCAGCCACTCATCACGGATATTATGCTTGAAGGCCGCTAAGGCCTCTACGTCCAAACAGTCGACTATCTGGTTTTTCTTTGTTAGGAACCGTGTCCAGAATTGCCTGGCCGATTCTTCTAGCTGCTGAATTATGTGGCTTAGGTCATTGGCGTCCGGTGGTCGCACATAAGTGCCCTGGAAGTTGTCAAGGAATGCGGCTTCCAGGTCCTCCCAAGAACCGATTGAGTTTGCTGGCAAGCTGTTAAGCCAATGCCGGGACGGTCCCTTAAGTTTGAGTGGGAGGTATTTGATGGTGTGTAGATCATCACCGCGGGCCATGTGGATATGAAGGAGATAATCCTCGATCCATACCGCAGGATCTGTTGCGCCATCGTACGACTCGATGTTTACGGGTTTGAAGCCCTCAGGGATTTTATGATCCATTACTTCATCTGTGAAGCATAGTGGGTGTGCGGCGCCTCTGTATTGGGCTATATCACGACGCTACTCGAAGGAGCTTTGTCTGTTGAGTTCGGCCCGGCCGGATTCATTACGTCCGGAGTGACGATCACCGTCACGTGCCATGGGGCGCCTGCGCGATCTGTAGATCGATCTTGTTTGCCTTGCCTTGTCCTCCAGGATGTCGTGCAGGTCGGGCGCATTTTCCCGTGCCGTAGTATGCTTGACGCGGTGCCGGGGCATGGCTTGAGTGGAGGGCCAAGAGGCCTTTCTGTCGCAGCCACGAGGTGGCCGGTCGGCCATGTCCTGCGCTGGTGATGTAGGTGCTTCCTCCTCTAGTCGGGGTAGCAGCCTGCGCTTTGGGTAACTCTTGGAGGGGCGTTCGAGTTCATACTCTTCAGCCGCAAGGACTTCAGTCCATCTATCAGCTAGCAAATCCTGATCAGCTCTAAGTTGTTGCCGCTTTTTCTTGAGGCTGCTTGCCGTGGCCATGAGCCTGCGTTTAAAATGCTCTTGTTCGGCAAGATCCTCTGGCACGATGAACTCGTCGTCGTCGAGGCTTGCCTCGTCTTTGGAGGGAGGCGTATAATTATCATCCTCAACCTCTTGGTCCGCCGCCCACTCGTGAGGGCTGGCTTCTCTGTCCTCCTGTGCTGAATTTTGCTGGAGGGGGTGTTCTTCGGCGCTGTCCGGAGTAGTATTATCTCCCGTGCCGGAATCACCATTTTTGCTTTGGCGGGATTTAGAGCGGCGCCGCTGACGCCGGCGCTTGGGCTGTTTCTTAGAGGTATCGTCCACCGCCGTTCCATCGCCATCTCCATCCTTTGGAGTGTCCACCATATATATGTCATATGACGAGGTGTCCTTCCAACGCCCTACAGGTGCTGGTTCTTGTTCGTCTCCTGCATCGTCATCCATGCCGTCGATGTCTTCGGAGTTGAAGTCAAGCATGTCGGTTAAGTCGTCGACAGTGGCTACGAAGTGGGTGGTGGGTGGGTTTTGAATTTCTTCATCGTCCGTATCCCAACCTTGCTGACCGTGGTCCGGCAAGGGCTCTCCTGATAAAGAAAGAGACTTTAGAGAATTCAGGATGTCGCCGAAGGGCGAGTGCTGAAAGATGTCCGCCGCGGTGAACTCCATTATCGGCGCACAATCGGATTCGATCGGCGGGGGCGCCGGGGGCTCGGAGTTCGGAGAGGAATCCGGCTCCTCGGAGTCACGGGCCATGCGGAGTGCAGGGCTGGGGTTCGGCTCGATCGCCACTGAGATCGTAGCCGCTGAGGCAGCATCCAACCACTGATCCTCGATTGGCGCAGTGGGCTCCGAATCAATGGTCGGAACCGATGCGTGTGCGGCCTCCAAGGCGCTGTTCGGCGGCAGAGCTATATCATGCCCATCGAGACAGTGCGGCACGCTTGGCTGTGGCTCGAATCCGTCGAAGATCAAGTCCCCGCGGATGTCAGCCGTGTAGTTTAGGCTTCCAAACCTGACCTGATGGCCAAGGGCGTAACTTTCGATCTGCTCAAGGTGACCAAGCGAGTTGGCCCGCGGTGCGGAGCCGCCGAAGACGAAGATCTGTCCAGGGAGAAAAGTCTCACCCTGGACTGCATCGTGGTTGATGATCGAAGAAGCCATCGGGCCTGAAAGCGACGACACAGAGGAACTCTCAATGAAAGCACCAATGTCGGTGTCAAAACCGGCGGATCTCGGGTAGGGGGTCCCGAACTGTGCGTCTAGGCCGGATGGTAACAGGAGACAAGGGACACAATGTTTTACCCAGGTTCGGGCCCTCTTGATGGAGGTAAAACCCTACGTCCTGCTTGATTAATATTGATGATATAGGTAGTACAAGAGTAGATCTACCACGAGATCAAGGAGGCTAAACCCTAAAAGCTAGCCTATGGTATGATTGTTGTATGATGAAGTTGTCCTACGGACTAAAACCCTCCGGTTTATATAGACGCCGGAGAGGGTTAGGGTTACACAAAGTCGGTTACAATGGTAGGAGATCTTGAATATACGCATCGCCAAGCTTGCCTCCCACGCCAAGGAAAGTCCCATCCGAACACAGGATGGAGTCTTCAATCTTGTATCTTCATAGTCCTGGAGTTCGGCTGAAGGTATAGTCCGGCTACCCGAACACCCCCTAATCCAGGACTCCCTCAGACATCACATAGTGTCTGATGCCCTTTGAGGCTTTTGAACATCCCTGTTTCAAGCAATGTCTTCAACCTAGCATTCTCATCAGCAATAGCAATCGCATCCTCAGCAGAGGGGTTAGTTGGTACATCAGCAGTTGAAGATATTGCAATAGTAGTAGCAGTAGAACAACCAGCAACAGAATTAGCGTTGTCACGCTCAATACATTTAAGACATGGTGGTTCAAATCCTTCCTGGGCGGGACTGATCTGTTTGGAGCGAAGTGACTCGTTTTCCTTTTGAAGATCTTCATGAGCAGCTCTCAATTTCTCAAGATCTTGCTTCCTTTGAAGATAATCATAGGAAACCTTTTCATGAGTTGTTGAGAGTGTTTCATGACGACTTTCAAGTTCCTCATACTTAACGTGAAGATTTTTTATGTCTTCAATTAAGGACTGAGATCGAGTCATTTCAGCGTCTAACAGGTCATCGCTTTTGTCTAACAGTTTTTGAATATGTTCCATAGCTTTCTGTTGTTCAGTTGCAATTTTAGCAAGTGTTTTGTAGCTGGGTTTGGAACCACAATCAGAGTCATCTTCACTGGAATTTTGATAGTGAGTAGTGCGTGTGTCTACCTTGGCACCGCGTGCCATGAAGCAGTAGGTAGGAGCGGAGTAGTCCTTGTCATTTGCATCGGTGTTGGTGACGGAGTTATTGTCTTAGTGTTGAAGATGGACTTGGCAACGTATGTTGTAGCCAGACTTGCAATGCCAGAATCGGACTCCTCCTCAAACTCCATCTCCACCTTGAAGACTTTGAGGAGGACTTGGAAGAAGACTTTGAGTATTTCTTCTTCTTCTTGTCGTCAGAATCATACTCCTTGCTCTTCTTTTTCTTCTTGTTCTCATTGTCCCACTGTGGACACTCAGAGATGTAGTGGCCAGGTTTCTTGCACTTGTGGCATGTTCTCTTCTTGTAGTCATGAGCAGAAGCTTCATCATTCCTTGAGCTTGATCGTGAGGACTTTCTGAAGCCTTTCTTCTTGGTGAATTTTTGGAACTTCTTCACAAGCATAGCAAGCTCCTTTCCAATGTCTTCAGGATCATCAGAACTGCTCTCAGATTCTTCTTCAGATGAGGAGACAGCTTTTTCCTTCAAGGCACGAGTTTGCCCATAGTTGGGACCGTAGATGTATCTTTTCTCAGAAAGCTGAAACTCGTGTGTGTTGAGCCTCTCAAGTATGTCAGACGGATCGAGTGTTTTGAAATCAGGACATTCTTGAATCATCAGGGCTAGGGTGTCAAACGAGCTGTCAAGTGATCTCAGGAGTGTCTTGACAACTTCATGCTTGGTGATCTCAGTGGCGCCGAGGGCTTGAAGCTCATTTGTGATGTCAGTGAGTCGATCAAACTTGAGCTGAACATTCTCATTGTCATTTCTCTTGAAGCGGTTGAAGAGGTTGCGAAGGACACTGATTCTCTGATCTCTCTGGGTTGAGACGCCTTTGTTCACCTTGGAGAGCCAGTCCCAGACTAGCTTAGATGTTTCCAAAGCACTCACACGGCCATACTGTCCTTTGGTCAGATGACCACAGATGATGTTCTTGGCAGTGGAGTCCAGTTGAACGAACTTATTGACATCAGCAGCGGTGACACCTTCACCAGCCTTGGGAACGCCATTCTTTACGACATACCAAAGGTCGACATCAATGGCTTCAGGATGCATGCGCATCTTATTCTTCCAGTAGGGATATTCAGTTCCATCGAAGACTGGGCATGCGGCGGAGACTTTGATTATCCCTGCAGTCGACATAGCTAAAACTCCAGGTGGTTAAACCGAATCACACAGAACAAGGGAGTACCTGACTCTGATACCAATTGAAAGTGCTAGTGATCGACTTGAGGGGGGTGAATAGGAGATTTTTATGAAAGTCTTCAAAACATGGAAGTTTCGAAGACAAACGATAGAAATAAACCTATTACCATGCAGCGGAAGGTAGACTACACTAGGCAGACCATAGTCAAGTATTCAATGAAATGAAAGCACAATGAATAATAGCAACTAGGCAGTAAAGATCAAGTAGGAAGATATAGTGAAGCCAATCAGAACAAGCAGTCACTCAATGAAGACAAAAGATAATGCAATCATGCAATGACTTCACCGGGGCCAACAGTAAGTAAAGGAATGGGAAGGATGAAACCAGTGACTCGTTGAAGACAATGATTTGTTGGACCAGTTCTAGTTGCTGTGACAACTGTACGTCTGGTTAGGGAGGCTGAGATTCAACTCAGAAGACCGTGTCTTCACCTTATTCCCCTTGAGATAAGGACACCCAGTCCTTGCCCAATCACTCTGGTAAGTCTTCAAGGTAGACTTCCAAACCTTCACAGACTTCGTTCACCGGCGATCCATAATGACTCTTGGATGCTCAGAACGCGATGCCTAACCGGCTGGAGGATTCACAATCCTCAAGTGTAATAAGTCTTCAGATCACACAGACAGGAAGACTTCAGTGATACCTAACTCTCTTTGGCTCTGGGTGGTTAGGGATTTATCCTCACAAGGAATTCTCTCTCAAAGGCTTCGAGGTGGGTTTCTCTCAAACGACAAAAGCCATACAGTAACTCTGAGCACCCAACCATTTATGGTTGTAGGGGGTGGGCTATTTATAGCCACTAGGCAACCCGACCTGATTTCCGAAATGACCCTCGGTCACTAAGGAACCGACACGTGTTCCAACGGTCAGATTTCAAACATACACGGCAAGTTTACTTGGGCTACAAGCAAAGCTGATTTATCCAACTCTGGCAAGATTTGCTCTCATAGTCTTCACTCGAAGACATAGGATTTTGGTTAAGCATCACTTCAGTCATTCTGACTGGTTCTCTTGGACCCCACTTAACAGTATGGTGGTTCCTGTGACTCAACAAAGAAGAAAAAGAACGACGAAACAACTAAGTCTTCGCGCTCCATAGTCTTCATGCGACGTCTTCTCTTTTCATAGACTTCAATGTGAATGTCTTCACATACCACCTTTGACTTCAATGTCTTCATACATTTTTAGGGGTCATCTCTGGTAGGAAAACCGAATCAATGAGGGACTTCTACCTGTGTTATCCTGCAATTCTCACAAACACATTAGTCCCTCAACTAGGTTTGTCGTCAATACTCCAAAACCAACTAGGGGTGGCACTAGATGCACTTACACCTAGCTTGCCTTCCACGCCAAGTAGAGTCCCATCCGGACACGAGACGAAGTTTTCAATCTTGTATCTTCATAGTCCAACAGTCTGGCCAAAGGATATAGTCCGGCTGTCCGGAGACCCCCTAATCCCTCAGTAGCCCCTGAACCAGGCTTCAATGACGACGAGTCCAGCGCGCAGGGTTGTCTTCGGCATTGCAAGGCAGGTTCCTCCTCTGGATACACCAGAGAAGAGTTCGAATAAAAGGATAGTGTCCGACCCTGCAAAATAAGTTCCACATACCACCATAGAGAGAATAATATTTCCACAAATCTAATCTGCTGACACATTTAGGCAACATGACATCATGCCATGGCTCGGTGATTATTCGAACCATTTTTATTTAACTAGCCCCGCACATAACGCAACGCAGTTTCTCGACACGTCTTGTCAAAGCAGAGATCGTGCCCCCCTTATTACGGGATTCTCATCAATACGGTCGTGGGTAACCCAACCGCGCCTAGGACTCCTAGATTTTAGGCAAGTCCCAAACGGCCACGAGGAGGACGCTTGATATTCACCCTCTTTATAAAGGGTCAAGGCTTTCACTTTTTTCCTCCCGTGCTCAATCGAATCCTTCCCCCGCCTCGACTTCTAACACCCAAAGCCCAGGTCAGGTGCTTCGGACCTTCAATCATGTCCGGATCCAGCCTCCAGGGCCGGTGGATGCCCTCCTCCGTCACGGAAGAGGATATCAAGAAGTTGAGGGAGGCAAGATACTTGACCGCCGAAGTCTCGCATCGGCTGCCCGCCCGAGGTCAGGTCATCCCTACTCCTGAAACCAGTGAAGACGTCATGTTCATCTCCCACTTTCTCCGAGGACTAGGCCTCACTCTGGATCCCTTTCTTAGGGGTTTGATGTTCTATTACAGGCTTGATTTCCACGATCTAGCCCCGGATTCCTTTCTCCACATCTCGGCATTTATTGTCGTATGTGAGGCCTTCCTCCGCATTACCCCTCACTTCGGCCTGTGGCTCAAGACCTTTGATATGAAGCGGAAGACGGTCGAGGGGCAGTATGCAGCGTGCGGGGGTGCATTAATAAGCAAGATTGCTGGAGCTCCATGGCCAAAAGGTTCCTTTCCAGAGGTGTCTGGATTATGGCAACGAGAGTGGTTCTACATCACCTCTCCCAGAAGTGCCAAGTGGGTAGCTTCCCCCACCTCTCGCTCGGGCCCTCCACCACAACTGATGTCATGGATCAGCAGGGGGCTGAGCTGGGGTCCAGCCAAGGATGTGCCCATACTGCAGAGCCGCATCCGGGATCTCTTCGAGGGAGATTTTAGTTTGGTTATGGTAGTGAAAGTCATGCTGGTTCGTCAAGTCCAGCCTTGCAAACGTCGGCCCCTCCGCTTGTGGGAATTCAACCCAGAAGGACCGTGCGATATTCAGAATTTCCTCGGCCTGACGCACGAGGAGATGTACAAGTCGTTCTTCGGACCCCAAATAGAGTGTCCGGACACCTCTGAGGACGTGGGCCTGAGCAGCAACCGCACCGCGACCCAAGTAAGTAATCCTCTAGCCAAACACACTGTCTTTCATTCATCATGATGTCATTCTGAAGAATCGCTTTTTGACCAGGACTGGATAACAAAGGTGAAGATGGTCCAGTGTTTGGCCCCCCTTCCCGAAGGATTGGAAAATCCGATGCTGGAAAAGATGCTCGAGCCAGCACCTTGCCTGGTGCCCTCAAAGGAAGATGAAGGGGGGAATAAAGAGGGTGAAAGCGGGCCCCCACCGCTACCTATTCCAACCGAGGGAACGAGCGCCTACGTGAGGGAGGATAGCCAAGGGAAGGAATCTAACATTCCCTCGCCCCGGGGGAGGAAGAGGACTACCTCTGATGATCCAGAGACCAAGGTTTCCAAACAGGAGAAGAAAACTCCACCAGAGGGTCCCGCCTCGGAGGGTGTTGTTGCCGCACAAAGTCTGTGCGGGGATCAGCCCTCTAACGAGCTGTAAGTAATCAAAAAGTACTTAATAATGAAAATATACTACCTTACTTCCGGGGAAGATAACCGAAGCATCTATCTTGTAGTTCGGATCTGAGCCCTTCTCAGCAGAGCTCGTCTTCGGGGGATCTTCTTCCGGAGATGATGGAGAGCGAAACGCCTCCCCCAGACTCCCTGGCTCAAGAAGCGGGCGACCTTGAAGTGTCGTCACGGAGAGTTTCTCCGGATCCGGCAAGGCCAGAAGGTAATCCCATGGTCACCCGAAGCCCTCAGTATCCGGCTCTTAAAGAGAGCAATCAAAAGAGTCCGACACCACCTGGTATGCGGTCGGACGTACTGAAGGGTCTGCTAGAGCGAGTGACTATCTCAGAAGAGCACGGTACATTAATGTGTACAGTGATTGAAAGGATTTCGTCCGCCGAAAACGGGTTGCATGAAGCCTTTATGAGTCTACTGACGGGCTTTGAGGTACGTGGAATGATATGCATTTGTGGTGGTACCGCACATTTTTAGGTGTGCCCTGTGTAGATTGTAGCCCCTGAGACTCTGGTTGTCGTCGAGAATGGCGGCAAACAGAGGATTGTAGTTCCAGGTAATAACCAGACTGTCGTTATGTGCAGGTGTCTGAAGCTCCGGTGGCTAGCCGGACTGATGGGGTTGCCGAACTAAAGCGGCAACTGGATGCGGCGGATGCCGACATCGAGCTTGTTAACAAGCGGCTTGACGAGGCCCAAAGTAGGTGATATTTATAGTGGATGTCTCATAGTAAGAGCAGCGTGATGCCGGTATCTTTAATATGTTGTGACTGCAGATGGAGCTGCCACCGTGGAGGCCTTGCGGGCGGAGCTCTTGCCCGAGCCAAGGAGCAAGCAAGGAGTAGTAATGCGGCCGCTTTGAAGGCGGCCGAGGAGTTGAGAGCCAAGAAGGCCGTGCATAGCGAGAACAAAGAGAAAATGGCCAAAATGGCTGTGAAGTTAAAAGACACTGCCGACCGCTGCCAGTTTCTTGAAGAAGAAAGCCGAGCGAAGGCTACGGACCTCGAAAAGGCCACAATGGCGACCAAAGACACCCGCTCTGCAATGAGAGCAAATAAGGAGGAACTACGTGAAGCCGGGGATATTGTGGCTGGGAAGCCCTTTATGCTGCGGAGGAAGTTCGGTGATCCGCGGTATGCCCCTCTGGATCGGCCATGGAGTTCGGCCAACGCATATCTAGATTTAGCGGCGAGCGCTGTCGATGCAGCCGAATACTTCCAAGATCAGACAGATCGTGAAGTGGACAAGCTGTTCTGGTCGCAATTTAACGTTCCAGAGCATCCGCTTCCATTGACTGATCAGCTTGTCGAATGGGCCGAACTCAATAGATTGTCCGTACTCGCCATGAGGTCTGTCGTGGATCATCTATGGCCGGAAAGGCCAAAGCCGAACAACTATTTTATCTTGGTGCAGCATTTCCTTGGTGCGATGCCACGCATTAATGCGATGAAGAGGTCGGCGTGCATAGAAGGCTCACGGATGGCCCTTGCCCGTGTCAAAACATAATGGGCGGAGATGGATGCCACCACTATCGTGGCGCAGGGTTCGGCAATAGGCCGAGTGGCTGCCGAGCACTATTTTGAAGAAGTTCTTGAGGGAGCTCGTTCGATAGAGGCCCAGTGCTCAAAGAATGTTATGTTTGAGTGACATGTATTCCATTGTAAAAACAACGTTTTATTAATTTTATCAAGGATGTATTTATACTTTTGCCCGAAAGTATTGTGATGCCTCCTGTGCGGCCATTTATGTATATATGTATATAACCTGAAAGATTGCAGTTGTCGGCTTCATCCCCCACGCATATAATGTGGGGTGTTCGCAGAAGACGCGTGTTCACACTTAATCCAACGTCTTGTTCCTATTAAGGAGGTGATAGCGAAGCGAACTAGGCAACCGGACTATAATGCTTTAACACTTTCACTTAGCCAGAGAAGTTTTGACAGTGGGGCTACTATATAGCCCCTGGTGGCTCCGCACTCACCCGAATTCGGGGTGTGTACATGCATGGCCGGGAAACGGTCCTTCATTAAGGCGGAGGAATTCGAAGATTCCGATAGGTCATCGAGTGGTTGACCAGTCTCACGCTATATCATGATAGTCAGTTTTCGGCTTTCTCTACTAAGGTGCTCGTCCGGATGAACCAGGGCACAATCGCAGTAGTTCTCCTGGTGCCACCTTAGCTGATAGAGCGGAACGTAAGGCAGCAAAACACAGGAGCCGGGCAAACCCAACATTTGACCAAAGACATGATTCGGAGCTGATGCATATAAGGCCAAACTCGCGACGCCGAACAATCCCTAAGGTATTCGGTCTTTATGGTGTAAACCGGGCCTAAACAGTGCCCTTTGTAAGAAGCCCCTGGTGTCCAGGTATGTGCATTATTCTGACGTGGCCACATGCCAAGACGTCAGCATCCTTCTCAATTGTACTGAGAATCCAAGGGATGTGTATCAACAAGAGACAGTAAAAAAGGTTGACGCATGGTCTTAATCTAAAAAGAATCCTTGGAACGGGTCCCTGCTGCACGTCTGCGCCTGTGTCTCCGTTGTGCCGTATCCTGGACGGGTGTAGCATGATGGTCATCTGTAAAAGAGAGGAACTTAGGTGAAAAGTTGTCGTGCAAAATGGTAGGTTTAAAGAAACCATGTACAATTCAAGGTGAGTAAAAATTGCCACTTGTCTGCGCGCGTTGAGCCCCTTGTATTTGTAATAGGGGTGTGGCCATCAAACATGTATGAATTACGTCTAGCTGCGCCGGCCCCGTCTAACCGTGTCCGTGGTCTTGACAACCTATCGAATGCTTTAGTTGGTGAGGCCGTTTTAGTGTGCGGCTGCCAAGGCAGCCACACTCTCTTCAGCGCGCAGGGATCGCTCAATATTTCCATTTACTGTAATGATGCCATGTGGACCGGGCATCTTAAGCGTGAGGGAAGCGTAATGCTGTATTGCATTAAAGCGAGCGAAAGCTTCGCATCCAAGTAGTGCTTGATAGCCACTTTGGAATGGAGCAATGTGGAAGGTTAAATTTTCGCTATGGAAGTTATCAGGGAAGCCAAATATAACCTCTAGTAGCAGGGAGCCCGTGCAATGAGCCCCTGAGCCTGGCATTACTCCTTTAAAGGTAGTATTGCTGTGGCAAATTTTCGTTGGGTGTCGTGGTTTTGTCACGGCAGATGTCCTAGAGAAAGTACTTAGTCGTGGAGCCATTGCGACGGGTTAGCTTGAAGGGGTTAAAGTGGACACAGGGACGCAAGAGAGTTTATACTAGTTCGGCCCCTTCGATGAAGGTAAAAGCCTACGTCTAGTTGTGATGGAATTGATGGGGTTTCGATGATTAGTCAGCAAACAAGCTTCGCCTATGTCTCGAGTTGTTGTCTGTTGTTCTTGAACCGCCGCCGGGTCGTCCCCTTATATACACGGGTGACTCCCGTCGGTTTACAGAGTCCCAATACTGGCTCATAGATGTGTCCGGTTTGGTCTCTACTTATTCCTAACTTACAATACAAGTTAACTACTAACGCCGGTTTACGACTACAGGCTTTGAACCGACCATGGGCCTTGAACCCTCATCTGCCTTCTTGGGTTTTAACATACTTAACTACCGACGAAGTTAACCCGGCCCAGATAGGCCGGTTGTGCCCAGCAGTAATATCCCCAACATTAGGCCCCAGATTGATTTGAACGGGTTCCTGTCAATCCTTTAACCAAAGCTTCAACTTCAACATTTTCTCATAAATTGGTAAACCTCCATGATGTCATCTTCTTTGATTGCTGTAAACCGGAGTGACGTCACCTGTCATAATGAAGCTATCCATTATGCTTCTTTGTTTAATAGATCTGCAAAAATCGAGGCGACAACTCCGTTTCATGGCCCCTTGATTGTCGCGCCAGACACATGTTCTTTCGCCTTATAAATAGGACCGAAGGGTCATTTCTTTTCTCCCCTTCATGCCTTCTTCGTCTTCCTCGCGTCGCCAGCCTCGGAGCTCCGCCGCCGCCGTCGACCTCTGCCTCAACCTTGTCCGCTGCATCAACCTATGCGCACCAGAGCATCGCGGCAACCTTCCGCGTCTTCCTCAGCTCCGGTAAATCTTCTATCCTTTCCCCCGCAGGTCTAACCTAGGGTTTCATAGTTCTTCAGTGTTCATCGTCTGCCTCTTGCTCATACGATAGATCTTTAGATGGCTCCGCAAATCTTTATTCTATGCCATGGTAGCTGTTTACCCTTCGCTTTCACTTACACATCTCAAAACCATAGATCTGTATGTACGTCTTGCTCATTGATTCGGTACTGCTCCTTTTGGACTTCTGAATATTTATCTTTTTTCTGAACTTGCTTCAGGTCCATCGCTGTAGAGAAATCTTACGAAATCTGTTTCTATAAACTTACTCATTTGCTTCAATGTTTAAACCAGGCGGTTTAACCTTGTAGAAAAAAATTGCCAAACCGGCATATACCATTAGTCCCCTTGTTGAACCGCCAGATGTTGTAGCTTCATAAAACTCCGGTTCAGATAGATCTGTCTCCGGTTTAACATTGCACATACCGATGTACCTTGATCAAATGCATTTTTGAACCGGGATCTTCTACCTTGTAAATTCCATCATGGCCAAGCAAGTATATGAGTGCAATTGGGTTCCTTCTCGCGTCACACAGGCTCAGCTGGACGATCTAGTCCTGATCGGCGCTTTAGGCAGCAAAGATACCATCCATTGGAGGGCTCCTGGAAAGGAATGCCCTCCCACTCCTCAAGAAGGAGAGGTTGTTGTTTTCGTAGACCACTTAGCTCGGGGCTTTAAGCCGCCCGGTTCTAAATTTTACCGGGACGTTTTGGCCGATTTCCAACTCCATCCACAAGACACTGGCCCCAATTCTGTTACAAATATGTGTCACTTCCAAGTACTCTGTGAGGCGTTCTTTCAAGAGGAGCCCACAGTGGAATTGTTCAGAGACCTTTTCCATCTAAACCGCCATACTGAATTTACTGACGGCTCCAATACAGAGTTGGGTGGCGTGGCGATCCAGAAAAGGAAAGAGGTCACATGCCCTCATGCCAAACAGCACAGCCACCCCAAAGAGTGGAATCAGACATGGTTCTATTGCAAAGACACCTCCCCTGCTGGTGAGAATCCCTTGCCTGGCTTTTGTCCAGAGCGGCTCAGCAATACACACCCTTTTCCGCAAAGATTGACTGCCTAGGAGAGAAGCAAATATGCTCCTCAACTGTCAAAGCTCAGAGCCTTTATGGCCAACGGTTTAACAGGGGTTGATCTCGCTCGCTGTTGGATATCATGGAGCATACTGCCCCTTAGCCAGCGCTCCGGTTTGATGTGCGAGTATACCGGCAGTGTTGATGACCCACTGCGACATTCCAAGATCCAGCTCACCGATGAAGAGATCACAGAGGTTGTAAATAAGATGCTGAATGAACCGGAACATATCTGTGCTAAAAACGGCCTGCTTCCCTTCTGTGCCACCAACAAACCGCCAGCTGTAAGACCTTGATTTTTCCTTTTGCTGAATCTGTTTATTGACATATCTGGTCATTGTTTAATATCATTGTCTGTGTAATCAGGGCAATGATCCGTTTTGGAGTAAGAAATTGCCGCAGGAGAAACCAGAAAAACCAGACAAACCGGAAAGAGCAACCCGGCAAAAGACTAAGGCTGTAAAGAAGACTGCCCACAGGAAAAGAACTACTGCATCTTCTAATCCGGCTCCTGATGATGATGTGGATAATCCGGACCTTGAGGTAGAGCTTGACCCTCTTGGCTTATTTTTCATGCGTCTTATTGATGATGATATTTGTCAGGATGATGCCGAAGCCAGCCACGCTGATGCTGTAGAGGTAATTATTCTCTCTTCCGATTCAGAACCTTTGCCTTCGCTAAAAATCCGCCAGGCAAACCGGAAAGTTAAATTTTCTCATCCTCTTGCTTATTTGGATCCCAAATTTCTTATGAAGACCCAACAGCACGAAGCTCGTCGCACAACCCGGCACAGCGGCCATGTAGTTACCTCCGCCGGTTTACCGAACAGTCCGGTTCGGAAACGCCGTTCAGAGGTCTCTAATTTGCTTGTCAGTGATTGTCCTAAAGCGGGCTGCTTTCGTCAACCTCTTAATCCATCTGACTCCAATTACCAAGTTACTTCCCACTCATCTTCTGGCGAGTCATCGGCTACTCAGCTGCCACCGCTCAAAACGGTGCTTGGGTAAGCTATACTTATTATGATACTTGCAGCACATTGCCTTAGAACATATGCTGTATTTAATTTTGTTATTCTTTTTAGGGCCAAACCTAGGCCAAGCAAGAAGGCCCACCTGGACAAAGCGGCCGAAGAAGATGCCGTTCTTGAGCCAGGCAAGACACACGATCTTGAAGCGGCTATTCCTGAGGATATACCCAACGATCCACCGCAGCAGGACGACGATCTTATTGCTGAAGAGAGACCTACTGATGCCTCGGGTCCTGTCAATCAGCCCACAGGCTCCATCCGGATTGAGAGATCCACCGGTCCAGCAAAACCTACTGACAAGCCAACAGCCCCAGTGCAAACCGGCGATACTCAGGAGGATGAGGTTGTCATTACTGGTACTGGCCATACCGAGCCAAGCAATCCTATTGCTTTGTACAAACATTCCAAGGAAGAATTTGCTGCCTTTGGTAAAGGTAAGTGGAATGCTGATCTGGCAACTTACGCTGCTCTGAACGCCCAAGATATCCATTCCGGCTACCTGAACCGGCTGTATACCAGCCGTGACTATGAAGCCAGTCTGGTTAATATGATGAAGGATAAATACGAGGTAACTTCCATATGCTCTTTCCTGCTTGTATGCTTCAATACTTGCTGACTCTCCTAGCCCCCAAGGGCCGGTTTGTAATCTTCTTTCAAACCGGGACTTACTAACATAAATCTTAATACTTTGAAATTTGCCGATGTAGCCCCGAAGGGCCGGTTCAACTTAGCGTAGTTAAACCGGTACTTTAAGTAATTGAGATTGCCGCATCAGAATATATATATGAGCAAATAGCCATTAGCCCCCAAGTGCCAAGTTGAATACTTGTATTGATCTTGGGACTTTGTAAGCAATTGAAAGATGAAGATCGAATATGCATTAGCCCCCAAGTGCTAAGTGCATAACTTGTTATGTGGTTGGTACTTCAATCCTTGTACCGTTTTGTTGAAGCATATAACTGTCTGCATGCAGGAGGAGCTGAAAACGAAAGAAAGCCAAGTCGCCGATCTCCAAGAAAACCTGAAAACCCAACACGCTGAAACCTCCAAAGCAAAAGAGGAATTAACCAACGCTTTAAGCGCCATGGAACAGCTTAAGGAGAGCTTCAAGAAGAAGCGGGCGGATTGGGCCACTGAAAAGTCCGCTTTAATCAAACGAACAGAGGAAGCCGAGGCTGCACTAAAACCAGTGGCGGATGAACTGACCAGCATAAAGCGGCACGTGCATGCCATGACTACTGCTATCTTTGGTAAGTCAGTTTGACTTCTGAATTGGCTCTGCCTTCTTGCAGAGTTGCCGGTTTATTAACCCTTTATGGTATTTCAGGGACACGCATTGGGCACTTGGGGTCAGATGTGCGGAAGAAATTGAAAGCCGCCTATACATTGGTTGAACAATTGTATACTGGTGCCCAGCGGATCATCTGTACCGCATCCCATAACAAATCAGCGCCCACTTTGATTCAAGACACTCTGACGAAACTGTCGGTGCTTCCTGCCGGGATTGAAGAGCTGAAGAAATCTGCTGCTCGAACCGGTGCGATCAATCCTTAATCCAGGCAAAAGCCTGGGTGCCGGATTTTGATCCTATTGAAGTGGCTCAGGGCTATCCCAGCTTGAAGGAAGATGGGTCAGAGTTTGGTGAAGCGGATCTGCGAGCAATAAACCGGGAGGTATGTCCGCTAGCTTGTCAATTGGCTGAAGAAGCAGACTTGTCTCATTATCAAGCCCAATATGACAATCAGAACAAGCGGATAGCTGCACCAATCCATGAATCGGAAAATCTGATCCCTCCAATCCGTAAGCATACTTACGCTCCCGATATTGACTCGTCATTGCTGATCCATGATGAAGCTATTTTTCAAGCATTAATGGGAATCGACTGGACAACTGTTGATTTCCAGCCACTAGGTAGAGAAACGGAGGCTGAAGCGGCGCAGGATGACCCACAACCATCAGGCCAAGCTGGTGACCAAGCTTGAACCGGAAGCCGGTTTTAAAACTGCCTCTCCTTTGCGAAAAAAATGATATTATTTTGGGCACCGTGTTGCCTTGTAATAGGCTAGCTGATACTTTTGATGCTGATATGCCTTCATGCATAATTTGTTCTTCCTGTGGTGATGAACTTTCCAAAGCACTTTATGCAATAAGAAACTCTTCAATTGCCACCGTGGTTGTACCGTCAGGCGGAATATGATGTCTGCATATATGAAGTCAAAACATCCAAGAATTTTTAAGTATATGACCAAATTTTTGAGATACATAATACCTGCCATCGTTGAGCGTGAAGTTGGCGTGGCCAATCTTGAAGCGGAGTTTTGCAAACTCACACTGTTGGAGGAGATAACAACTCCTGTATATATATGACGTTGGTTTACCATGTAAACCGTGCCGGGTTATAATAAACACCATGTTACTCCATAAGAGGATGTTAACAACAAGGATCAAACCGGGCAAATAGTCTCCAGATTGACATGAACTGTGTTCCGTCAATGGATTGGTTGAAAACTTTGTCGGTTTAAAAAGAACGCAATAAAAAAGACAAAAGAAAAAAGTGCGAAGCAAAAGCAATGAGAAAACCGTTTGCAAAAAAAGGTTTATTTGAGCTGATCAAATGGCGTTACCATGGCCGAACACGACCAAGCTCCCGTTAGGTGTAACTATGGTTCTAGTCAGCCAGGTCCCCAAATGAAACCGTGGCATTTATGCCGACCAAGTGGCATGGCGATGGTTCGGGTTCGACCAAGCCCCCAAGTGATTCTGTTGCCTTAGGCCGATCAAGAGGCATGAGTGGTTCAGACGTGACCAAGTCCCCAACTGATCTGGTGGCTCTCGCCTATCAAGAGGTATGGTATTGGTTCGGACACGACCAAACCTCCAAGTGATATAACATGATGCTTTTAGAAAAGCGAACTCAAGGGGTAAACCGGAGGCCGCTTTAGAACAACTCCGTGTAACCACACATGATGTAAAAGAACAGATACCCCGCTTTAGCTGAGGTTCTGGTTTATTATAGTTAATCATAATATATACATCGTTGTAATATGTACATAAGTAGAACCAATGGCTCAGGTATAATAAGGCCGAAGATGAGCTATGTTCCACGGCCTGTTGGTTTCCTCCTCTGATGTACGTGAGTCCTTATGCTCTCGAATATCAATCAGATAGTATGACCTGTTGTGCAGATTCTTGCTGACCACGAAAGGCCCCTCCCAAGGTGGGGATAACTTATGCATATCAGTCTGATCTTGGATGAGCCGAAGCACCAAATCTCCTTCCTGGAAGGTTCTGGTTCTGACTCGGCGACTGTGATAACGACGAAGATCCTGTTGGTAAATCGCTGATCGGGTGGCTGCTATGTCACGCTCTTCATCCAACCGGTCCAAAGCATCTTGCTGTGCTGTCTTGTTGTCCGCTTCAATATAAGCCGTCACACGAGGTGAATCATGACTGATATCACTGGGGAGAACAGCCTCCGCTCCATAAACTATGAAGAACGGTGTGTATCCTGTTGACCTGTTGGGTGTTGTATTGATGCTCCATAACACAGATGGTAATTCTTCTACCCAATAACTCGGCGTTCTCTGCAAAGGAACCATGAGCCGGGGCTTGATGCCTCTCAAGATCTCTTGATTAGCTCTTTCTGCTTGACCATTGGACTGTGGGTGTGCCACCGATGAAACGTCAAGCCGGATGTGCTCCTGTTCGCAGAACTCCTTCATGGCACCTTTGGACAAATTGGTACCATTATCTGTGATGATGCAGTGTGGAAAGCCAAACCGTAAAATCACTTTTTTAATGAACTGAACCGTCATGGCCGCATCACACTTGCTAACAGGTTCTGCCTCCACCCACTTTGTACACTTGTCAACCGCCACCAGGAGGTGGGTCTTCTTATCTTTGGATCTTTTGAAAGGCCCAACCATATCTAGCCCCCAAGTTGCAAACAGCCAAGTAATTGGAATCATTCTCAATTCTTGAGCCGGTACATGAGCACGTCTTGAGAACTTTTGGCAACCATCACATCATCTGACCAGATCCTCCGCATCAGCATGAGCAGTTAACCAATAGAAGCCATGGCAAAACGCTTTAGCCACCAGAGATTTTGAACCGGCGTGGTGACCACAATCTCCTTCGTGGATCTCACGCAAAATTTCACGGCCTTCTTCGGGAGACACACAGCGTTGAAATGCTCCTGACACACTGCAATGATGCAACTCGCCGTTGATAATAGTCATGGACTTGGATCACCGGATTATCTGTCGGGCCAGAGTCTCATCCTCTGGTAACTCGCCTCGGTACGCCAGGTAAGGAAGCGTCCAATCCGGAATAACATGAAGAGCTACCACCAATTGAGCCTCCAGATCAGGAATAGCCAAATCCGCTTCACCAGGGATCTTGACCGACGGGTTGTGCAGCACATCCAGAAAAACATTGGGCGGAACCGGTTTGCGCTGAGAGCCCAGCCGGCTTAAGGCGTCCGCCGCTTCATTTTTCCGCCAGTCCACGTGGTCCACCTGATAACCTTTGAAATGACCTGCAACAATATCCACCTCACGACGATATGCTGCCATGAGTGGGTCCTTGGAGTCCCAAGTGCCAGACACTTGCTGTGCCACGAGGTCCGAGTCACCGAAGCACTTAACCCGACTTAGATTCATCTCCTTAGCCATCCGGAGACCATGGAGCAAGGCTTCATACTCAGCTGCATTGTTAGTACAAGGAACACTAAGCGGAGAACATAACAAAACTTATCACCTCGTGGGGAAGTTAATACGACTCCAGCCCCCAAGCCTTCCAGTTGCCTGGATCCGTCAAAATGGATGGTCCAATATGTGTGATCCGGCTTTTCTTCAGGTGCTTGCATTTCCGTCCAATCATTGATCAAATCGACCAGTGCTTGAGACTTAATTGCCGTCCGAGGCACATACTTCAAATTGTGCGGCCCAAGCTCTATTGCCCACTTGGCAATCCGGCCAGTTGCTTCCCGGTTCTGGATGATATCCCCCAAAGGAGCAGAACTGACCACCGTAATTGGATGCCCTTGAAAGTATTGTTTAAGCTTTCGGCTTGCCATAAAAACTCCATACACCAGCTTCTGCCAATGCGAATACCTTTGCTTGGACTCAATGAGCACCTCGCTGATATAATAGACCGGACGTTGAACCGGATGCTCCTTACCTGCCTCCTTCGCTCCACCACAATAGCCACGCTGACCACCCGAGCATTAGCAACAACATATAGCAGTAACGGCTCCTTGTTAATGGGAGCGGTGAGCACAGGCGGATTGGCCAATTGCCGCTTTAAGTCCTCAAATGCTTCGTCGGCAGCAGAACTCCAGACAAACTGATCCGTCTTCTTCAACATCTGATACAAAGGGATTGCCTTCTCACCAAGACGACTGATAAACCGGCTTAACGCGGCAATCCGGCCTGCCAGGCATTGAACATCAGTGACACACTTCGGTTTAGCCAGGGAGGTGATGGCTGTGATCTTCTCCGGATTAGCCTCAATTCCCCTATTGGACACCAGGAAGCCTAATAACTTGCCCGCCGGTACACCAAAGACGCATTTGTCCGGATTAAGCATCATCTTGTATGTCCTCAGGTTATCAAAGGTTTCCTTTAAATCACCAATCAGAGTCTCCTTCTCCCTGGATTCAACCACGATATCATCCACGTAGGCGTGTACATTACGACAATCTGTTTGTGTAGACAATTTTGCACACAACGTTGATAAGTTGCCTGGGCACTCTTGAGCCCAAAGGGCATAGACACATAGCAGAAGGCTCCAAAGGGAGTTATGAATCCCGTTTTATCCTGGTCCTTAACGGCCATTTTGATCTGATGATAGCCAGAATATGCATCCAAAAAACTTAAATGCTCACAACCCGCCGTAGCATCAATAATTTGATCAATACGGGGGAGGGCAAAAGGATCTGCTGGACAAGCTTTATTAAGATCTGTGTAATCCACACACATACGCCAGGTACCATTTTTCTTAAGGACCAGCACTGGATTGGCAAGCCACTCAGGGTGAAAAACTTCAACAATAAAACCAGCTGCTAAGAGCCTGGCTACCTCTTCTCCAATTGCCTTGCGTCTTTCTTCGTTAAACCGGCGGAGGAACTGTTTCACCGGTTTGTATTTAGGATCCACATTAAGGGTGTGCTCAGCGAGTTGCCTCGGTACACCTGGCATGTCAGAGGGCTTCCATGCAAAAATGTCTCGATTCTCACGGATGAACTCGATGAGCGCGCTTTCCTATTTCGGATCTAAATTAGCACTAATGCTGAACTGCTTGGACGAATCGCCAGGTACAAAGTCAACAAGCTTAGCTTCTGCTGCCGATTTGAATTTCAGGGTCGGATCATGCTCCGTAGTTGGCTTCTTTAATGGAGTCATTTCCGCCGGATCAACATTGTCCTTATAATACTTTAGCTCCTCGGTGGCACAAACCGACTCTACATAGGCCGCATCACCTTCCTCGCACTCCAAAGCAATTTTGCGGCTTCTGTGAACCGTTATTGTCCCCTTGTGACCCGGCATCTTGAGCTGCAAATACACATAACAGGTCCGTGCCATAAACTTGGCGTAGGCCGGTCGCCCAAATAGAGCGTGATACGGACTTTGGATTTTCACCACTTCAAACATCAATGTCTCCGACCTGGAATCATGATCATCCCCAACGGCCACTTCCAGAGCTATCTTGCCAACAGGATATGCTGATCTTCCAGGTACTACACCGTGGAACACCGTATTAGACGGTTTAAGATTTTTATCTGTCAGTCCCATACAACGGAAGGTCTCATAGTACAAGATATTAATGCTGCTACCTCCATCCATCAGCACCTTGGTGAATTTATAACCTCCCACCTGAGGCGCCACCACCAGAGCCAACTGACCCGGATTATCGACCTGGGGAGGGTGATCCTCTCTGCTCCATATGATTGATTGTTCAGACCAATGTAGATAACGGGGTATGGCCTTCAACAGAGTTGACCGCCCGCCTCTGAACCTTCCGGTCTCGCTTGTCCAAGCTAGTGGTGAAAACATGGTCCTGCCCACTACTCAACTGCTTTGGGTTGCTCTGGTAACCTAACTGTTGCTGCTGTTGGTTGTAACCACCCTGGTTGTTCTGACTATTTTGACCATTATGTCCGCCCGAATTACCATTAAATCCTGAACCAGAACTTCCTCCACCGTAAACCGGCCCGGATCCTGAGCCACCGCCAGATTCGTGATCATACCGGAAATTATTAGAATTCTTGAACTCCTGCATAATAAAGCAATCCTTCCAAAGGTGGTTTGTTGGCGCTTCCTTCGTCCCATGTCTTGGACAGGGCTGGCTTAGTAGATAGTTTAGGCGGTCTGGGTTAGGGTTGGGTGCCCCATTACGATTTTTCAGTTTACCCCTGCGTCGCTGGCCATTGTCCTGTGCGTTAGTATTAGCCACAAAGTCCATGTTACCATCCGCTTTACGCTT
Organism: Triticum dicoccoides; assembly: GCF_002162155.2. Taxonomy (NCBI): domain Eukaryota; kingdom Viridiplantae; phylum Streptophyta; class Magnoliopsida; order Poales; family Poaceae; genus Triticum; species Triticum dicoccoides. The sequence goes on along the minus strand of NC_041382.1, from coordinate 715,723,162 downwards.
GCCTCCACCACCATTGCCTGCCCAGTGATGCTGCTGTCCATTGGAGTTGCTGTTCCTCTTTCCCTTCCCTGTCTTGTCATCATCAGATTCGAGATCCTTGGTACTATCAGAATCAGCATATTTCACCAAAGCGGCCATGAGGGTCCCCATGTCAGTGCAATGACGCTTCATCCGTCCCAACTTCAGCTTCAGGGGCCCAAACCGGCAGTTGCCTTCTAGGGTTAATAATGCGGTGTCAGCATTGATGCGGTCTGACAAGTGCAACACTTGTGAAACCCGGCGCACCCAATGAGTCGTTGACTCTCCTTCCTCCTGGACGCATGCAGCTAAGTCCACTATTGACATAGGTTGTTTACATCTATCCTTGAAATTGCTGATAAACCGGGCTCGTAATTGGGCCCATGAATAGATAGAATTAGCCGGCAAGCTTTTTAACCAAGTACGGGCCATTCCTTCAAGCATCATGGTGAAGTATTTCGCACACGTCGCGTCATCCACATCAAGCATCTCCATGGCCATCTCATAGCTCTCCACCCATGTCTTTGGAGGCCGATCCGCTGTGTAATTTGGTACCTTGTGCGGGCCCTTGAAATCCTTGGGCAGGCGCACATTGCGTAAAGCGGGGATAAGGCAAGGCACCCCCAAAGAACTAGAAGTAACACCAGGTTTGATCGAGATGGTTGGACGAACCGGCGTGAGCTGCCGAGCCTGATGCTGTGTGGCTAACTCAGCCTCCCTGCGCGCTTGGGCCCGGTTTACCACTTCCTGAGCATTATCAGCACCACCCGCCGGGTTGTTGCCACAGGGTTCTCCACGTTGTTCGTTACTCGACACTGCCGGTTCATCCATATGTCTGCTATAGCTCCGGCTTCGACGGGGGGTCGAGTGGATCCGGTCGCGGCTGTACGAGTATGCTTCCTGTTGGACCAAAGCTGTCCTCAGAAGCTCCTTGACCTGTCGCGTCTCTACTGCCTGTGGAGAATCACCTTCAATTGGAACGGCCTCCAGCCGTGCAGCAGTGGCAACGAGATTGTCCATCGGGTTGGAGTAGTGACCCGGAGGTGTTAAAACAGCCTGAGGTATAACGGTGTTTTGACGAGGCGGGTCCATCTGACGAGGCTGAACTGGTGCCCCGGTCCAGGGAGCTTCCGCCCAGTTTCCCTTTGGCGGATTGCCGGTTCCTACTCCTGGAGTGTTGAAAAGGTCTCTGGCCTCAAAAACCGGAGGCAAATGGGATCGGTACTTCCTCCTCATGACTTCCTGCGACGCACTCTGGTCCAACATGAGACCGTAGGCTTGTGCGCCTAAAGCGGTCCGCTCCGTGGCCATCCTGGTGTCCTCAGCTGCCAGATCTGCCTTGGCATGGGTGATATGTTCCCTCACCTTTGCAATCTCGGCATTATGAACGCCCTGATCCGCCGGATTAGCCTCCGCCATAAGCACAACCAATGCATCAAACAGCTCTGATAGAACTTGAGTCGGCAGGCGCACATGGGCTCCTGCCCCGGCAGCCGTCGCTGCTGCTGAACCGGAGATTGTTGCTGCAGCGGTCGAAGAATGAAGCGCTGCTTGTGTGCCAGTCATGAATATTCCAACCCGGTTGGGCAGATCAGAGGGGTCCGGAATACTGTCGCCATCGGAACAGCCCCCAATCCGGTCGTCTTGTAGCTGATAAAGAGATTCGGTTTTTCCAGTCGATGACTCATCATCAGAACAAACAACGGTATCGCCGCGAGATTCCGATCCATCCTCATAACTTCCTCCATGGATGACTCCCACGAAGGCATGCTTCATGGCCGGTTTAACCCGGGCGGATCGCGCACGCTGAGCCGTCTCGACGAGGTCGGTGCAGATGTCCGGCTTAGGGCCCGGTTCACCGATCTTGCCAATGAAAACGTGAATGCCTCCAAAGGGGACCCGGTACCCGTGCTCAATTGAGCCGGCCTCGGGGCCCCAGCCTACGTCATTGATGTAGAACTTGCTGCGACGACTCTTAGTCATCCGGCCTACAGCATAGCCCTCGAGTCCTTCAAAGCGGCCCACCAAGAACCGGAAACCATCGTGCGATAGCCCCTCGGTGGGCGCCAACTGTCGTGGTTTTGTCATGGCAGATGTCCTAGAGAAAGGACTTAGTCATGGAGCCATCGCGATGGGTTAGCTTGAAGGGGTTAAAGCGGACACAGGGACGCAAGAGAGTTTATACTAGTTCGGCCCCTTCGATGAAGGTAAAAGCCTACGTCTAGTTGTGATGAAATTGATGGGGTTTCGATGACTAGGCAGCAAACAAGCTTCGCCTATGTCTCGAGTTGTTGTCTGTTGTTCTTGAACCGCCGCCAGATCGTCCCCTTATATACACGGGTGACTCCCGTCGGTTTACAGAGTCCCAATACCGGCTCATAGATGTGTCCGGTTTGGTCTCTACTTATTCCTAACTTACAATACAAGTTAACTACTAACGCCGGTTTATGACTACAGGCTTTGAACCGACCATGGGCCTTGAACCCTCATCTGCCTTCTTGGGTTTTAACATACTTAACTACTGACGAAGTTAACCCGGCCCAGATAGGCTGGTTACGCCCAACAGTAATATCCCCAACATTAGGCCCCAGATTGATTTGAACGGGTTCCTGTCAATCCTTTAACCAAAGCTTCAACTTCAACATTTTCTCATAAATTGGTAAACCGCCATGATGTCATCTTCTCTGATTGCTGTAAACCGGAGTGACGTCACCTGTCATAACGAAGCTATCCATTATGCTTCTTTGTTTAATAGATCTGCGAAAATCGAGGCGACAACTCTGTTTCATGGCCCCTTGATTGTCGCGCCAGACACATGTTCTTTCGCCTTATAAATAGGACCGAAGGGTCATTTCTTTTCTCCCCTTCGTGCCTTCTTCGTCTTCCTCGCGTCGCCAGCCTCGGAGCTCCGCCGCCGCCGTCGACCTCTGCCTCAACCTTGGCCGCTGCATCAACCTATGCGCACCAGAGCATCGCGGCAACCTTCCGCGTCTTCCTCAGCTCCGGTAAATCTTCTATCCTTTCCCCCGCAGGTCTGACCTAGGGTTTCATAGTTCTTCAGTGTTCATCGTCTGCCTCTTGCTCATACGATAGATCTTTATATGGCTCCGCAAATCTTTATTCTGTGCCATGGTAGCTGTTTACCCTTCGCTTTCACTTACACATCTCAAAACTATAGATATGTATGTACGTCTTGCTCATTGATTTGGTACTGCTCCTTTTGGACTTCTGAATATTTATCTTTTTTCTGAACTTGCTTCAGGTCCATCGCTGTAGAGAAATCTTACGAAATCTGTTTCTATAAACTTACTCATTTGCTTCAATGTTTAAACCAGGCGGTTTAACCTTGTAGAAAAAATTGCCAAACCGGCATATACCATTAGTCCCCTTGTTGAACCGCCAGATGTTGTAGCTTCATAAAACTCCGGTTCAGATAGATCTGTCTCCGGTTTAACATTCCACATACCGATGTACCTTGATCAAATGCATTTTTGAACCAGGATCTTCTACCTTGTAGATTCCATCATGGCCAAGCAAGTATATGAGTGCAATTGGGTTCCTTCTCGCGTCACACAGGCTCAGCTGGACGATCTAGTCCTGATCGGCGCTTTAGGCAGCAAAGATACCATCCATTGGAGGGCACCTGGCATGGAATGCCCTCCCACTCCTCAAGAAGGAGAGGTTGTTGTTTTCGTAGACCACTTAGCTCGGGGCTTTAAGCCGCCCGGTTCTAAATTTTACCGGGACGTTTTGGCCGATTTCCAACTCCATCCACAAGACACTGGCCCCAATTCTGTTACAAATATGTGTCACTTCCAAGTACTCTGTGAGGCGTTCTTTCAAGAGGAGCCCACAGTGGAATTGTTCAGAGACCTTTTCCATCTAAACCGCCGTACTGAGTTTACTGACGGCTCCAATACAGAGTTGGGTGGCGTGGCGATCCAGAAAAGGAAAGAGGTCACATGCCCTCACGCCAAGCTGCACAGCCACCCCAAAGAGTGGAATCAGACATGGTTCTATTGCAAAGACACCTCCCCTGCTGGTGAGAATCCCTTGCTTGGCTTTCGTCCAGAGCGGCTCAGCAATACACACCCTTTTCCGCAAAGATTGACTGCCTAGGAGAGAAGCAAATATGCTCCTCAACTGTCAAAGCTCAGAGCCTTTATGGCCAACGGTTTAACAGGGGTTGATCTTGCTCGCTGTTGGATATCATGGAGCATACTGCCCCTTAGCCAGCGCTCCAGTTTGATGTGCGAGTATACCGGCAGTGTTGATGACCCACTGCGACATTCCAAGATCCAGCTCACCGATGAAGAGATCACAGAGGCTGTAAATAAGATGTTGAATGAACCGGAACATATCTGTGCTAAAAACGGCCTGCTTTCCTTCTGTGCCACCAACAAACCGCCAGCTGTAAGACCTTGATTTTTCCTTTTGCTGAATTTGTTTATTGACATATCTGGTCATTGTTTAATATCAGTGTCTGTGTAATCAGGGCAATGATCCGTTTTGGAGTAAGAAATTGCCGCAGGAGAAACCAGAAAAACCAGACAAACCGGAAAGAGCAACCCGGCAAAAGACTAAGGCTGTAAAGAAGACTGCCCACAGGAAAAGAACTACTGCATCTTCTAATCCGGCTCCTGATGATGATGTGGATAATCCGGACCTTGAGGTAGAGCTTGACCCTCTTGGCTTATTTTTCATGCGTCTTATTGATGATGATATTTGTCAGGATGATGCCGAAGCCAGCCACGCTGATGCTGCAGAGGTAATTATTCTCTCTTCCGATTCAGAACCTTTGCCTTCGCTAAAAATCCGTCAGGCAAACCGGAAAGTTAAATTTTCTCATCCTCTTGCTTATTTGGATCCCAAATTTCTTATGAAGACCCAACAGCACGAAGCTCGTCGCACAACCCGGCACAGCGGCCATGTAGTTACCTCCGCCGGTTTACCGAACAGTCCGGTTCAGAAACGCCGTTCAGAGGTCTCTAATTTGCTTGTCAGTGATTGTCCTAAAGCGGGCTGCTTTCGTCAACCTCTTAATCCATCTGACTCCAATTACCAAGTTACTTCCCACTCATCTTCTGGCGAGTCATCGGCTACTCAGCTGCCACCGCTCAAAACGGTGCTTGGGTAAGTTATACTTATTATGATACTTGCAGCACATTGCCTTAGAACATATACTGTATTTGATTTTGTTATTCTTTTCAGGGCCAAACCTAGGCCAAGCAAGAAGGCCCGCCTGGACAAAGCAGCCGAAGAAGATGACGTTCTTGAGCCAGGCAAGACACATGATCTTGAAGCGGCTATTCCTGAGGATATACCCAACGATCCACCATAGCAGGACGACGATCTTATTGCTGAAGAGAGACCTACTGATGCCACGGGTCCTGTCAATCAGCCCACAGGCTCCATCCGGATTGAGAGATCCACCGGTCCAGCAAAACCTACTGACAAGCCAACAGCCCCAGTGCAAACCGGCGATACTCAGGAGGATGAGGTTGTCATTACTGGTACTGGCCATACCGAGCCAAGCAATCCTGTTGCTTTGTCCAAACATTCTGCCAAGGAAGAATTTGCTGCCTTTGGTAAAGGTAAGTGGAATGCTGATCTGGCAACTTACGCTGCTCTGAACGCCCAAGATATCCATTCCGGCTACCTGAACCGGCTGTATACCAGCCGTGACTATGAAGCCAGACTGGTTAATATGATGAAGGATAAATACGAGGTAACTTCCATATGCTCTTTCCTGCTTGTATGCTTCAATACTTGCTGACTCTCCTAGCCCCCAAGGGCCGGTTTGTAATCTTCTTTCAAACCGGGACTTACTAACATAAATCTTAATACTTTGAAATTTGCCGATGTAGCCCCGAAGGGCCGGTTCAACTTAGCTTAGTTAAACCGGTACTTTAAGTAATTGAGATTGCCGCATCAGAATATATATATGAGCAAATAGCTATTAGCCCCCAAGTGCCAAGTTGAATACTTGTATTGATCTTGGGACTTTGTAAGCAATTGAAAGATGAAGATCGAATATGCATTAGCCCCCAAGTGCTAAGTGCATAACGTGTTATGTGGTTGGTACTTCAATCCTTGTACCATTTTGTTGAAGCATATAACTGTCTGCATGCAGGAGGAGCTGAAAATGAAAGAAAGCCAAGTCGCTGATCTCCAAGAAAACCTGAAAACCCAACAAGCTGAAACCTCCAAAGCAAAAGAGGAATTAACCAACGCTTTAAGCGCCATGGAACAGCTTAAGGAGAGCTTCAAGAAGAAGCGAGCGGATTGGGCCACTGAAAAGTCCGCTTTAATCAAACGAGCAGAGGATGCCGAGGCTGCACTAAAACCAGTGGCGGATGAACTGACCAGCATAAAGCGGCACGTGCATGCCATGACTACTGCTATCTTTGGTAAGTCAGTTTGACTTCTGAATTGGCTCTGCCTTCTTGCAGAGTTGCCGGTTTATTAACCCATTATGGTATTTCAGGGACATGCATTGGGCACTTGGGGTCAGATGTGCGGAAGAAATTGAAAGCCGCCTATACATTGGTTGAACAATTGTATACTGGTGCCCAGCGGATCATCTGTACCGCATCCCATAACAAACCGGAGCCCACTTTGATTCAAGACACTCTGACGAAACTGTCGGTGCTTCTTGCCCGGATTGAAGAGCTGAAGAAATCTGCTGCTCGAACCTGGGTGCCGGATTTTGATCCTATTGAAGCGGCTCAGGGCTATCCCAGCTTGAAGGAAGACGGGTCAGAGTTTGGTGAAGTGGATCTGCGAGCAATAAACCGGGAGGTATGTCCGCTAGCTTGTCAATTGGCTGAACAAGCAGACTTGTCTCATTATCAAGCCCAATCTGACAATCAGAACAAGCGGATAGCTGCACCAATCCATGAATCGGAAAATCTGATCCCTCCAATCCGTAAGCATACTTACGCTCCCGATATTGACTCGTCATTGCTGATCCATGATGAAGCTATTTTTCAAGCATTAATGGGAATCGACTGGACAACTGTTGATTTCCAGCCACTAGGTAGAGAAACGGAGGCTGAAGCGGCGCAGGATGACCCACAACCATCAGGCCAAGCTGGTGACCAAGCTTGAACCGGAAGCCGGTTTTAAAACTGCCTCTCCTTTGCAAAAAAATGATATTATTATGGGCACCGTGTTGCCTTGTAATAGGCTAGCTGATACTTTTGATGCTGATATGCCTTCGTGCATAATTTGTTCTTCCTGTGGTGATGAACTTTCCAAAGCACTTTATGCAATAAGAAACTCTTCAATTGCCACCGTGGTTGTACCGTCAGGCGGAATATGATGTCTGCATATATGAAGTCAAAACATCCAAGAATTTTTAAGTATATGACCAAATTTTTGAGATACATAATACCTGCCATCGTTGAGCGTGAAGTTGGCGTGGCCAATCTTGAAGCGGAGTTTTGCAAACTCACACTGTTGGAGGAGATAACATGTCCTGTATATATATGACGCTGGTTTACCATGTAAACCGTGCCGGGTTATAATAAACACCGTGTTACTCCATAAGAGGATGTTAACAACAAGGATCAAACCGGGCAAATAGTCTCCAGATTGACGTGAACTGTGTTCCGTCAATGGATTGGTTGAAAACTTTGTCGGTTTAAAAAGAACGCAATAAAAAAGACAAAAGAAAAAAGTGCGAAGCAAAAGCAATGAGAAAACCGTTTGCAAAAAAGGTTTATTTGAGCTGATCAAATGGCGTTACCATGGCCGAACACGACCAAGCTCCCGTTAGGTGTAACTATGTTTCTAGTCAGCCAGGTCCCCAAATGAAATCGTGGCATTTATGCCGACCAAGTGGCATGGCGATGGTTCGGGTTCGACCAAGCCCCCAAGTGATTTTGTTGCCTTAGGCCGATCAAGAGGCATGAGTGGTTCAGACGTGACCAAGTTCCCAACTGATCTGGTGGCTCTCGCCTATCAAGAGGTATGGTATTGGTTTGGACACGACCAAACCTCCAAGTGATATAACATGATGCTTTTGGAAAAGCGAACTCAAGGGGTAAACCGGAGGCCGCTTTAGAACAACTCCGTGTAACCACACATGATGTAAAAGAACAGATACCCCGCTTTAGCTGAGGTTCTGGTTTATTATAGTTAATCATAATATATACATCGTTGTAATATGTACATAAGTAGAACCAATGGCTCAGGTATAATAAGGCCGAAGATGAGCTATGTTCCACGGCCTGTTGGTTTCCTCCTCTGATGTACGTGAGTCCTTATGCTCTCGAATATCAATCAGATAGTATGACCTGTTGTGCAGATTCTTGCTGACCACGAAAGGCCCCTCCCAAGGTGGGCATAACTTATGCATATCAGTCTGATCTTGGATGAGCCGAATCACCAAATCTCCTTCCTGGAAGGTTCTGGTTCTGACTCGACGACTGTGATAACGACGAAGATCCTGTTGGTAAATCGCCGATCGGGCGGCTGCTATGTCACGCTCTTCATCCAACCGGTCCAAAGCATCTTGCCGTGCTGTCTCGTTGTCCGCTTCAATATAAGCCGTCACACGAGGTGAATCATGACGGATATCACTGGGGAGAACCGCCTCTGCTCCATAAACCATGAAGAACGGTGTGTATCCTGTTGACCTGTTGGGTGTTGTATTGATGCTCCATAACACAGATGGTAATTCTTCTACCCAACAACCCGACGTTCTCTGCAAAGGAACCATGAGCCGGGGCTTGATGCCTCTCAAGATCTCTTGATTAGCTCTTTCTGCTTGACCATTGGACTGTGGGTGTGCCACTGATGAAACGTCGAGCCGGATGTGCTCCTGTTCGCACAAGATAAGTGGAATGTTGATCTGGCAACTTACGCTGCTCTGAACGCCCAAGATATCCATTCCGGCTACCTGAACCGGCTATATACCAGCCGTGACTATGAAGCCAGTTTGGTTAATATGATGAAGGATAAATACGAGGTAACTTCCATATGCTCTTTCCTGCTTGTATGCTTCAATACTTGCTGACTCTCCTAGACCCCAAGGGCCGGTTTGTAATCTTCTTTCAAACCGGGACCTACTAACATAAATCTTAATACTTTGAAAGTTGCCGATGTAGCCCCCAAGGGCCGGTTCAACTTAGCGTAGTTAAACCGGTACTTTAAGTAATTGAGATTGCCGCATCAGAATATATATATATATATATGAGAAAATAGCCATTAGCCCCCAAGTGCCAAGTTGAATACTTGTATTGATCTTGGGACTTTGTAAGCAATTGAAAGATGAAGATCGAATATGCATTAGCCCCCAAGTGCTAAGTGCATAACTTGTTATGTGGTTGGTACTTCAATCCTTGTACCGTTTTGTTGAAGCATATAACTGTCTGCATGCAGGAGGAGCTAAAAACGAAAGAAAGCCAAGTCGCCGATCTCCAAGAAAATCTGAAAACCCAACAAGCTGAAACCTCCAAAGCAAAAGAGGAATTAACCAACGCTTTAAGCGCCATGGAACAGCTTAAGGAGAGCTTCATGAAGAAGCGGGCGGATTGGGCCACTGAAAAGTCCGCTTTAATCAAACAAGTAGAGGATGCCGAGGCTGCACTAAAACCAGTGGCGGATGAACTGACCAGCATAAAGCGGTACGTGCATGCCATGACTACTGCTATCTTTGGTAAGTCAGGTTGACTTCTGAATTGGCTCTGCCTTCTTGCAGAGTTGCCGGTTTATTAACCCTTTGCCACTTGTCTGCGCGCGTTGAGCCCGTTGTATTTGTAATAGGGGTGTGGCCATCAAACCTGTATGAATTACGTATAGCTGCGCCGGCCCCGTCTAACCGTGTCCGTGGTCTTGACAACCTATTGAATGCTTTAGTTGGTGAGGCCGTTTTAGTGTGCGGCTGCCAAGGCAGCCGCACTCTCTTTGGCGCGCAGGGATCGCTCAATATTTCCATTTACTGTAATGATGCCACGTGGACCGGGCATCTTAAGCGTGAGGGAAGCATAATGCTGTATTGCATTAAAGCGAGCGAAAGCTTCGCGTCCAAGTAGTGCTTGATAGCCACTTTGGAACGGAGCAATGTGGAAGGTTAAATTTTCGCTATGGAAGTTATCGGGGAAGCCGAATATAACCTCTCGTAGCAGGGAGCCCGTGCAATGAGCCCCTGAGCCTGGCATTACTCCTTTAAAGGTAGTATTGTTGTGGCAAATTTTCATTGGGTGTCGTGGTTTTGTCACGGCAGATGTCCTAGAGAAAGGACTTAGTCGTGGAGCCATTGCGACGGGTTAGCTTGAAGGGGTTAAAGTGGACACAGGGACGCAAGAGAGTTTATACTAGTTCGGCCCCTTCGATGAAGGTAAAAGCCTACGTCTAGTTGTGATGGAATTGATGGGGTTTCGATGACTAGGCAGCAAACAAGCTTCGCCTGTGTCTCGAGTTGTTGTATGTTGTTCTTGAACCGCCGCCGGGTCGTCCCCTTATATACACGGGTGACTCCCGTCGGTTTACAGAGTCCCAATACCGGCTCATAGATGTGTCCGGTTTGGTCTCTACTTATTCCTAACTTACAATACAAGTTAACTACTAACGCTGGTTTACGTCTACAGGCTTTGAACCGACCATGGGCCTTGAGCCCTCATCTGCCTTCTTGGGTTTTAACATACTTAACTACTGATGAAGTTAACCCGACCCAGATAGGCCGGTTTACGCCCAGCAGTAATATCCCCAACATTGGGTATATCCCCATTTTGCGGATTGTGTCCTGATATATCAGGTTTAGACTGCTGCCACCGTCCATCAGGACTCGTGTGAAGTGGTATCCGTCAATTATTGGATCTAATACCAAGGCAGCCCATCCTGCGGACCGAATACTTGCCGAGTAATCCTGATGGTCGAAGGTGATCGGTTGAGACGGCCAGTGGCAGAACTCCACGGTGATAGGCCCTTGGGCATATTTATCTGGGAGTGCCGCTTTATTTCTCCCCTTTATCACATGTAACACGTTTACTGTTTTGACTTCTGGTGGAAATTTCTTCTGTTCCCTAGTGCTTTGCTTGCGAGGCTCATCCTCGTCTTCGCTTGGTGTATCCTGCCCCTTATGTTCGGCGTTGAGCTTGCCGGACTGCTTAAAGACCCAACATTCTCTGTGGGTATGATTTGCAGGTTTATCGGGTGTGCTATGGATCTGACATATTTGGTCCAGAATTTTGTTTAGGCTGGACAGTTAATCTCTGGCGCCTTTAGAGGGCGGCTTTTGCTGACCTGGCCGAGAGCTTCTAAATCCGGCGTTTACCACCGTGCTCTTCGGGCTGTCTTCTTTATTTTGGCGCTTATTATTTTTGCTGCATCATGATTTCCCGTTTTCATCTCTAACTTCGGATGTACTGGGGTCGCTGGTGCTGCATCAGGCTAGCCAGTTGTCCTCGCCCGTGCAAAAGCGGGTCATGAGGCTTGTTAATGCTGCCATTGTTCTCGGCTTTTCTTGGCCGAGGTGTCTGGCAAGCCATTCGTCTCGGACGTTGTGCTTAAAAGCTGCCAAAGCTTCGGCGTCCGGACAGTCGACTATTTAGTTCTTTTTAGTAAGAAACATGTTCCAAAGCTTTCGGGCTGTCTCTCCGGGTTGTTGAGTTATGTGACTCAAATCGTCCGCATCCGGAGGTCGGACATAAGTCCCTTGAAAATGTGCCCAAAAAGCGTCTTCGAGCTCTTCCCAGATTCCAATGGAGCTTTCGGGGAGGCTTTTAAGCCAGTGCCGAGCTGGCCCTTTGAGCTTGAGGGGTAAGTACTTGATGGTGTGGAGATCATCTCCTCGAGCCATATGGATATGGAGGATATAGTCCTCAATCCAGACCTCAGGGTCAGTTGTTCCGTCGTATGCCTCTATGTTTACGGGTTTGAATCCCTCTGGAAATTCATGGTCCAGCACCTCGTCGGTGAAACATAGGGGGTGTGCGGCACCCCTGTATCTGGGTGTACCGTGGTGTTTGGATATTTGTTGTGTTGCATCATATGCTGGAGCGCGCTTGCGTGGTCTATAGATGGATCTGGTTGCGCCGTCCTTTTGATGTGAGCCCTTGTGTGGATCGCGTATTGGCTTATGTGCGGTGTTGTTTGCCGCTCTATGTTGGCCGTGAGGTCGTCTATCCGACCGGATGGCCATTTTGTTTTTTAATTGTGGAGGATCTAAGGCCTCCTCATCAAATTCAGGTAGCAACTTTCGCTTCGGATAGCTCTTGGTGTGGCGATTACTGCCGTATTTCGATGCAGTGTTGAGTACTTCACTCCATTTGTTTTTGAGTGTGTCTTGTGCAGCCTTGAGCCTTTGCTTCTGCTTTTTTAGACTCCTCGTGGTGGCGACAAGCCTTTGATGGGCATTCTATTGCTCCGGGTGTCTGTCCAGTGTGATGTCGTCTGGGTTATTATCTTTGACGGAGTTGGGTTGTTCAGTTTGATTCTCCGTGTTTCCGTGGTCCGACGATGGTTCACCCTGCTCTAACACTGGGTCTATATGATTGTTGTTTCTGCCGAGGCGGGATTTGGAGCGGCGCTAACGCTGCCGCTTTGACTGCTTCTCGAGGGGACAACCCTTCATTGCGTCCTTCCGTTCCTCGTCGTCGTTTTCTTTTGGTGTGTCCACCATGTATACGTCATGTGATGAAGTGGGCGTCTGGTGCCCTGTGGGCAGTAGTTCCTGTTCGTCTCCCGCATCGTCGTCCATACCGTCGATATCTTCGGAGTCGAAGTCGAGCATGTCGGTTAAGTCATCGACAGTGGTTACTAAGTGGGTGGTGGGTGGGCAGCGAATTTCTTTGTCATCCGCATCCCAATCCTGTCGGACGTAGTTCGGCCAGGACTCTCCTGACAAGGAGAGAGACCTTAATGAGTTCAGTATGTCGCCAAAGGGTGAGTGCTAAAAAATATCCGTGGAGGTAAACTCCATGATTGGTGCCCGTGGCCGGAGAAGGATCTGGCGGTTTAGCAACACAACTCTCGTGAAGGGTAAGGTCAATATTCAGCTTGATCGCCGCAGAGGATACGGCCTCCGTGGCGGGGTCTATCCACCCGTCCAAGGATGGCACAACTGGCTCTGAATTGAGGGTCGGAGCGGCTGCCGGTGCGATTTCGCGAACACTGTCCAATGGTAGAGCTAAATTGTACTCATCGTTACCGCGTGGCGCACAAGGCAGGGGCTCGAATCCGTCGAAGATCAAGTCTCCGCGGATATTGGCCGTGTAGTTTAAGCTTCCAAACCCTGGACTGGTGGCCAGGGGCGTAACTTTCGATCTGCTCCAGATGGCCAAGCGAGTTGGCCCGCAGTGCGAAGCCGCCGGACACAAAGATCTGTCCGGGGAGAAAAATATCACCCTGGACTGCATCGCTGTCGATGGTCGTACGAGCCATCAAGCCTAACAGCGACGACACAGAGGAACTCTCAATGAAAGCACCAATGTCGGTGTCAAAACCGGCGGATCTCGGGTAGGGGGTCCCGAACTGTGCGTCTAAGGCGGATGGTAACAGGAGGCAGGGAACACGATGTTTTACCCAGGTTCGGGCCCTCTTGATGGAGGTAAAACCCTACGTCCTGCTTGATTTATTCTTTATGATACGAGTATTACAAGAGTTGATCTACCATGAGATCGGAGAGGCTAAACCCTAGAAGCTAGCCTATGGTATGATTGTATATTGTCCTACGGACCAAAACCCTCCGGTTTATATAGACACCGGAGGGGGCTAGGGTTACACAAGGTCGGTTACAAAGGAGGAGATATCCATATCCCTACTGCCTAGCTTGCCTTCCACGCCAAGTAGAGTCCCATCCGGACACGAGACGAAGTCTTCAATTGTGTACCTTCATAGTCCAACAATCCGGCCAAAGGATATAGTCCGGCTATCCGGAGACCCCCTAATCCAGGACTCCCTCAACAAGGGCCAAGCATCCCTCGAAGACAATCATGACAACGACTCAACCCTTCGAACTGCTACACATGGACCTCTTCGGTCCCACTCACTACTCAACTCTTACTACTACTGCTTGTCTCTATGGCTTCATCATTGTTGATGATTATTCAAGATATACATGGGTGCATTTAATCCTCTACAAGACTGAAGTGCGGGATGTCTTCAAACGCTTCGCCAATCGAGCCATGAACAACTATGGTGTCAAGATCAAGCACATCAGAAGTGACAATGGCACTGAATTCGAGAACACCGGCCTCGACACTTATCTTGATACCTTGGGCATCACTCTTGAGTTCTCAGCTCCGTACACGCCGCAGCAGAATGGCATCGTGGAACGCAAGAACAGAACACTCATTGAGATGGCCCAGACGATGCTCGATGAATACAAGACTCCAAGAAAGTTCTGGCCTGAAGCCATTGATACTGCATGCCATGTCATCAACCGTGTTTATCTTCACAAGCTTCTGAACAAAACATCCTATGAGCTCCTCACTGCTAAGAAGCCAAATGTCAGTTACTTTAGAGTATTTGGTACCAGGTGCTGGATCAAGAATCCACATCACACTTAAAAATTTGCACCAAAAGCACATGAAGGTTTTATGCTTGGTTACGGAAAGGATTCACACTCCTACAGAGTCTTCAACCTCTTTCACTATAAAGTGGTTGAAACTGTGGATGTGTGGTTCGATGAGACTAACGGCTCGCAAAGAGAGCACCTGCCAAATGTGCTAGATGAAGTTCCATCCAGTGAATCCATCAAGATTATGGGAACTAGAGAAATCATACCGTCTGAAGCACAACCCAAAGAGGAAATCATCATCTCTGCACCTGATCAAACTGAAGACAATCCTTCTAACGATGACAATGATCAGCAAGAGCAAAATCTTTGTCCTGTTCATCCTCGTGTTGCAAGTGAAGTAAAGATTGAGAAAATAATTGATAGCATCAATGCACCTGGTCCACTCACTCGTTCAAGGGGAACACAACTAGCAAATTTCTGTGGGCACTTCGCATTCGTCTCAATATCTGAACCCAAGAAAGTTGATGAAGCCTTCATGGAACCTGAATGGATTCAAGCTATGCAAGAAGAGCTTCAACAGTTTGAGCTGAATAATGTATCGGAACTGGTCAAGCGTCCTGATCCTCGTAAGCACAATATCATAGGCACTAAATGGATATATCACAACAAGCAAGATGAGCATGGTCAAGTTGTCAGAAACAAGGCTCGTCTAGTTGCTCAAGGATACACTCAAGTTGAAGGAATTGACTTCAATGAAACATTTGCTCTTGTGGCTAGGCTTGAAGCTATACGCATGCTGCTGGCCTGTGAAAATCATCATAACATTCTTCTGTATCAAATGGATGTGAAGAGTGCCTTTCTCAATGGCAAGATTGAAGAAGAAGTGTATGTTGCACAACCGCCTGGCTTTGAAGATCCAAAACATCCTGACATGGTTTACAAGCTCAACAAGGAACTATATGGCCTCAAACAAGCCCCTCATGCTTGGTATGACACTCTCAAGGACTTCCTGAAGAGCAAAGGCTTCAAACCTGGTTCCCTGGATCCCACGCTCTTCACGAAGACATATGATGGTGAACTGTTTGTGTGCCAAATATATGTGGATGACATTATCTTTGGCTGCACTAATCAGAAATACAGTGATGAGTTTGGATATGTGATGCAAGAGCAATATCATATGTCCATGTTGGGTGAGCTGAAGTTCTTCCTTGGTCTTCAAATACGACAGCAACGCAACGGCATCTTCATATCTCAAGAGAAATACCTCAAGGATTGCCTGAGGAAGTTTGGAATGCAAGACTACAAAGGTTACACGACGCCAATGCCTACCAAGAGTCATCTAGATTCTGACGCCAATCGTAAAGAGTTTGATCAAAAGGTATACCGCTTCATGTTTGGTTCTTTGCTTTATTTATGTGCATCTAGGCCAGATATCATGCTTAGTGTTTGCATGTGTGCCCGATTCCAAGCGGCACCAAAGGAATCGCATCACTTAGCTGTGAAGTGAATTCTTTGATATTTGGCTCACACCCCAACACTAGGATTATGGTATCCAAAGGGCTCAGAGTTTGATCTAGTTGGATTCTCGGATGCTGATTATGCTGGTGACAAGGTGGATCGCAAGTCTACATCAAGCACATGTCACTTTCTGGGACGATCACTTGTGTGTTGGTCTTCAAAGAAGCAGAACTGTGTATCTCTCTCCACTGCTGAATCTGAATACATTGCTACTGGATCTTGCTGCGCTCAGCTTCTATGGATGAAGCAAACACTCAAAGACTATGGCATTCATCTGAAGCAAGTGCCACTCTACTACGACAATGAAAGCGCCATCAAGATCGCCAACAACCCAGTTCAGCACTTGAAGACAAAGCACATTCAGATCCGTCATCACTTTCTCAGAGATCATGTCATGAAGGAAAATATTGATATCATTCACGTCAGCACTGAAGAGCAACTGGCAGATATCTTCACAAAGCCCTTGGATGAGAACAGGTTTTGCAAGTTGCGGTGTGAGCTAAATATCTTGGAATCCTCAAATGTCCTGTGATCATGCACACATCCTAACACTTATGCATGATGATGACTTAGATGTGCAAACACAGGAAGCAACGTATATCTTCAACAAATGAAGACTTACACTCTAAGTGTGAATACATTAACGCGGAATTTGACTTCAGAGCGCCACGATAATTGTGTGTCGTGTCTGGGTCTAATATTTCCTATACTGTGGGTAACACCACCACCAAACTTTTGTTTGGAATATTTTCTATTGGTGTTACACTTGCAAAGTCTTCGCATTTTGTTTGTCCTCATTATTAACATGGCGTCATGTTTATCTTCAATGTACTGATTTGGTTTTTTTCCTCTACAGCATTCACTTATAGCTATGTCTTCTAGTTGAATCTTTTGAACTAAGTGAATGTGATCGGACCTTGACCTTTCTATGCTCCCGTCATAAGTCTATCTATCCAAATCATATGCATTCTATTGAAACTGTCAATACGTCTTCTCTGCGTCCTTGTCAGCAGAAGACACAGAGACAAACATTAATCTATTTTCAATGCTCAATCCTTTTACCTGAAACCCGGAGAAGTGGGAACGACCACCCGACAATCCAGGCATGCGTGGGAATGTGGAACAACCTCCAATGTGTTGCATGATCGCCACGTGTCCTTCAGATGTGAACCGCCAGGGGCACCTGTGTAATAACACTGTGCCCTCCCTGTCCCTATAAATACACACCTCACCCCATTCATTATCTCTTCTTCCACTCTCGCACAAATCCTAGCGCCACCGCTAGCCCTCGACGACGCCGGCAACAAAGCGCTTAGCTGTCGCGACCTCACCGACGCCGTCCTCACGCCGACCGCGTACATCGTCTTCTCCGCCATCGCCGTAGGTGTCCTCCGTCGCCAAGTTAGGGCACGGAAGATCGAACTGCTCAGCCTCCTCTCCCACTCCATCTAGCAGTTCCTCATGTGGTAAATAAAACCTTTTTTGTCTTTTTGATCCGATAGATTCATCCATTTTCAACCACAAGTGGTTTCTGTTCCTATAAGTTGGATCTATCTGATTCTGCATCTCATAGCATGCCTAGTATGTTCACTTATGCTTCACAAAGTAGTTAGATTCCTCACTTGTACTTATTCGTGGATTCGTACAAATCTGGAACCAACTATCTACATATGAGTGAATGTCTTTGCACTATGAGGTCAATGTCTTATAAACTGATTTATCTTCAAAATCTTCTGAGAATCCATATGACCTCTTCTCCTTCCCTCGCGTCTCTAATGCTGTCACAGGTACATGTCCGTGGGAGAATCCCTTGGTTCTCATAGTCTGCATTCATTTGCAGAGTTCTTACAGCGTCACATAAATTCTCCTGAAGCCAGTTCCTGTCTGACCAGTAGACGGAAGACTTTGACAGTGTTGAAGCCTTTTATTCTAAACTTCATGACAACTCAAAAATCCGTCAGGAAGGGCGGCAGACAACGCCGTGGAAACACTGCTAAGGACCTTCCACTGGATCTCTATGAGTTATACAAGTCAGATCCAGAAGAAACCTATGGAGAACGCAAGAACTGAATCCAATGGATTCGAAGACATTGGGCAGAGGAATGGTTCAAGTACATATTCTTCACCAAGGAGTATGCTGAGAAGAATGCCTTAAAGGCCCCCTAGGGAGATATAATTTACAAAGGTCTTCAGCCCAAGTCAAAGTCCGAAGCTATTGCTCAAGGCTTCTACCCCTGCATGATTCGTGTACCTCAGCCTACTAATACCGACCCATCCTCTCTGTTATGGTATCGTGAAGATAATCTATTCAAGTGCAACTATCAGGCTACAAAGAACTCGGCCAAGGAAAACAAGAAGTCTTTGGGATTAGACTTCAACCCTGGCCCCTCTGCACCACGAGCTGATGGCACACGCGAAGCTGAACCCAATCTTATTGGGCCCTTCTACAACTTAGAAGGTCTCATCACTCACATTCAGGTTCAAGGGGCAGTCGTGGACCACTCTGCAGATGACTCTGATTCTGATGAAGCGCCTGCACCTCCGAAGCCTGTGAAGCAACAGAAACCAAAGGCTTCAAAGCCCCCCTCTGCACCAAAGGTCTCACGGGCGAAGCCTCTGGCCACTGCACCTCCTGAAGCCAGTGTGCAGTCTGAAGATCTCTCACGCATCTCCAAGTCTGCCAAGTTGAAAAAGCCCATGCAACCCACTGGTCAAGCACTGACCCATGCTGCTGTTTTGAGAAACGAGAATGACGCCATTGATCTGTCCAGTGATGATGATCTTGGCGATGACGCTCTTGAGCAGTTAATAAAGAACAAGCAAGAGGCGGAAATCTTCAATGACCTTCCCCTCTTTGATGTGGAAATCTTATACAAGTTTATTGATGAGTGGTTTGACAACCCAGATGTCAGTTTTGATGATCTTCAGCTTCCAATTGGCCTCAGGGTCTCCTTCCACGGAGCCATTGCTCCTGAGCTGGCTCTTGCTCAGAAAATTGTTGAGCCGAAGCATAAAATCGATTATGAAAAGGCTCAGTTCAAGAGGCACATGGCCAAGCTCAATGTTGAAGACATTCAAAACTTCAAGGTCATGATGCATGAGCTCAAGGAGGCATTCCACAAGAAACGAGAAGAAGCAAAAGGTTCTCGTGAGCGCATGAAGAATCTTGCTGCCAAATGTGTTCAAGGCTACAATGAAGCTGAAAAGCGCAAGGCTTTGGGGTGACCAGGCATCGACCCCAAAATGGCTGCCAAGAAGAAGAAGAAGCCAGCTGTGGCCGAACCAGAAGCATCAAGGCAGGAAGAACCTCGCATTGTCTTCCCAGCCAGTATGACAGGCTCGAAGCCTAAGGTCCCCATAGTGGCTTCAGAATTCAAGAAAACTAGAGTAGTTGAAGCCGAAGCCAGAAAGCGCAAGACCAAAGCCACCACAGATGATACTCCCCCAACCAAGAAAAGAAAAACAAAGAAGAGAGACCGGGCTGCTTCCATAGAGCCCCTTATTGTCGAGCCAATTTATGTTGTCGAGAACGTCGTTTGGTAGTTCATGAGCCTGCTTTCACAAAGGCTCCTGAAGCTGAAGAGAATCCAGCTGTTGACCCCACCACAGCTGAAGACATTGGTCCTCACGACAATGTTGAAGATGATGAAGTACTTCCTCAGATCGAGCACAATTTGGTATCATCGCCTGTTCTCATGAATAGCGAACTCATCAGCATTGGTCTTCCATTGACGCCAATTGCTCAGGACGACTCATGGGCTGATCACCCTCAAGAATCCTCTCGTGCTAAAGAAACACCAGTCACTCCCCCACCACAGGTCACCACTCCGGTGATTGACAGTGAAGACATTGAGGCCCAACCAACTCCATCTCCACAAGCGTCGCCAGCATTTTGCAGGCTTCGCAAAGGACCAAGGCCATAGGTCACATTGTCAAGTGTTCCAGAAGGAGAAGAGCGCCAATCCGTTCAACGCGAAGTCTTTCCTGAAGCCTCTCCTACTGTGAACATTCCTGAATCTGAAGCCAAAACGGTTAAAGATATTCTGGCTGCATCAGCCGATGACCATGAAGAAGAACCAAGAGAAGAAGAACGTTTTGGTACACCCCCGTCCATCCCTGAAGTTGTTCTCGAGGAGAACGTGTCCGACCCTCCAGCTCCTGAAGTGGAGGTTACCAATACTGAGGCGGCCACCAACATCAACACTGAAGCCAATGACGTTGTCATGGCTGAAGCTAATGTGGTGCCAGAAGTGAATGCACCTGAAGCCAATGCCTCTGCTCATGTACCTCCTCCAAGGCCACACACCATCGAGCAAGCATATGATCATGGACAGCTTGTTATCGTCCGCTGGCCAATCCTGGTTCCTTCGCCTGCTCCCAGACCTCAGTTTGCCTATCATGTGGAGCACAGGCCTCAGGTCCAGAAGCCAAAGCCCGGGCTACCATGGTTTCCAGGTACTGCAACTTCACCAGGATCATTTAATCTGAATGGATTCAAGGCACACAACACATTCTTCAACAGTGCCAAGAACCCCTACACAAGGCCAAGAATCTCTTCGGACCGATTCTGGAGTTATCAGCAGCGAAGCTATTATTCATGCATCTTGTACAATCAGGGACGCATCTTCTCTCACATGCATCTTGATTGTGAAGCCATTGCTGGACTGCCATGCCTTGAAGAAGACCTTGACTGCTTCCGTGATGCGGGTCTGCTTAATTTTGTGACTGCCAAGGAACATTGGAATGAAGAACTTCTGCTTCAATTCTATGCTACCCTCCACATTCGTGGATACAACAGGGATTCGAAGACTTGGATCCTTGAGTGGATGACAGGAGATGTTCATCATGAAGCTAAAGCTCAAGACATCATAGAGCTCACAGCCCTGCCCACTCCTGGTGAATACTATGAACTAGGTTGTCAACAACACCAGAATGCTTTGGAGAGCATTTTCCAGAAGCCAGAACCCAACATGAGCTAAATGTTGAGCATGATGAAGCCTTTGCCTCACGACGCTGAATACCCAACCGAATTCTTTGTTGAAGACCTAGAGTATCAGCCTCACACAATTTACCACATCATCAGAAAAACTCTATGGCCTGTCAAAGGACATTCATCTGCAGCGAAGCTTGAAGGAGCAATGAAGACTTTAGTTTTCTATATCTTCAATGGTATAAGCTTCAATGCTCAAGACTTCTTCATCAGGCAGTTGGCTGCATCTGGCTCCGACATTTTTGGTCTGAAGTTCTATGCTCCATGGGTCATGCGCCTTATCAAGCTTCACTCTGCCTTCAACTATCATTCATCTGCGTGCAATCATCTTGTATTCTTGCCAGAGATTGATCTGTTTGTTGAAGCTATTTACCCAGAGCCTGCTAAGGATCCAATCTATCTTCACAACGTTGATCGTCAAAGCTTCACCATCCCATTGAAGGAGTTCAGGCAGTCTCTCGTATTTATCCCTTGGCTGGTAACACACATACCCCTCGCACCCAAACTGACACCACTGGAAGCACCATTGCCCAAAGGCCTCGGAAGCGATCTCCTGTTCTCAATGACCGAGAGGTTCTCGTCGCGCTACATCAGAAACAGAATAAGCATCATGACTAGCTTACGTGTAAGATGCAAAGCCTCTTGGTGGACGTCAATCGCATTCAAAATCTTGCCACCAAGAATGCCTTTGTCACACATGAAACCTGTCGGAGGTCTTGGAAGAGTTTGACTTTGCTCACTGCTGAAGAAGATCTTCAAGACGATGGCTTCACAGAAAGATTCAAGTTTGACTCCACTCCTCCAAGGAATGCTCACTTGCGTCGGACTCCCTCCCTTGAAGACTCTGACTACTCTTCCTCAGCTGCAACGGTGAATGCCAGAGTTATCGATGATCAAGATGATGCCACTTCACCACCTCCAACTTCAGCACATCTCGACACCGCACCAAGTTCTTCTGCACCACCGGACCTCAACGATGACCCTGCTGCTTCGCCTGCACCTCATGGGAACGAGTAGAAGCTCTATGTCTTCAAACCTTTTTGGTCATTACAGACAAAAGGGGGAGAAGCATATGAGTTGATAGTCTTCAAGTGGATCCATATGGGTGGTTGCTTTACTTTTTGCTACTTTTGCCAAGTGCTTGCAACTCTCGCTTTTGAAACATTTGATTTGTTTTGAGTTGTAACACTTAAACTTGATGGTCGTCTGCTACCTTTTTCGACACTATGTGATGCGATGATAAATTCCGCATGTGCGACGATAAATTCCGCACGAAGTCATTTTGCAGACGTCCATTTTTCATCATGCATGTCATTATCTTCATTATATCATTTCATGCATGATGAATTGTCTTCACAAGTTGAAGAGGAGCTCCGCAAGTACAACCTGCCATGTGCATTTGCATTCAAAAGCAAAATACTTATATGCACATCTTCAGGGGGAGCCTTTCTGCTACTTACGAAGACAATACTTAAATCCTTTACAATTTCACATATTTCTATCCTCGTTGAAAACTTCAACCAGTTTTCATCAATCACCAAAAAGGGGGAGATTGTAACTGCATCTAGTGCCACCCCTAGTTGGTTTTGGAGTATTGACAACAAACCTAGTTGAGGGACTAATGTGTTTGTGTGAATTGCATGATAACACAGGTAGAAGTCCCTCATTGATTCGGTTTTCCTACCGGAGATGACCCCTAAAAATGTATGAAGACATTGAAGTCAAAGGTGGTATGTGAAGACATTCACATTGAAGACTATGACAAGAGAAGACATCGCATGAAGACTATGGAGCGCGAAGACTTAGTTGTTTCGTCGTTCTTTTTCTTCTTTGTTGAGTCATAGGAACCACCGTACTGTTAAGTGGGGTCCAAGTGAACCAGTCAGAATGACTGAAGTGATGCTTAACCAAAATCCTATGTCTTCGAGCGAAGACAATGAGAGCAAATCTTATCCAAAGCTGGATAAGTCAGCTTTGCTTGTAGCTCAAGTGAAGTTGCCGTGTGTGTTTGAAATCTGACCATTGGAACACGTGTCAGTTCCTTAGTGACCCAGGGTCATTTCGGACAAATCAGGTCGGGTTGCCTAGTGGCTATAAATAGCCCGCCCCCTACACCATAAATTG
Source organism: Triticum dicoccoides (assembly GCF_002162155.2). Lineage (NCBI taxonomy): Eukaryota > Viridiplantae > Streptophyta > Magnoliopsida > Poales > Poaceae > Triticum > Triticum dicoccoides. Next base: position 715,700,045 of record NC_041382.1, on the reverse strand, counting down.
GTTGGCTGCTCAGAGTTAGTGCACGGCTTTTGTCGTTTGAGAGCAACCCACCTCAAAGCCTTTGAGAGAGAAATCCTTGCGAGAACAAAGCCCTAAACACCCAGAGCCAAAGAGTGTTCGGCATCACTGAAGTCTTCCTGTCTGTGTGATCTGAAGACTTATTACACTTGAGGACTGTGAATCCTCCAGCCGGTTAGGCGTCGCGTTCTGAGCATCCAAGAGTCATTGTGGATCGCCGGTGAACGAAGTCTGTGAAGGTTTGGAAGTCTACCTTGAAGACTTACCAGAGTAATTGGGCGAGGAATGAGTGTCCTTAGCTCAAGGGGAATAAGGTGAAGACGCAGTCTTCTGAGTTGAATCTCAGCCTCCCTAACCAGACGTACAGTTGTCACAGCAACTGGAACTGGTCCAACAAATCATTGTCTTCAACGAGCCACTGGTTCTATCCTTCCCATCTCTTTATTTGCAGATTGGTCCTTGTGAAGTCATTGCCTGTTTGCATTATCTATTTGTCTTCATTGTGTGACTGCTTGTTCTGAGTGGCTTCATACTATCTTCCATCCTGATCTAAACTGCCTAGTTGCTATTATTCTTTGTGCTTTCATTTCATTGAATACTTGACTATGGCTTGCTTAGTGTAGTCTACCTTTCGCTGCATGGTAATAGGTTTATTTCATAAAAATCGCCTATTCACCCCCCCTCTAGTCGATCACTAGCACTTTCACATGGTCCATTATTCATTGCATGTCTCCAATCCCCTTCGCTCCCAAAGTGCACAACGAAGACGTTGTCGCCCATGTCCCAGAACCGAGCCTCATGGCGAAGACCCCAAGCCCTCTGCATCGTTTTCTCTAGCACAGTCCTGTTCAGTGGACGTGGGGAGAACGCCTTTCCCACCGCTGACCACTTCATATTCTTGGGCAAGATCTGATCCGGTTCCTCAAAGAAGAAACCCTCCGCCTCCTTATCCAGCAAAACCATCCTAGCTGAGAGGCTTGCAGTAGGATCCGGCGTCTTGCACGTGATCGGGGAGCTAGAAGAGCCCCCACTCGTTGCTTTTCCCGGGGTCGCTGTCGCCGTCGGGTTTGCCTTTGTCGCCGGGATCTCCGCATATTGCACCTTCGCCTTCTCTGCCATGGCTCTGCACCATGGAGGAGGGAGGCTACACCAGTCTGTGTCGAGGGAGACACAGTCGCCGCCCCAGACACCACCGTAATCTCACCACCCCCATAGTCAAAACCCTAACCCTAGCGCCGCCAGGAGATCGCCTCGCAATCGCCCTTCAGTCGCCGCTTAGAGTTTCACCCGTGGTGGACCCCAGCGCAACCCTTTCTCTATAACCATCTATTTTTGTTTTGTACGGGCGTGCCTCCACTAGTGCAGTTAAGTTCTATGCAAACGACTTTAACCCCCTTATGGTAACACAGTTTTGAACCGCCGCCTTGCAAATGTGTGTGATCGGGGTGGTCCATCGCACATGACCCAAAATAAACGTCCGTGATAGGGCGTGAGGATGAAGACATTCTGGCAAAAGCAATCATATGCGAAGACAAATCCTATCACACACGCGAGTGCCCGATGAATGTGTTTGCGACACACAAAACATACCAAACATTTGTTACGTAAAAAGCATGTACGGTGATACATCTATCGCATGTGCTCCACATTGATGTAACATTTATGATACATACGATATCGGAGATGATTGCTTAATGTGGCTGAAAGTTCTAGTGATCGACTAGAGGGGGGTGGATAGGCGATTTTTATGAAAGTCTTCAAAACATGGAAGTTTCGAAGACAAACGATAGAATAAACCTATTACCATGCAGCGGAAGGTAGACTACACTAGGCAACCCATAGTCAAGTATTCAATGAAGTGAAAGCACAAAGACTAATAGCGGCTAGGCAGTATGGATCAGGATGGAAGATAGTATGAAGCCAATCAGAACAAGCGGTCACTCAGTGAAGACAAAAAGATAATGCAAACAGGCAATGACTTCACAAGGACCAACTGCAAATAAAGAGATGGGAAGGATAGAACCAGTAGCTTGTTGACGACAATGATTTGTTGGACCAGTTCCAGTTGCTGTGACAACTGTACATCTGGTTAGGGAGGCTGAGATTTAACTCAGAAGACCGCGTCTTCACCTTATTCCCCTTGAGCTAAGGACACCCAGTCCTCGCCCAATCACTCTGGTAAGTCTTCAAGGGAGACTTCCAAACCATCACATACTTCATTCACCGGCGATCCACAATGACTCTTGGATGCTCAGAACGCGACGCCTGACCGGCTGGAGGATTCACAGTCCTCAAGTGTAATAAGTCTTCAGATCACACAGACAAGAAGACTTCAGTGATGCCTAACACTCTTTGGCTCTGGGTGTTTAGGGCTTTTTCCTCACAAGGATTTCTCTCTCAAAGGCTTCGAGGTGGGTTGCTCTCAAACGACAAAAGCCGTGCACTAACTCTGAGCAGCCAACCAATTTATGGTGTAAGGGGTGGGCTATTAATAGCCACTAGGCAACCCAACCTGATTTCTCTGAAATGACCCTGGGTCACTAAGGAACTGACACGTGTTCCAACGGTCAGATTTCAAACACACACGGCAACATTACTTGGGCTACAAGCAAAGCTGACTTATCCAACTCTGGATAAGATTTTCTCTCATTTTCTTCGCTTGAAGACATAGGATTTTGGTTAAGCATCACTTCAGTCATTCTGACTGGTTCACTTGGACCCCACTTAATAGTACGGTGGTTCCTATGACTCAATAAAGAAGAAAAGGAAACGATGAAACAACTAAGTCTTCGCGCTCCATAGTCTTCACGCGATGTCTTCTCTTGCCATAGTCTTCAATGTGAATGTCTTCACATACCACCTTTGTCTTCAATGTCTTCATACATTTTTAGGGGTCATCTCCGGTAGGAAAACCGAATCAATGAGGGACTTCTACCTGTGTTATCCTGCAATTCTCACAAACACATTAGTCCCTCAACCAGGTTTGTCGTCAATACTCCAAAACCAACTAGGGGTGGCACTAGATGCACTTACAATCTCCCCTTTTTGGTGATTGATGACAAACTGGTTGAAGTTTTCAACGAGGATAAAAGTATGTGAAATTGTAAAGGATTTAAGTATTGTCTTTGTAAGTAGCAGAAAGGCTCCCCCTGAAGATGTGCATATAAGTATTTTGCTTTTGAATGCAAATGCACATGGCAGGTTGTACTTGCGGAGCTCCTCTTCTACTTATGAAGACAATTCATCATGCATGAAAGGATATATCGAAGATAATGACATGCATAATGAAGAATGGACGTCTGCAAAATGACTTCATGCGGAATTTATCGTCGCACATGCGGAATTTATCATCACATCGCATAGTGTCGAAAAGGTAGTAGACGACCATCAAGTTTAAGTGTTACAACTAAAAAACGAACCAAAATGTATCAAAAGCGAGAGTTGTAAGCACTTGGCAAAATTATAGGAACCACCCATATGGACCCGCTTGAAGACTATCAACTCATATGCTTCTCCCCCTTTTGTCAGTAAGGACCAAAAAGGTTTGAAGACATATAGCTTCTACTCGTTCCCATGAGGAGTAGGCGAAGCAGCAGGGTCGTCGTTGAGGTCCAGTGGTGCAGAAGAACTTGGTGCAGTGTCGACACGCGCTGAAGGTGGAGGTGGTGAAGTGGCATCATCTTGATCATCTATGACTCTAGCATTCACTGTTGCAGCTTGAGGAAGAATAGTCAGAGTCTTCAAGTGAGGGAGTCCGACACAAGTGAGCATTCCTTGGAGGAGTGGAGTTAAACTTGAATCTTTCTGAGAAGCCATCGTCTTGAAGATCTGCTTCAGCAGTGAACAATGCCAAACTCTTCCAGGACCTCCGACAGGTTTCATGTGTAACAAAAGCATTCTTGGTGGAAAGATTGTGAATGCAATTGACGTCCACCAAGAGGCTTTGCATCTAACGCTTAAGCCAGTCATGATGCTTATCCTATTTTTGATGTAGAGCGACGAGAAGCTCTCGGTCATTGAGAACACGAGATCGCTTCCGATGCCTTTGGGCAATGGTTCTTGAAGTGGCTTCAGTTTGGGTGCGAGGGGCACGTGTGTTGCCATCCAAGGGATAAACACGAGAGACGGCCTGAACTCCTTCAATGGGCTGGGTGAAGCTTTGACGATCAACATTGTGAAGATAAATTGGATCCTTTGAGGGCTCTAAGTAAATGGCTTCAACAGACACATCAACCTTTGGCAAGAATACGAGATGATTGCGCACAGACGGCTGATAGTTGAAGGCAGAGTGAAGCTTGATAAGGCGCATTACCCATGGAGCATAGAACTTTAGACCGAAGATGTCGGAGCCAGATGCAGCCAACTGCCTGATGAAGAAGTCTTGAGCATTGAAGCTGATGCCATTGAAGATATAGAAAACCAAAGTCTTCATTTCTCCTTCAAGCTTCGCTGCAGATGAATGTCCTTTGACAGGCCATAGAGTTTTTCTGATGATATGGTAAATGGTGCGGGGCAGATACTCTAGGTCTTCGACAAAGAATTCCGTTGGGTATTCAGCGTCGTGTGGCAGAGGCTTCATCATGCTCAACATTTGGCTCATGTTAGGCTCAGGCTTCTGGAAAATGCTCTCCAAAGCATTCTGGTGTTGTTGACAACCTAGTTCATAATATTCGCCGGGAGTGGGCAGGGTTGTAAGCTCAATGATGTCTTGGGATTTAGCTTCATGATGGACATCGCCCGTCATCCAGTCAAGGATCCAAGTCTTCGGATCCCTGTTGTATCCACGATTGTGGAGGGTAGCATAGAATTGAAGCAGAAGTTCTTCATTCCAGTGTTCCTTGGCAGTCACAAAGTTGAGAAGACCCGCATCACGGAAGCAGTCAAGGGCTTCTTCAAGGCATGGCAGTCTAGCAATGGCTTCACAATCAAGACGCATATGTGGAAAGATGCGCCCCTGATTGTACAAGATGCAAGAATAGTAGCTTCGCTGCTGATAACTCCATAATCGATCTGAGGAGATTCTTGGCCTTGTGTAGGGGTTCTTGTCACTGTCAAAGAATGTGTTGTGTGCCTTGAATCCATTCAGATTAAACGATCCTAGTGACATTGCAGTACTTGGGAACCGTGGTAGCCTTGGATTTGGCTTCTAGACCTGAGGCCGGTGCTCCACATGATAGGAAAATTAAGGCCTGGGAGCAGGCGGAGGAACCAGAATTGGCCAGCGGACCGGAACAAGCTGACCACGATCATATGCTTGGTCGATGGTGTGTGGCCTGAGAGGTGGTACAGGAGCACAGGCATTGGCTTCAAGCTGCAGATTTGCATCAGGTGCAGCATAAGCTTCAGGTGCAGCGACATTTGGCACCACATTAGCTTCAGGCGCCACATTAGCTTCAGTCATGACAACGTCATTGGCTTCAGTATTGGTGGCAGCCTCAGTATTGTTAACCTCCACTTCAGGAGCTGGAGGGTCAGACACGTTCTCCTCGAGAACACTTCAGGGTTGGACGGGGGTGTAGCAACACGTTCTTCTTCTCTTGGTTCTTCTTCTTGGTCATCGGCTCATGCAGCCGGAATATCTTCAGCCGCTTTGGCTTCAGATTCAGGAATGTTCGCAGTAGGAGAGGCTTCAGGAAAGACTTCGCGTGAAACGGATTGGCGCTCTTCTCCTTCTGGAACACTTGACAAAGTGACTTGTGGCCTTGGTCCTTTGCGAAGCCTGCGAAACACTGGCGACGCCTGTGGAGATGGAGTTGGTTGGGCCTCAAAGTCTTCATTGTCAATCACCAGAGTGGTGACCTGGGTTGGGGGAGTAACTGGTGTTTCTTCATCACGAGGGGTTTCCTGTGGGTGATCAGCCCATGAGTCATCCTGAGCAATTGGCGTGAATGGACAACCAATGCTGATGAGTTTGCTATTTGTGAGAACAGGCGATGATACCAAATTGTGCTCGATCTGAGGAAGGACTTCACCATCTTCAACATTGTCTTGATGACCAATGTCTTCAGCTGCGGTGGGGTCAACAACTGGATTCTCTTCAGATTCAGGAGCCTCTGTGGAAGCAGGCTCATGAACTACCAAACGACGTTCTTGATGTGCAGAGGAAGGACGAGCAACAGAAATTGGCTCGACAACAAGGGGCTCTGTGGAAGCAGCCCGGTCCCTCTTCTTTGTTTTTCTTTTCTTGGTTGGTGGAGCATCATCAGTGGTGGCTTTGGTGTTGCGCTTTCTTGCTTCGGCTTCAGCTGCTCTCGGTTTCTTGAACTCCAAAGCCGCTATGGGGACCTTAGGCTTCGAGCCTGACATACTGGCCAGGAAGACAATGTGAGGTTCTTCCTGCCTTGATGCTTCTGGTTCGGCCGTTGGCTTCTTCTTCTTGGCAGCCATTCTGGGGTCGATGCCTGGTCGCCACAAAGCCTTGCGTTTTTCAGCTTCATTGTAGCCTTGAACGCATTTGGCTACAAGATTCTTCCTGCGCTCACGAGAACCTTTTGCTTCTTCTCGTTTCTTGTGGAATGCCTCCTTGAGCTCATGCATCATGACCTTGAAGTTTTGAATGTCTTCAACATTGAGTTTGTCCATGTGCTTCTTGAACTGAGCCTTTTCATAGTCAATCTTGTTCTTTAGCTCAACAATCTTCTGGGCAAGAGCCAGCTCAGGAGCAATGGCTCCATGGAAGGATATGCTAAGGCCAATTGGGAGCTGAAGATCATCAAAACTGAGGTCTGGGCTGTCAAACCACTCATCAATAAACTTGTACAGAATCTCCACATCAAAGAGGGGAAGATCATTGAAGATTTCCGCCTCTTGCTTGATCTTTATCAATTGCTCAAGAACATCATCGCCAAGATCGTCGTCGCTAGACAGATCAATGGTGTCATTCTCGTTTCTCAAAACAGCAGTAGGGGTCAATGCTTGACTAGTGGTTGCATGGGCTTTTTCAACTTGTCTGACTTGGAGATGCGAGAGAGATCTTCAGACTACACACTGGTTTCAGGAGGTGCAGTGGCCAGAGGCTTCGCCCGTGAGACCTTTGGTGAAGAGGAGGGCTTTGAAGCCTTTGGTTTCTTTTGCTTCACAGGCTTCGGTGGTGTAGGCGCTTCGTCAGAATCAGCGTCATCTGCAGAGTGGTCCACGGCTGCCCCTTGAACCTGAATGTGAGTGATGATACCTTCTAAGTTGTATAAGGGCCCAACAAGATTGGGTTCAGCTTGGCGTGTGCCGTCAGCACGTGGCGCAGAGGGGCCTGGGTTGAAGTCTAATCCCAATGACTTCTTATTTTCCTTGGCCGATTTCTTTGCAGACTGATAGTTGCGCTTGAACAGATTGTTATCTCGACACCATAGCAATGACGATGGGTCGGCATCAGTAGGTTGTGGCCCTCGGACCATGCAAGGGTAAAATACTTGAGCAATGGCTTCAGTTCTGGTCTTGGGTTGAAGATTTTTATAGAGAATATCTCCCCAAGGACGCGAGAGAGCATTCTTTTCAGCATACTCCTTGGTGAAGAATTTGTACTTGAACCATTGCTTGGCCCAGTATCTTCGAATCCATTGGATTCGTGTCTTACGCTGACCATAGCTTTCTTCAGGGTCAGTTTTGTATAGTTCATAGAGATCTTTGGGTAGGTCCATTGATGTACCCCCACGGCACTATATGCCACCCTTCCTTGTTGATTTCTCTTTTGCCATGAAGTTTAGACTGAAAGGCTTCAACACTATCAAAGTCTTCCGTCTACTAGTCAGACAGGAACTGGCTTCAGGAGAATTTATGTGATGTTGTAAGAACTCTGCAAATGAATGCAGACTATATGAGAACCAAGGGATTCTTCCACGGACATGTACCTGTGACAACATTAGAGATGCGAGGGAAGGGGAAGCGGTCATATGCATTCTCAGAAGATTTTGAAGATAAATCAGTTTAGTAGATATTGACCTCATAGTGCGAAGACATTCACTCATATGTACAGAGTTAGTTCCAGATTTGTACGAATCCACGAATAAGTACAAGTGAGGAATCTAACTATTTTGTGAAGCATAAGTGAACATACTAGGCATGCAATGAGATGCAGAACATGATAGATCCAACTTTGTAGCAACAGAAACCACTTGTGGCTGAAAATGATGAATCTATCGGATCAAAAAGACTGTAAAAAGAGTTTTTATTTACCACTCGAGGAACTGCTAGACAGAGTAGGAGATGAGGCCGAGAAGTTCGATCTTCTGTGCCCTAACTTGGCGACGGAGGACACCTACGACAACGGCAGAGAAGACGATGTCCACGACCGGCGTGAGGACGGCGTCGGTGAGGTCGCGACAGCTAAGCGCTTCGTCGCCGGCATCATCGAGGGCTAGCGGTGGCGCTAGGGTTTGTGCGAGAGAGAAGTGGCAGAAGAGATAATGACTGGGGTGAGGCGTGTATTTATAGGGACAGGGACGGCACAGCGTTATTACGCAGGTGCCTGTGGCGGTTCACATCTAAAGGACACGTGGCGATCATGCAACACATCGGAGGTTGTTCCATGTTCCCACGTATGCCAGGATTGTCGGGTGGTCGTTCCCGCTTCTCTGGGTTTCAGGTAAACAGGATTGAGCATTGGAAGCAGATTAATGTTTGTCTCTGTATCTTCTACTAACAAGGACGCAGAGAAGACATTCGACAGTTTCAATAGAATGCATATGATTTGGATAGATAGATTTGAGATGGGAGCATAGAAAGGTTAGGGTCCGATCACATTCACTTAGTTCAGAAGATTCAACTAGAAGACATAGCTATAAGTGAATGTTGTAGAGGACAGAAACCAAATCAATATATTGAAGATAAAGATGAAGCCATGTTCACATAGAAGACAAACCAAATGAGAAGACTTTGCAAATGTAACGCCAGCAGAAAGTATTCTAAACAAGAGTTTGGTGGTGGCGTTACCCACCATATAGGAAATATTAGACCCAGACACGGCGCACAATTATCGTGGCGCTCCAAAGTCAAATTCCGCGTTAATGTATTCACACTTAGAGTGTAAGTCTTCATTAGTTGAAGATATACGTTACTTCATGTGTTTGCACATCTAAGTCATCAACATGCATAAGTGTTAGGATGTGTGCATGATCAGAGGACATTTGAGGATTCCAAGATATTTAGCTCACACCGCAACTTGCAAAACCTTTTCTCATCCAAGGGCTTTCTGAAGATATCTGCCAGTTGCTCTTCAGTTTTGACGTGAATGATATCAATATCTTCCTTCATGACATGATCTCTGAGAAAGTGATGATGGATCTGAATGTGCTTTGTCTTTGAGTGCTGAACTGGGTTGTTGGCGATCTTGATGGCGCTTTCATTGTCGCAGTAGAGTGGCACTTGCCTCAGATGAATGCCATAGTCTTTGAGTGTTTGCTTCATCCATAGAAGCTGAGCGCAGCAGGACCAGCAGCAATGTATTCAGATTTAGCAGTGGAGAGAGATACATAGTTCTGCTTCTTTGAAGACCAACTGAGGGAGTCCTGGATTAGGGGGTGTCGGGGTAGCCGGACTATACCTTCAGCCGGACTCCAGGACTATGAAGATACAAGATTGAAGACTCCGTCCCGTGTCCGGATAGGACTTTCCTTGGCGTGGAAGGCAAGCTTGGCGATGCGGATATTCAAGATCTCCTACCATTGTAACCGACTTTGTGTAACCCTAACCCTCTCCGGTGTCTATATAAACCGGAGGGTTTTAGTCCGTAGGACAACTTCATCATACAACAATCATACCATAGGCTAGCTTTTAGGGTTTAGCCTCCTTGATCTCGTGGTAGATCTACTCTTGTACTACCCATATCATCAATATTAATCAAGCAGGACGTAGGGTTTTACCTCCATCGAGAGGGCCCGAACCTGGGTAAAACATTGTGTCCCTTGTCTCCTGTTACCATCCGGCCTAGACGCACAGTCCGGGACCCCCTACCCGAGATCTGCCGATTTTGACACCGACATTGGTCCTTTCATTGAGAGTTCCTCTGTGTCGTCGCAATCAGGAAGGATGCCTCTTCCCGTCTTTAAAGACGGCGACGTTACTAAGGCAGCCTTGGCTGTCGGCCAAACTCTCCGGCTAGGCGGTTTTCTCATGACCGCCTGTTCGGCCGTTGCACCGACGGTGACCTCTCGGGTCATCAAAAGCAATCTTCACGTCAGCTCGGAACTCGTCGAGCAGTTAGATCCAATGGAGCTCTCTTCCGTAAACGAGCTCTTGGATCGCATCGCCGTCTTGGGGGTCACTACGGATTATGACCAGGTTGGGCTTAAACCCGATCTAAGAGAAATTAATTCTCCCCTAGTCACCCATCACGTTGTCGTAGTAGTGGCACAGTGCGGCGACTCTTCATCTATCTTAAGGACTAGCTACGTCCGGATTCCAGATCCCTCCAAGCCGGATACCCGCGGAGGGGAGGGTGTAACTCAAGACCTGAACTTAGAATCAGGCAACGGGCTAGATTCACTGGACAACATCCAAGAATCCAAACCTCAGAGTTCGGAAACTCCTTGGCCTCTGAGTCTTAGATTGGGTGAAGTTCCGGATTTAATTCCACCCACCCGCCCGAACATAAGCGATCTATCCCAAATCAGGCAAAAGCCCGAAGAAACAGTACATCATTACTGGGCAAGGTTCCTCCTGGTTATGAACAGGATAAAGGACTGCCGCGAGGAAAACGCAATCACAATCTTCTGCAATAATTGCACGGACAAGGGAATCCTCAATGCCACAGGTCGTCATGATCTTACACGCTTCGCTGACTTGGCGTCGATAGTACAAAAGTACTGTGCGATGGAAAGTGCCCGGAAAACCGAAACTAAATTTTGGGACAATCCGGCCCTGAATAGAAACCCCGTCCGAAATAAAAGGGTGCATCATCATCAGACACCCGGGTTAAAAACCAAAAAACCAAAACCCTCTACAGGGCATGGAACCATACTGGAGGGATGGCTTAATGGACCCTGTAAAATTCATAGTACAGAGGACGCCACACCAACTCATAGCCTTAGAGCATGTTGGATACTCCGGCGGGTGGCCAAAAGGGGCGAAGATCTCCTAATTCCGGAGGCCGCAGAAAGCCACCTCGGGGACTCCAGTATAGTCTTAACAGTCTTCGAGACTTTTGCATCAAATAAAATGCGAAAAAGAACACTCCGGAGCTTCGCCGAAGTCTATCAAGTAGCAACGATAAACCCATGGAGTGACACGGCTATTACCTTTAATGCCAGCGACGAACCTAAATTCCGAACAGCTCGAGCACCAGCCGCATTGGTACTCAGTCCTATAGTGGACGGCTTTCGCCTCACCAAGGTACTCATGGATGGAGGCAGCGGATTGAACCTCATTTATGAGGAAACCCTTCAAAAAATGGAAATAGACTGGAACCGCATTGAGCGAAGCAGCACAACCTTCAGAGGAATAATCCCCAGTCGGGAAGCACGCTGTACAGGAAATATCACACTAGATGTGGTGTCCGGCACGTCGGATAATTATAGGTCCGAAGAGGTCACATTCCAAGTGGCCCCGTTCAGCAGCGGATACCACGCTCTGCTGCGGCAGGAAGCGTTTACAATCTTCCAAGAAATACCCCATTACGGGTACATGAAGCTCAAGATGCCCGGGCCGAACGGAATCATCACTCTCGCTAGTGATCCGGACATAGCACTCCACGCCGAAAACAAGACAGCCGCACTGGCCCTTGAGGCACTGTCCGAAGCCCTAGCGGCTGAGGAACTGACTACGCTGCGCTCCACGGTAAACAGGGACGATGTGATACTCGACAAAAGATCCAAGTCCACCTCCTTTAAACCAGCGGATGAAATAGTCAAATTCCAGGTCCATCCAACGGACCCCAATAAAACAGCTTCCATCGGGGCACAATTAAACCCCGATGTAGACGCCGCACTGTGAGAATTCCTACGGGAGAACTGGGACATTTTTGCATGGCACCCTTCGGACATGCCAGGAATCCCACGCAGGCTGGCCGAACACAGCTTAAATATCCTAAAAGGATTCAAACCTGTCAAACAAGCCCTTCGGCGTTTCTCTGAACCCAAGAGACAGGCAATGGGAGAGGAGCTAGCCAAACTATTGGAGGCCGGATTCATCAGAGATATAAAACATCCGGACTGGCTAGCAAACTTGGTGATGGTACCAAAGAAGGACAAATCCTGGCGCCTGTGCGTTGACTTCAAAGACCTCAACAAGGCCTGCCCAAAGGATCCCTTCCCCCTCCCCCGCATAGATCAAATTATCGACGCCACTGCAGGACACGATTCATTGTGCTTCCTCGATGCATACTACGGTTACCATCAAATCAAGATGGCCGAGTCAGACCAAGCCGCAATGGCATTCATCACCCCATACGACCCATTCTGCTTCAACACAATGCCTTTCGGGCTCAAAAACGCCGGCGCAACATATCAGCGCATGATTCAGACATGTCTGGCAAACCAGATCGGCAAAACAGTAGAGGCATACATGGATGATGTGGTCGTAAAAACAAGACATGTCGAATCTCTAGTAGACGACTTGAGGCTTACATTTGACAACCTCCGAGCATATGACATCAAGCTAAATCCGGAAAAATGCGTTTTCGGCGTTCCAGCCGGAAAGCTCTTGGGCTTCATTGTATCCGGTAGGGGAATCGAAGCAAATCCAGCCAAGATCCGAGCTTTGTCACAATTGGATATCCCAAAGGACCTCAAACAAATACAAAAATTAATCGGATGCATGGCGGCTCTAAGCCGCTTTATCTCCCGGTTGGGAGAAAACGCGCTACCCCTCTATCGCCTCCTTCGGCGCGCTGAACACTTTGAGTGGACGGACGCCGCCACGGCCGGACTCGAGGAAATAAAAGCCATATTGGCAACAAACCCCGTCCTGGCCGCGCCAAACATCGGCGAACCAATGCTATTGTACATTGCAGCAACCCATCAAGTTGTCAGCGCAGTACTCGTCATCGAGCGGGAAACGGACGGACACAAATTCCCCCTTCAAAAGCCGGTTTACTATGTGTCCACTGTCCTCACCCCATGCAAATCGCGATACCCACATTATCAAAAGATTGCATATGCGGTATTCATGGCATCCCGGAAGCTATGACACTACTTTCAAGAGTGTTCAATCACAGTAGCATCGGAAGTACCACTCAATGATATTATAAACAACCGTGACGCAACGGGCCGGATTGCAAGATGGGCCATTGAGCTCCTCCCGTTCGACATAACTTATAGGCCACGGCAAGCTATCAAGTCGCAAGTTTTGGCCGACTTCGTCGCAGAATGGACAGAGGCCGAACTCCCTAAAGAGTATGGCACATATTCAAACTGGATCATGCACTTCGACGGTTCCAAAATGTTGGCTGGACTAGGGGCCGGCGTTGTTTTGACGTCCCCCACAGGAGACACAGTTCAATATGTACTCCAGATTGTGTACACGGACTCCAACAATGCAGCCGAATATGAGGCCCTTTTACATGGTCTCCGGATGGCAGTATCCATGGGCATTCAATGCCTAGAGGTGCACCTGGATTCGAACCTCGCGATATCCCAAATAAATGGAGACTTCGATGCCAAGGATCCAAAAATGGCAGCTTACCGCAACGCCGTCCTCAAAATGTCAGCTCGGTTTGAAGGGCTCGAATTTCACCATATAGCCCGAGAAAACAATCAGGCGGCAGACGTCCTGGCACGCATCGGCGCAAAATGCGATGCGGTCCCCCCCAACATCTTCCTGGAGAGGCTGTTCAAGCCATCCGTAGTATGGGAAGGGGAACATGGCAATATTAGTCCGAACCCAACCGCACTGTCCGACGCCGAACAATCTGACATAATCGGAGGCTCTGCCAATGAAATAACAACCTCAGCCCACGTACTAATGGTCGTTATCGCCCCGTGGACAGAACCATTCCTAGCCTACCTTACTAGGCAGGAACTCCCAGAGGACCAAAATGAGGCACGCTGTATAGTGCGGCGATCTAAAGCCTATAAAGTCCATGAGGGAGAACTTTACAAGAAAAGCACTACCGGAGTCCTTCAAAGGTGCATCTCCGAAGAGGAAGGGCGGAACCTGCTGGCTGAAATTCATGCCGGACTCGGTGGCCATCACGCAGCAGCCCGATCCCTTGTAAGCAAGGCTTTCCGTACAGGCTTTTATTGGCCGACGGCCCGGGCGGACGCTCAGGACTTGGTCCATAAATGCGTCGGTTGCCAGATTTTTGCAAACCAAAGCCATATGCCACCCACCGCCCTCCAAACTATCCCCATCACTTGGCCTTTCGCGGTCTGGGGGCTTGACATGGTGGGACCCCTTAAAGGCGGAACCCACAAGAAAAAATACTTACTAGTCATGGTGGATAAGTTCACCAAATGGATAGAAGCCAAGCCTGTTAAGACGGCCGAATCCGGACCTGTGATAGACTTTATATCCGGGGTCGTACACCGTTATGGCGTCCCCCACAGCATCATCACCGATAACGGCACGAACTTTACGGACCATGAGGTAAAACTCTGGTGCAAAAACATGGGCATCAAGCTCGATTATGCTTCCGTCTATCACCCACAAACTAACGGTCAGGTCAAACGTGCAAATGGTCTCATCATGAGCGGCATCAAACCCAGATTAGTGCGGTCCCTCAAGGAATCTAACACACACTGGGTAGAGGAGCTCGACTCCGTACTCTGGGGGCTGCGGACCACGCCGAACCGCACCACCGGATACACACCATTTTTTATGGTGTACGGCGCAGAGGCAGTCTTGCCCTACGACATAATTCATGACTCACCTCGAGTGCGCATGTACGAAGAAAGTGAGGCCGAGCTCGATCGGCAGGACAGTTTGGATGCCTTAGAGGAGGAGCGCGACGTGGCGAAAGCCCGTTCCGCATTCTATCAACTGTAGGCTCGAAGATATCAAAGCAGAGAAGTGCGGGCGAAAAGCTATAACGTTGGCGAATTAGTTCTACGCCTGCCGGACAAGAAAAAGGACAAGCTAAAGCCCAAGTGGGAAGGTCCCTTCATAATCGACCAAGTCTTGACTGGTGGAGCATACCGCCTGCGAGATGCGTCGGATAACCGACTCGAGCCGAACCCATGGAACGCAGCCCGTCTCCGAAGATTCTATGCCTAGCGCAGGACTCTGTGTTTGTCTCCTTCCTCTGTCCATTTTTTACATTTTCTGTCTTACATTTCTCTCCTTCCCCTCTTCTCTTTTATAGCCCTTAAAGGCTCCTCAAGTGAAGTGCTACTCGCGTTCATTAAACCTGGGGGCTTCTTTAACAGAAGCTTATTTATACGGGCTCCACGCCCACCACATGTGCCAAATTTCCACATGTACCTTTTCTTCACCATTATATGCATTGATATGACTTAAGTTTTGGCCAAGCTGGGTTGCCTGGATCCTGTGCTTACCCCTACGTTCTCGATTGTTTGGCTAGGTGGTAAAGGGAGCACCTCTGCGATTGTTACTGCCGGATCAGCCGAATGTGTACCTCAGACTGGGTGAAGCCGAAAGCTAGCGTTCTTAAGGGAATATTCGGTCGGTGAACTAAAAGATGACCTTTTTTACTTATTTATGTATATGCCCCCAGATGATTTTCCTGCGTTTGCAGTCCGGACATGCACTTTAGGGCATGCCTCCCAGAGAAAGGAACCCCTGACGGAACTATTCTCTCTGGAAGATGTTTCTTACTAACCATGTAATATAACATAACTAGTTGGGCACTTGTATGATAAAGCACTAATGACCCCTATGCCTGGTCTCCATGCATACCCCGGTTCTTACATAACCGGTAGGGTATACGGACACACTCCGGACCGTCAAGTCCTGAGGTTCAAGCGAAAAGGTCGGCAACGACAAACGATCTACAATCTGGCTAGAAGGCATTATACATGTCAATTAAAAATTACACAGTCACTCTGACTGATTGTATTCCTCTCCAATACCATCTAACAGGCTGTCTAACTTACAGTCTTGCTGGGAATACTTTGTGGCCAATTCTACTTGGCCATACACTAAGCTTACAGGGATCACCTTCCCGTCAGGCCCCACAGGTCCGACCTCGGCCATGTGGTTTGGGTCAGACTTCGTGTACCGCGTCTTCACCATGGCCCAGGCCTCCCTAGCGCCTTGTCGGCAGGCTGATATCCTCCACAACCGGAAGCGCCGCCGAGCTCCCTTAAGCTTCTCCAAAAGCTCTCCAAGGCCCTCGGGCATGGAGTGGGAAGGCCATAAGGCTTGGGCAACGCCTCGCATCACCTGCTGAACTCGCTCGTGCAGTTGCGAGAGCTCGGGAAGAAGGTCACCCATAGAACCGGGCATCTCCTCTGCAGGACGACCCGTTAGCATACCTACAGACATTACTCTGTTAGTCGACTTCCTCGCCGAACTCTTTTCTTTCAAAGATTCGCTTAAGCACTTACTAAATATGCCGCGTCGAAGCCGCTGATTCTCCTTAGTAGAGTCCGACAGCTAGCCACGAACATCTTTAAGTTCAACGTCCAGCTTGGTGTTGGCATCCTGAAGCTCATTCTTCTCCCGCCTCACCCTTGTCAACATACTCTCACCGGCCTTTAGCCGGTGTAAGAGTTGTTGCCTCTCCGGATCCAGGCCGGCGCCATCTGCAATATGATTTGGCAGATTCATACCCACGCTGCACTTTGCAAGATATTAATCTTTCAAAGTGTATCTTACCAAAGGGGGTCTCTTTAGGCTCCCCTGTCGCGGATAGTGCGGCCTCCAGTTGGGCTTTGCACTCTTTCAGCTCCTGGGACAGTACGGTATTCTTCTCTGTAAGAACCTGCATAACAAATGATCCTTAAACCAGTTACTCTAACTGTTTCAAGTCTCGGGGGCTACTGGTATATACATATATATTTACCAAAATTTTCTTACCCGCATGTCTTTTACATATTGCTCCGTGGCTCTGGTTAAACCATTTTGAGCGGCACGGAGGTACGCATCTCTCGAATTGAAGGCATCTAATGCCTCTCGGGAGAAACAAGCATCGCGAAGAACTGTTCGGTGACGCCTGTGGTTCATGGCACTCTCCACCTCGGAATTGGTGGCAGACAGCCTGTCCGCATCCTCTGTCGGAGGAGCGTCCAGTGCACGCCTCGTGTTCGCTCCCGCTTCCGGGCCAGGCGTTGGAGCCTGGCTGGTGGAGGCGCGGTTGGCAACCTCTCTGGATATAGTCCGGAGAGGTCTCTTCGTCCTGAAGATAGCACGAATGTTAATATGCCCTGAAGAAATAACACCAGGGAAAAAGAGGATGCACTATACCTTTGCGCCGGCGTCCCAGTCCGGACTACATTCCTTTTTGCCCCACGGGGCCCTGCGGCCCCTCGTTGGCTAGCCGCCGCAGGTTCGGCCTCCCGCCTTGGAAACCTCCCCTGCAAAACACGGTCGTTGTCAGGAAAACTGAAATGCGTGAGAATGGATTCCTTCTCAAAGGGATGAGACTCCGCTCTCTGTTACCTGGGAGGCCGGGATTAACCCTGGGTAATCAGCCGTAATAGCCACCAAGGTATTGTCCTTGCTTAACTGATGAAACACCCCGTCAATCAACTCCACCGATATATCCGCATCCTCTTCGGAGTCCGGATCGAGGGACCGTTCTAGATCCTCGGGTTGTGGGGGACGGCTATTTATATCCTTTACTTCCTGACGCAGTTCCTGCGTTGAAATCATTGGACTACATATTTAATCATGGGAATATAAAGCGGATGGGCAGGCACAATTGTTCACTTACCCAACTCGGGGGGTTGTACATACTAAATCCGCCCTGCGGGTTGACGCGGAGGAATTCCTCCTCTTCCCCCTTGTACAAAGAGGATAAGATCCTTACTAGAGCGGCAGCTGAGGCTGGCCCCTTACGACCGTAACGGGTGGCGTCATCCTCCCCGTTAAAATCCCACATGGGGTGGCCTATATATTGAAGCGGCTGCACCCCCCGCATAATGCATGCGGCCATGACTCCAATCATGGTTAGTCCGGAATGAGCCAATAGTCTTATCCGGCCCATCAGGTGAAGGACGTCCCTGTCGCTTTCTCTCTGAGAGCTCCGCGGACGCTAGCTTAGGCGTTTCTTTAAGGGAGCACTGTTGAATTCAGGGAGACTGACCCGGATAGGGTCCGGTAGCGGGACATCATCTATATAAAACCATTCCGAAGGCCAGTCCTCGGACGCCTTCTTTGGGGTTCCGGATAGATATCCGGTCCCGGCGATACGCCACACTTCGGCTCCGCCCACTTGATATACAGACCCCTCTTGAGAGTGGGACACCAGACAGAATAATCTCTTCCACAGCACGAAATGAGCCTCAACACCCAAGAATAGCTCACAAAGAGTGACGAAGCCCGCGATATGCAATATAGAGGCGGGCGTGAGATCGTGCAGCTGGAGGCCGTAGAACTCCAGAAGCCCACGGAGAAATGGATGGATTGGAAATCCAAGTCCACTTACTAGATAAGGGACGAGGCACACCCGCTCTCCTTTGGAGGGACTGGGGGTGCTCTCCGCTTGCTCTCCGCCATTATAGGTGGCGAGTCCAGCTCGGACCGGGACCATATAGGCCTTAGGGAGAAATCCCTTGGCCTGAAGCGATACTAGCTCGCTGTGCGGGATGGAGCACCTCTCCCAGTCTCCAGGTTTACGACTGGAAGGGCGAGAGGAGGAGCTGCGACGGCTGGCCATGTTGGAATGAACCTTTGCTGGAGGCGCTCTCATGATTACTCGTGGAGAGGAGAAGGTGTGGTTTGGATCTGAATCCCCATCCCATTAAATAGGTGGCTCGTTTATGCGGCTAGGGTTGTGAATGTAAAAACACCCCGACTTTTCACATTCGTTTGACACGTGGAAGACGGCCATTATTGGGCATGGAAGCCAAGGTGCGCTACATTACGAAAATCGGACATTATTCAGCAGGTACACGGAATTTGGAGGAGAACCCTCCTTGCAATGCCGAAGACAATCTATGCGCCAGACTCATCGTCATTGAAGCCTGGTTCGGGGGCTACTGAGGGAGTCCTGGATTAGGGGGTGTCCGGGTAGCCGGACTATACCTTCAGCCGGACTCCAGGACTATGAAGATACAAGATTGAAGACTCTGTCCCATGTCCGGATGGGACTTTCCTTGGCGTGGAAGGCAAGCTTGGCGATGCGGATATTCAAGATCTCCTACCATTGTAACCGACTTTGTGTAACCCTAACCCTCTCCGATGTCTATATAAACCTGAGGGTTTTAGTCCGTAGGACAACTTCATCATACAACAATCATACCATAGGCTAGCTTTTAGGGTTTAGCCTCCTTGATCTCGTGGTAGATCTACTCTTGTACTACCCATATCATCAATATTAATCAAGCAGGACGTAGGGTTTTACCTCCATCGAGAGGGCCCGAACCTGGGTAAAACATTGTGTCCCTTGTCTCCTGTTACCATACGGCCTAGACGCACAGTTCGGGACCCCCTACCCGAGATCCGCCGGTTTTGACACCGACACCAACACACAAGTGATCGTCCCAGAAAGTGACATGTGCCTGATGTAGACTTACGATCCACCTTTTCACCAGCATAATCAGCATCCGAGAATCCAACTAGGTCAAACTCTGATTCCTTTGGATACCATAATCCTAGTGTTGGGGTGTGAGCCAAATATCGAAGAATTTGCTTCACAGCTAAGTGATGCAATTCCTTTGGTGCCGCTTGGAATCAGGCACACATGTAAAAACACTAAGCATGATATCTAGCCTAGATGCACATAAATAAAGCAAAGAACCAATCATGGAGCGGTATACCTTTTGATCGAACTCTTTACCATTGGTGTCAGAATCTAGATGACTCTTGGTAGGCATTGGCGTCGTGTAACCTTTGCAGTCTTGCATTCCAAACTTCTTCAGGCAATCCTTGAGGTATTTCTCTTGAGATATGAAGATGCTGTTGCGTTGCTGTCGTATTTGAAGACCAAGGAAGAACTTTAGCTCACCCATCATGGACATATGATATTGCTCTTGCATCATGTATCCAAACTCATCACTGTATTTCTGATTAGTGCAGCCGAAGATAATGTCATCCACATATATTTGGCACACAAATAGTTCACCATCATATGTCTTCATGAAGAGCGTGGGATCCAGGGAACTAGGTTTGAATCCTTTGCTCTTCAGGAAGTCCTTGAGTGTGTCATACCAAGCACGAGGGGCTTGTTTGAGGCCATACAGTACCTTGTTGAGCTTGTAAACCATGTCAGGATGTTTTGGATCTTCAAATCCAGGCAGTTGTGCAACATACACTTCTTCTTCAATCTTGCCATTGAGAAAGGCACTCTTCACATCCATTTGATACAGAAGAATGTTATGATGATTTGCATAGGCCAGCAGCATGCGTATAGCTTCAAGCCTAGCCACAGGAGCAAATGTTTCATCGAAGTCAATTCCTTCAACTCGAGTGTATCCTTGAGCAACGAGACGAGCCTTGTTTCTGACAACTTGACCATGCTCATCTTGCTTATTGCGATATATCCATTTAGTGCCTATGATATTGTGCTTACGAGGATCAGGACGCTTGACCAATTCCCATACATTATTCAGCTCAAACTGTTGAAGCTCTTCTTGCATAGCTTGAATCCATTTAGGTTCCATGAAGGCTTCATCAACTTTCTTGGGTTCAGATATTGAGACGAATGCAAAGTGTCCACAGAAATTTGCTAGTTGTGTTGCCCTTGAACGAGTGAGTGGACCAGGTGCATTGATGCTATCGATTATCTTCTCAATCTGTACTTCATTTGCAACACGAGGATGGACTGGACGAAGATTTTGCTCTTGCTGATCATTGTCATAGTTTGAAGGATTGCCTTCAGGCTGAGCATTGTCTTCAGGTTGATCAGGTGCAGAGATGATAAGTTCCTCTTCCGGCTGTACTTCAGATGGTATGATTTCTCCAGTTCCCATAAGCTTGATGGATTCACTAGGTGGAATTTCATATAGCACATTTGGCAGGTGCTCTCTTTGCGAGTCGTTAGTCTCATCGAACCGCACATCCACAGTTTCAACCACTTTATAGTGAAAGAGGTTGAAGACTCTGTAGGAGTGCGAATCCTTTCCGTAACCAAGCATAAAACCTTCATGTGCTTTTGGTGCAAATTTTGAAGTGTGATGTGGATCCTTGATCTAGCACCTAGCACCAAATACTCTGAAGTAACTGACGTTTGGCTTCCTACCAGTGAGGAGTTCATAGGATGTTTTGTTAAGAAGCTTGTGAAGATAAACACAAATGATGACATGGCATGCAATATCAATAGCTTCAGGCCAGAACTTCCTTGGTGTCTTGTATTCATCAAGCATCGTCCGAGCCATCTCAATGAGTGTTCTTTTCTTGCGTTCCACGATGTCATTCTGCTACGGCGTGTACGGATCTGAGAACTCATGAGTGATGCCCAATGTATCAAGATAAGTGTCGAGGCCAGTGTTCTTGAATTCAGTGCCATTTGTCACTTCGGATGTGCTTGATCTTGACGCCATAGTTATTCATGGCTCGATTGGCGAAGCGTCTGAAGACATCCTGCACTTCAGTCTTGTAGAGGATTATATGCACCCATGTATATCTTGAATAATCATCAACAATGATGAAGCCATAGAGACAAGCAGTAGTAGTAAGGGTTGAGTAGTGAGTAGGGCCGAAGAGGTCCATGTGTAACAGTTCGAAGGGTTGAGTCGTTGTCATGATTGTCATCGAGGGATGCTTGGCCCTCGTCATCTTTCCAGCTTCGCAAGCACCGCATAAGTGATCCTTCTTGAACTTGACGCCCTCGATGCCTATGACGTGCTTCTTCTTTGCAAGAGTGTGCAAGTTCCTTATGCCAGCATGACATAGCCTCCGATGCTAGAGCCAGCATTCTGAAGATTTTTCAAGAAGACATACGACAAGCTGTGGTCCTGCTTAGAAATCTACCATGTACAAATCATCTTTCCGATACCCTTCAAAGACTAGAGACTTGTCAGATTCCATTAGAACTAGGCAACAGTATTTTCCAAATATCACAATCATGTTCAAATCGCAAAGCATTGAGACGGACATTAAGTTGAAACCAAGGGATTCAACAAGCATCACTTTATCCATGTGTTGATCCTTTGAGATTACAACTCTACCTAGACCCAGTACCTTGCTTTTACCAGTATCAGCAAATGTGATGTGACTTTTGTCAGATGGACGTAAGGTTGAGTTCATGAGAAGACTTCGCTTGCCAGTCATGTGATTAGTACATCCACTATCAATAATCCATTCTGAAGCAGCTGGTGTCATACCCTACAGTGCAGTTAGGGGGATAGGCTTCACGAAGAGCATTGTGAATCATAAACATTTGACGAGCAAGAGGGTTATTAAAGCTTAGATCGAGGTTAGGACTAATAGGGCAAGTAGCAAGCGTCTCGGGAACAAAATACATAATAAGACCATTTGGGCATTTGATCTTGCGCCCTACAAGATGTTTAAGGTCCCCAGCAATAGCTTCAGACGCATTTGATTTTCGGTTGGAGACCTTTCCATGCAAAAGAGAGTTAAGCTTTGAAAGTGCTAGTGATCGACTAGAGGGGGGTGAATAGGCGATTTTTATGAAAGTCTTCAAAACATGGAAGTTTCGAAGACAAATGATAGAAATAAACCTATTACCATGCAGCGGAAGGTAGACTACACTAAGCAAGCCATAGTCAAATATTCAATGAAGTGAAAGCACAATGACTAATAGCAGCTAGGCAGTTTAGATCAGATAGGAAGATGGTATGAAGCCAATCAGAACAAGCAGTCACTCAGTGAAGACAAAAGATAATGCAATCATACAATGACTTCACCAGGACCAACCGTAAGTGAAGGAGTGGGAAGGATGAAACCAGTGACTCGTTGAAGACAATGATTTGTTGGACCAGTTCCAGTTGCTATGACAACTGTACGTCTGGTTAGGGAGGCTGAGATTCAACTCGAAAGACTGTGTCTTCACCTTATTACCCTTGAGCTAAGGACACCCAGTCCTCGCCCAATCACTCTGGTAAGTCTTCAAGGTAGACTCCCAAACCTTCACAGACTTCGTTCACCGGCGATCCACAATGACTCTTGGATGCTCAGAACGCGACGCCTAACTGGCTGGAGGATTCACAGTCCTCAAGTGTAATAAATCTTCAGATCACACAGACAGGAAGACTTCAGTGATGCCTAACACTCTTTGGCTCTGGGTGGTTTGGGCTTTATCCTCGCAAGGAATTCTCTCTCAAAGGCTTCGAGGTGGGTTGCTCTCAAACGACAAAAGCCGTACACTAACTCTAAGCAGCCAACCGTTTATGGTTGTAGGGGGTGGGCTATTTATAGCCACTACCTGACCTGATTTGTCCGAAATGACCCTTGGTCACTAAGGAACTGACACGTGTTCCAACGGTCAGATTTCAAACACACACGGCAACTTTACTTGGGCTACAAGCAAAGCTGACTTATCCAACTCTGGATAACATTTGCTCTCATTGTCTTCACTCGAAGACATAGGATTTTGGTTAAGCATCACTTCAGTCATTCTGACTAGTTCTCTTGGACCCCACTTAACAGTACGGTGGTTCCTATGACTCAACAAAGAAAAACACAGAACGACGAAACTGCTAAGTCTTCGCGCTCCATAGTCTTCACACGATGTCCTCTCTTGTCATAGTCTTCAATGTGAATGTCTTCACATACCACCTTTGACTTCAATGTCTTCATACATTTTTAGGGGTCATCTCTGGTAGGAAAACCGAATCAATGAGGGACTTCGACCTGTGTTATCCTGCAATTTTCACAAACACATTAGTCCTTCAACCAGGTTTGTCGTCAATACTCCAAAACCAACTAGGGGTGGCACTAGATGCACTTACAATCTCCCCCTTTTTGGTGATTGATGACAAACTGGTTGAAGTTTTCAATGGGGAATAAAATATGTGAAATTGTAAAGGATAGGGTATTGTCCTCATAAGTTGCAAGGGCTCCCCCTGAAGATGTGCATATAAGTAATTTGCTTTAGGAATGCAAATGCACATGGCAGGTTGTACTTCTAGAGATCCTCTTCAACCTATGATGACAATTCATTATGCAAGATATGATGTATCCAAGATAATGACATGCATAATGAAAAATAGACGTCTGCAAAATGATCTAAGTGCGGAATTTATTGTCGCACATGCGGAATTTATCATCGCATCACAGAAAAGCAAATAAGTAGCAGACGACCATCGAGTTTGAGTGTTACAACTCAAAGAACCAAATGTATCAAAACACGGGAGTTGTAAACACTAGGCAAAATATATAAAACCACTGCCCATATGGACCCGTTTGAAGACTATCAAACTCATATGATTCTCCCCCTTTTGTCAGTAAGGACCAAAAAGGTTTGAAGACATAGAGCACCTACTCGTTCCCATGAGGAGTTGGTGAAGCAGCAGGGTCGTTGGAGTTGGTTGGCGGTGCAAACAAACTCGATGCAGTGGTGATTCGCGCCGAAGGTGGTGAAGTAGCATCGCCTTCATCATCGATGACACGTGCATTCACTGTTGCAGCAGAGGAGAACTCAGAGTCTTCAAGAGACGGAGTACGCCGCAGCAAGGTCCTTCTCGGAGGTGTTGAGTCAAACTTGAAGCGTTCAGAGAAACCATCATCTTGAAGATCATCTTCAGAACACATAAGTGTCAGCCCTTTCCATGTACGCTGACAAGTTTCATGGGCGACAAAGGCATTCTTGGTGGTAAGGTTGCGAATCCTGTTTACGTCCATCAAGAGGCTTTGCATTTGGCACTTCAGCCAGTCATGATGCTTATCCTGTTTCTGATGAAGGGCAACCAGAAGCTCTCGGTCATTGAGAACACGAGATCGCTTCTTGGGCCGTTGTGCAATGGTGCTTTCAGTGGCTTCAGTGAGGGCACGATTAGGTGCATGGGTAGTACCAGCCAGAGGATAAACACGAGTGACTGCTGGGTCGCCTTCAATGTGTTGAGAGAAACTTTGCTTATCAGTATTCTGAAGACTAAGGGGCTCCTTGGCAGGCTCTGGATAGACGGCTTCAACTGACATATCGATGTCAGGCAGAAAAATCCGATGATTGCGAGCAGAGGGCTGATAGGTGATAGCTGAGTGTAGTTTGATCAGACGCATAATCCATGGAGCGTAAAACTTCAAGCCAAAGAGATCAGATCCTGATGCAGCAAGTTGGCGGATGAAGAAGTCTTGTGCATTGAAGCTTTTGCCATGAAGAATATGGAAGACCAAAGTCTTCATTGCACCTTCCAGCTTTGCATGTGGAGAATGTCCTTTGATGGGCCAGAGAGTTCGCCTTATGATGTGATAGATAGTGTGTGGCAGATACTCAAGGTCTTCAACAAAGAATTCCTTAGGATATTCAACATCTGGAGGCAAAGGCTTCATCATGCTAAGCATCTGACTCATGTTGGGTTCAGGCTTGTGAAAAATGCTTTCCATAGCAGCATTGTGAAGCTGACAACCAGGTTCATAAAGATCTCCTGGAGTGGGCAGGCCAGTGAGCTCAATGATATCAAAGGCTTTGGCTTCGTGATGAACATTGCATGTCATCCACTCAAGGACCCAAGTCTTCGGATCCCTGTTGTAGCCACGAATATGAAGAGTGGCATAGAATTGGAGCAGCAATTCTTCGTTCCAGTGCTCCTTGTCAGGGACGAACTGCAGCCAGATTCTCTGAAGCAATCCAGCGCTTCTTCCAAACAGGGCAGACCAGTTATGGCTTCAGTGTCAAGACGCATATGGGGAAAAATGCGACCTTGATTGTACAAGATGCATGAGTAATAACTGCGCTGCTGATAGCTCCAGAACTGATCAGAAGATATTCTTGCCTTAGAGTAGGGGTTCTTGGCGCTATTGAAGAAGGTGTTGTGTGCTTTGAAGCCATTGATATTCAATGATCCGGGTGCAGATGCAGTGCCTGGAAACCTAGGCAGCATTGGCATTGGCTTCTGAACCTGAGGCCTGCGCTCGACGTGATAGTCAAATTGGGGACCAGCAGCAGGTGGAGGAACAAGAAGAGGACATTTGACAGTGATGAGCTGACCATAGTTGTATGCTTGCTCAATAGTATGTGGCCTTGGTGGCGGAACAGGAGAAGTGGCATCAACAGAGGCGTCAGGCTGCACATCTATTGCAGGTGCATCATTGGCTTCATTGGCTTCTGGCACAGTGTTAGGTGCAGGCTCCACACTGTCTTCAGCCATGACCACGTCATTAGCTTCAGTGGTGTTAGTGGTGGCAGCCTCAGGATTCTCAACCTCCACTTGAGGAGCTGGAGGGTCGGGCACTGACATGTTCACTTCAGGAACGGCTTCTTCAGTGATGGGGGAAGTAGGGATACATTCTTCTGCTTGTTTCTCTTCGGCTGATGCAGCCGGATTGTCTTCAGCAACTTTAGCTTCAGACTCGGAGACGTTCACTGTAGAAGTGGCTTCGGGGAACACCTGACGTGCAACAGATTGGTGGTGCACTTCTCCTTTTGAAACGCTCGAAAGAGGGACTTGGGGCCTTGGTCCTTTGCGAAGCCTGCGTAACGCTGGCGACGCCTGTGAAGATGGAGCTGACTAGGCCTCAAAGTCATCCTCTTCTTCTTGCACTGGTGGGGTGACTTGTTGTTGGGGAGTACTAGGGGTTTCTTGTTGTTGTGGGTGATCAGCCCATGATGCATCCTGAGAAATTGGCGTCAGAGGACGACCAATGCTGATGAGTTTGATGTTCGTGAGAATAGGCGATGATACCAAGTTGTGCTCGATCTGAGGAAGAACTACATCATCTTCAACATTGTCATGGTGACCAATGTCTTCAACAGCGGTGGGGTCAACTGCTGGAAAGTCTTCAGCTTCAGGAGCCTCTGTGGAAGCAGGCTCATGAACTATCATCCATCGTTCTTGATGCGAAGAGTTAGGACGAGCAACCGAGATGGGCTCGACAACAAGGGGCTCTGTGGGAGCAGCCCGATCTTTCTTGGTTTTGCGCTTCTTCTTGGAGGGAGCGACATCAGAAGCGTCAGGATTTTTCCTCTTTCTGGCTTCAGCCTCGGCAGCCCTTGTCTTCTTCAGGTCTGAAGCGGTGGACGTGACCTTTGGCTTCGAGCCGGACATGCTGCTTGGGAAGACAATGCGGGGTTCTTCCTGCCTTGAAGGTGCAGATTTGTCAGTCGATGGCTTCTTCTTCTTCTTTGCAGCCATTCTGGGGTCAATGCCAGGACGCCCAAGAGCCTTGCGCTTCTCAGCTTCATTGTAGGCTTGCACGCACTTGTCAGCTAGACTCTTCATGCGCTCACGAGAACCTTTGGCTTCTTCTCGTTTCTTGAGAAAGGCTTCCTTGAGCTCGTGCAGCATAACCTTGAAGTTTTTGACATCTTGCACGCTAAGCTTTGCCATGTGCTTCTTGAACTAAGCTTTCTCATAGTCGATCTTTTGCTTCAGTTCAACGATGCGCTGAGCTAGAGCTAGCTCAGAAGCAATGGCACCAGTGAAAGAGACGCTGACGCCAATTGGAAGTTGCAGATCGTCAAAGCTGAGATTGAGGGTTTCAAACCACTCATCAATGAAGTTGTGGATGATTTCCACGTCAAATAGAGGCAAATCATTGAAGATTTCTGCTTCTTCCTTGCTCTTAATCAGTTGCTCAAGAGTGTCATCTGCAAGATCTTCATCACTAGACGGGTCAATGTGTTCGTCTCGCAAAATGGCAGCAGGAGCCAATGCCTGATCAGTATTCTTTTTCATCTCCATCTTCTTGGAGATATGTGATAGATCTTCAGACTGCACACTGTCTTCAGGAGGTGTAGTAGCCAGTGGCTTCACACGTGAAGCTTTTGGAGGAGCAATTGACTTTGAAGCTCTAGCCTTCTTTGGCTTCTGCGGCTTTGGAGCAGGAGCCGGGGCTTCATCAGTGTCGGCATCATCATCAGAATCATCTACTTTGGCACCTTGAACAGAAATGTGAGTGATAAGACCATCAAGGTTGTAGAAAGGTCCGATGATATTGGGTTCAGCATCGCGTGTGCCGTCAGCCCATGGAGCAGAAGGACCAGGGTTGAAGTCTAGTCCTAATGACTTCTTGTTTTCCTTGGCCGATGCCTTTGCGTACTGGAAGTTGCACTTGAAGAGATTATCGTCACGACACCAGAGCAGTGATGATGGGTCGGCATTGTCAGGCTGTGGTCCAATGACCACACAGGGATAGAAACCCTGAGCAATGGCTTCAGCTCTGGTCTTGGGTTGAAGATTTTGGAAGAGAATGTCACCCCAAGGACTCTTGATGGCATTCCTCTCAGCATACCCCTAGGTCACAAACTTGTATTTAAACCATTGTTCGGCCCAATATCTTCGAATCCATTGGATTCGTGTCTTGCGCTGATTGTAATCCTCTTTTGGATATGTCTTGTACAGCTCTGAGAGGTCATCACGCAGATCTCTTGATGTTCCCCCTCGACGCTGTCTGCCACCCTTCCTTGCTGATTTCTCTGTAGCCATGAACTTCAAATTGAATGGCGTCAACACATTCAAAGGCTTCAAAGGCTTCCGCTTGCTGGTCAAACAGGAACTGGCTTCGGGAGAGTTAATGTGATGTTGTAAGAATTCTGCAAACGAATGCAGACTATGAGAACCAAGGGATTCTCCCACGGACATGTACCTGTGACAGCATTAGAGATGCGAGGGAAGGGGAGAGGTCGTATGCATTCTCAGAAGATTTTGAAGGTAAATCAGTTTGAAGACATTGACCTCATAGTGCGAAGATATTCACTTATGTGTTTGGGGTTGGTTCCAGATTTGTACTGAAAGTGCATTATATCGACTAGAGGGGGGTGAATAGGCGATTTTTATGAAAGTCTTCAAAATGTGGAAGTTATGAAGACAAACGATAGAAATAAAGCTATTACCCTACAGCGGAAGGTAGACTACACTAGACAAGCCATAGTCAAGTATTCAATAGAGTGAAAGCACAATGACTAATAGCAGCAATGTAGTAAGGATCAGGTAGGAAGATATTGTGAAGCCACACAGAACATGCAGTCACTCAGTGAAGACAAAAGATAGTGCAAACATACAATGACTTCACAAGGAGTAACAGTAAGTAAAGGGAAGGGAAGATGAAACCAGTGACTCGCTGAAGACAATGATTTGTTGGACCAGTTCTAGTTGCTGTGACAACTGTACGTCTCGTTAGGGCGGCTAGGTATTTAAACCTTAGGGCACACAGTCCCGGACACCCAGTCCTGAACACGTAGCTCAGGACACCCAGTCCTCACCGTATTCCCCTTGAGCTAAGGTCACACAGACCTCGCCCAATCACTCTGGTAAGTCTTCAAGGTAGACTCCCAAACCATCACAGACTTCGTTCACCGGCAATCCACAATGTCTCTTGGATGCTCAAAACGCGACGCCTAACCGGCTGGAGGATGCATAGTCCTCAAGTGTAATAAGTCTTCAGATCACACAGACAAGAAGACTTAAGTGATGCCTAATTCTCTTTGGCTCTGGGTGGTTAGGGCTTGATCCTCGCAAGGAATTCTCTCTCAAAGGCTTTGAGGTGGGTTGCTCTCAAACGACAAAAGCCGTACTCTGAATCTGAGTAGCCAACCGTTTATGGTTGTAGGGGGTGGGCTATTTATAGCCACTTGGCAACCCGACCTGATTTGTCCGAAATGACTCTGGGTCACTAAGGAACTGACACGTGTTCCAACGGTCAGATTTCAAACTCACACGGCAACTTTACTTGGGCTTCAAGCAAAGCTGACTTGCCCGACTCTGGACAAGATTTGCTCTCAAAGTCTTCACTCGAAGACATAGGTTTTGTTTAAGCATCACTTTAGTCATTCTGACTGGTTCTCTTGGACCCCACTTAACAGTACGGTGGTTCCTATGACTCAACACAGAAGAAAGAGAACTACGAAAGATCTAAGTCTTCGAGCTCCATAGGCTTCATTTGGTGTCTTCTCTTGTCATAGTCTTCAATGTGAATATCTTCATATACCACCTTTGACTTCAATGTCTTCATACATTTTTAGGGGTCATCTCTGGTAGGAAAACCGAATCAATGAGGGACTTCTACCTGTGTTATCCTGCAATTCTCACAAACACATTAGTCTCTCAACTAGGTTTGTCGTCAATATTCCAAAACCAACTAGGGGTGGCACTAGATGCACTTACAATCTCCCCCTTTTTGGTGATTGATGACAAACTGGTTGAAGTTTTCAACGGGGAATATAATCTGTGAAATTGTAAAGGATAAGGAATTGTCTTCATAAGTTGCAAGGGCTCCCCCTTAAGAAGTGCATATAAGTAATTTGCTTTTGGAATGCAAATGCACATGGCAGGTTGTACTTGTGGAGATCCACTTCAACTTATGATGACAATCCACTATCCATGTGAAAGTATATGAAGATAATGACATGCATAATGGAAAATGGACGTCTGCAGAATGATCTAAGTACGGAATTTATCGTCGCAACACAAGGTGGCAGATAAGTAGCAGACGACCATCGAGTTTAAGTGTTACAACTCCAAGAACCAAATGTAGCAAAACGAGAGTCGTAAGCACGAAGCAAAATATAAAGCACCCGCCCATATGGACCCGCTTGAAGACTATCAACCTCATATGTTTCTCCCCCTTTTGTCAGTAAGGACCAAAAAGGTTTGAAGACATAGAGCATCTACTCGTTCCCATGAGGAGTAGGTGAAGCAGCAGGGTCGTTGGTGGTGTTTGGCTGTGCTGAAGAGTTTGGAGCAGAGTCGAAGCATGCTAAAGGAGGTGGCGGTGAAGTAGCATCGTCTTCATCCTCGATCACTCTGGCATTCATAGTTGCAGCAGAGGAAGAGAACTCAGAGTCTTCAAGGGACGGAGTTCGTCGCAGCACTGCCCTTCGAGGAGGTGTGGAGTCAAAATTGAATCGCTCAGTGAAGCCATCCTCTTGAAGATCATCTTTAGAACACATCAGCGTTAGCCCTTTCCATGTGCGGCGAGAGGTTTCATGGGCAACAAAAGCATTCTTGGTGGCAAGATTGCGAATGCGATTAACATCCACCAAGAGGCTTTGCATCTGACATTTCAGCCATTCATGATGCCTATCCTGTTTCTGATGAAGAGCCACAAGAAGCTCTCGGTCATTGAGAACACGAGTGCGCTTCTTGGGTCGTGGAGCAGTTGTACTGTCAATGGCTTCAGTGAGAGCAGGATGCGGTGCATGTGTAGTGCCAGCCAAAGGATACACACGAGTTACGGCTTCAACGCCTTCAATGTTCTGAGTGAAACTTTGATGCTCTGCATTCTGAAGACTGAGAGGTTCCTTGGTAGGCTCAGGATAGATGGCTTCAATAGACATATCCACATCAGGCAAAAAGATCCGATGGTTGCGGGCCGAGGGCTGATATGAGATAGCGGAGTGAAGTTTGATCAGCCGCATCACCAAAGGGGCGTAGAACTTCAAACCAAACAGATCAGAGCCAGATGCAGCAAGTTGGCGAATGAAGAAATCCTGTGTATTGAAGAATTTTCCATGAAGAATGTAGAAGACCAAAGTCTTCATTGCACCTTCCAGCTTGGCATGGGGAGAATGTCCTTTGATTGGCCAGAGAGTTCGCCTTATGATGTGATAAATGGTTCTTGGCAGATACTCAAGGTCTTCAACGAAGAACTCTGTGGGATAAGCAGCATCTTGGGGCAATGGCTTCATCATACTGAGCATCTGACTCATATTAGGTTTAGTCTTCTGAAAGATGCTCTCAATAGCTTCACTATGAAGCTGACAGCCATGCTCGTAGAGATCGCCAGGAGTGGGCAAACTAGTGAGCTCAATGATGTCAAAGGCTTTGGCTTCATGATGAACGTTTCCTGTCATCCACTCCAGGACCCAAGTCTTCGGATCTCTGCTATACCTGCGGATGTGAAGTGTGGCATAGAATTGGAGCAGCAACTCTTCATTCCAATGCTCTTGGTCAGTAACGAACGGCAGCAATCCAACTTCTTTGAAGCAATCCAGAGCTTCTTCCAGACAGGGCAGACCAGCTATGGCTTCAATGTCAAGGCGCTTGTGTGGGAAGATGCGACCTTGGTTGTAAAGAACGCATGAGTAATAGCTTCGCTGTGGATAACTCCAGAACTGATCAGATGATATTCTTTCCCTGGAGTAGGGGTTCTTGGAGCTGTTGAAGAATGTGTTGTCTGCTCTGAAGCCATTGATATTGAAGGAGCCAAGTGCTGATGCAGGACCTGGGAACCTTGGCAATCTTGGGATTGGCTTCTGTACCTGAGGCCTGTGCTCAACATGATAGTCGAACTGGGGACCGGCAGCAGACTCAGGAACAGAAGTGGCAGGATCAGTGGCTTCGCTGACTTCTGGTGCTTTTGTTGGTGAGGGCTCCACATTAGCTTCAGCCATGACAGCGTCAGTGGCTTCAGTGGTGTTGGTGGTGGCAGCCTCAAGATGTTCAACCTCCACTTGACGAGCTGGAGGGTCGGTCACAGTCACGTTCTCCTCGAGAACCGCTTCTTGGTGGGACAGGGGAGTAGCAGCTTGTGGGACTTCTTCTTCATCGGCTGATGCAGCCGGAATGTCTTCAGCAGATTCAGCTTCAGACGCAGAGATTGGAGGCCTTGGTCCTTTGCAAAGCCTGCGTAACGCTGGCGACACTTGTGGAGTTGGAGTTGGCTGGGCCTCAAAGTCATCTTCCTCTTGTGCTTGTGGGTGATCCGCCCATGAAGCATCCTGTGCAATTGGCGTCAGTGGACGACCAATGCTGATGAGTTCGTTGTGCGTTAGCACAGGCGATGATACCTCTTGGTGTTCTAGCTGAGGAAGGGCTGCATCATCTTCAACATGGTCATGATGACCAATGTCTTCAGCAGCGATGGGATCGGCTGCTGGAAAGTCTTTAGCTTCATGAGCCTCTGTGAAAGCAGGCTCATGGACAGTCAGTTGACGCTCTTGATGTTCAGCGTCAGGGCGAACCATGGAGATGGGTTCAACAATTAAGGGCTCTATGGGAGCAGCCCGTTCCTTCTTGGTCTTCCGCTTCTTCTTGGAGGGAGCAGTAGTAGAGGCTTCAGGATGTTTCCTCTTTCTGGCTTCAGCCTCAGCAGTCCTCGTCTTCTTCAGTTCTGAAGCGGTTGACCTGGCCTTTGGCTTCGAGCCAGTCATGCTAGTTGGGAAGACAATGGGGTCTGCTTCCTGCCTTGGTGCGTCGAGTTCAGCCGTAGCGGGCTTCTTCTTCTTCTTTGCGGCCATCCTGGGGTCGATGCCAGGACGCCCAAGGGCCTTGCGCTTCTCAGCCTCATTGTAGGCTTGCACACATCTGTCAGCCAGAACCTTCATGCGCTCACGCGAACCCTGAGCTTCTGCACGTTTCTTGAGAAAGGCTTCCTTGAGCTCGGGCAGCATAATCTTGAAGTTCTTCACCTCTTGCACGCTGAGCTTGGCCATATGCTTCTTGAACTGAGATTTCTCAAAGTCAATCTTCTGCTTCAGTTCAACAATGCGCTGGGCGATAGCTAGCTCTGAAGCAATGGCGCCATGGAAGGCGACACTGAGGCCAATGGGTAGTTGCAGATCTTCGAAGCTGATGTTTGGCGTGTCAAACCACTTGTCAATGAAGTTGTGGATGATGGTTACATCAAAGAGAGGCAGATCATTGAAGATTTCTGCATCTTCTTTGCTCTTGATGAGTTGCTCAAGAGCGTCATCTGCAAGATCTTCATCACTTGACAGATCAATGGCATCATTGCGCAGAATGGTAGCAGATGTTAGCTCTTGGCCGGTGTATGGCAGAGGCATCTTGACCTTCTATGGCTTGGAGATGCGTGACAAATCTTCAGACTGCACACTGTCCTCAGGAGGTGCAGTTGCCAGTGGCTTCGCCCGTGAGATTTTTGGTGAAGGGGCAGGCTTTGAAGCTTTAGGCTTCTTCAACTTCTTTGGCTTCAGCGCTGCAGGCGCTTCATCTGATTCAACGTCAGTTGCAGGCTCATTCACTGCAGTCCCTTGAACCAAGATATGGGTGATGAGGCCTTCAAGGTTGTAGAAAGGACCGACGACATTGGGTTCTGCATCTCGTGTGCCATCATCCCTTGGAGCTGAGGGACCAGGGTTGAAGTCTAGTCCAAATGTCTTCTTGTTTTGCTTCGCTGAGTTCTAGGCAAACTGGAAGTTGCGCTTGAACAAAATGTCATCACGACACCATAGTAGTGACGATGGGTGTGCATCAACAGCTGTGGCCCACGGACCATGCAGGGATAGAAGCCTTGTTCAATGGCTTCATCTCTGGACCTGGGTTGAAGATTCTTGTATAGGATGTCTCCCCACGGTCTCTTGATGGCATTTTTCTCAGCATATTCCTGGGTTACAAATCGGTATTTGAACCATTGTTCTGCCCAATATCTTCGAATCCATTGGATTCGGGTCTTGCACTGATTGTAATCCTCTTCAGGATCTGTCTTGTACAGTTCTGAGAGGTCATCTGGTAGATCTCTATATTTTTCTCCACGACGCTTTCTGCCACCCTTCCTTGCTGATTTCTCTGAAGCCATGAACTTTAAACTTAAAGGCTTCAACACGTTCAAAGGCTTCAAAGATTTTCGCTTTCTGGACAAACAGGAACTTGCTTCGGGAGAATTTATATGATGTTGTAAGAATTCTGCAAATGAATGCAGACTATGAGAACCAAGGGATTCTCCCACGGACATGTACCTGTGACAGCATTAAGGTGCGAGGGAAGGGGAAGAGGTCATATGCATTCTCAGAAGATTTTGAATATAAATCAGTTTAGAAGACATTGACCTCATCGTGCGAAGACATTCACTCATAGATAAGGAGTTGGTTCCAGATTTGTACGAATCCAGAGATCAGTACAAGTGAGGAATCTAACTACTTTGTGAAGCATAAGTGAATATACTAGGCATGTTATGAGATGCAGTATGAGAGAGATCTAACTTGTGTGAATAGAAACTGCTTGTGGTAGAAAGTGACAAAGCCATAGGATCAACGGTGCCGTAAAAAGGAAGTTTTATTTACCACACTAAGAACTGCTAGACGGAGTGGAAGATGAGGCCAAGCAGTTCGATCTTCCGTGCCCTAACTTGGCGACGGAGGACACCTATGGCGACGGCGGAGAGGACGATGTCCGCGGTCGGCGTGAAGACGGCGTCGGAGAGGTTGCGGCAGTGAAGCGCTTCTTCGCCGGCGTCGTCGAGGGCTAGCGGTGGCGCTAGGGTTCGTGCGAGAGTGGAAGAAGAGATAATGACCGCCGTGAAGTGTGTATTTATAGGTACAGGAGTGGCACTGTGTTATTACACAGGTGCCCCTGGCGATTCGCATCTGAGGAACACGTGGCCATCATGTAGAATTTTGGGGTTTGTTCCACGTCCCATGCACACCTGGATTGTCGGGTGGCCGTTCCTACTTCTCCGGGTTTCATGTGGAGGAATGAGCATTGAAAGTGGACTTAAGGTTTGTCTTTGTATCTTCTGCTGACAAGGACGCAGAGAAGACATTCGACAGTTTCAATAGAATGCATATGATTTGGAGAGATAGAGTTTGAGATAGATAGCATAGAGAGGTTAGGGTCCGATCACATTCACTTAGTTCAAAAGATTCAACAAGAAGACATAGCTATAAGTGAATGTTGTAGAGGACAGAACACTAGTATATATATAATCAACATAGTGAAGATAATCATGAAGACATGTTGAGATTGAATCCAAACCAAATGTGAAGACATAGCAAGGTAACGCCATGAGTGAAACACTTCAAAATAGAACATTTGGTGGTGGCGTTACCCATCGTATAGGAAGTATTAGACCCAGACACGGCGCACAATTATCGTGGCGCTCCGAAGTCAAATTCCACATTAATGTATTCACACTTAGAATGTATGTCTTCATTGATTGAAGATATACTTTACTTTGTGTGTTGCACATCTAAGTCATCAATATGCATAAGGGTTAGGATGTGTGCCTGATCACAGGACATTTGAGGATTCCAGGATATTTAGCTCACATCGTAACTTGCAAAATCTCTTCTCATCCAAGGGCTTGGTGAAGATATCTGCCAATTGCTCTTCAGTGTTGACATGTATGATATCAATATCTTCCTTCACAACATGATCTCTGAGAAAGTGATGACGAATTTCAATGTGCTTTGTCTTCGAGTGCTGAACTGGGTTGTTGGCAATCTTGATGGCGCTTTCATTGTCGCAGTAGAGTGGCACTTGCTTCAGATGAATGCCATAGTCTGTGAGCGTTTGCTTCATCCACAGAAGCTGAGCGCAGCAAGATCCAGCAGCAATGTATTCAGATTCAGCAGTGGAGAGAGATACACAGTTCTGCTTCTTTGAAGACCAACATACAAGTGATCGTCCCAGAAAGTGACATGTGCCTGATGTAGACTTGCGATCAACTTTCTCACCAGCATAATCAGCATCCGAGAATCCAACCAGATCAAACTCTGAGCCCTTTGGATACCATAATCCCAGAGTTGGGGT
Source organism: Triticum dicoccoides (assembly GCF_002162155.2). Classification (NCBI taxonomy): domain Eukaryota; kingdom Viridiplantae; phylum Streptophyta; class Magnoliopsida; order Poales; family Poaceae; genus Triticum; species Triticum dicoccoides. The sequence goes on along the minus strand of NC_041382.1, from coordinate 715,663,491 downwards.
GTGAGCCAAATATCGAAGAATTCGCTTCACAGCTAAGTGATGCAACTCCTTTGGTGCCGCTTGAAATCGAGCACACATGCAAACACTAAGCATAATATCTGGTCTAGATGCACATAGATAAAGTAAAGAACCAATCATGGAGCGGTATACCTTTTGATCGAACTCTTTACCATTGTCGTCAGGACCCAGATGATGCTTGGCTGGCATTGGCGTCGTGAAGCCTTTGCAGTCTTGCATACCGAACTTCTTCAGGCAATCTTTGAGATACTTCTCTTGAGATATGAAGATGCCGTTGCGTTGCTGTCGTATTTGAAGACCGAGAAAGAACTTCAGCTCTCCCATCATAGACATTTGATATTGCTCTTGCATCATATATCCAAACTCTTCACTATACTTCTGATTGGTGCAGCCGAAGATAATGGCATCCATATATATTTGGCACACAAACAGTTCACCATCATATGTCTTCGTGAAGAGAGTGGGGTCGAGAGAACTAGGTATGAAGCCTTTGCTCTTCAGGAAGTATTTGAGTGTGTCATATCAAGCCCGAGGGGCTTGTTTGAGGCCATATAGTGCCTTGTTGAGCTTGTATACCATGTCAGGATGTTTTGGATCTTCAAAGCCAGGAGGTTGTGCAACATACACTTCTTCTTCAATCTTGCCATTGAGGAAGGCGCTCTTCACATCCATTTGATAAAGAAGTATGTTGTGATGATTTTCATAGGCCAGCAGTATGCGTATGGCTTCAAGTCTAGCCACAGGAGCAAATGTTTCATCAAAGTCAATGCCTTCCACTTGAGTATATCCTTGAGCAACGAGACGAGCTTTGTTTCTAACAACTTGACCATGCTCATCTTGCTTGTTGCGGTATATCCATTTGGTGCCTATTATGTTGTGCTTCCGAGGATTGGGACGCTTGACCAGTTCCCATACATTATTCAGCTCAAACTGTTGAAGCTCGTCTTGCATAGCTTGAATCCATTCAGGTTCCATGAAGGCTTCTTCAACTTTCTTGGGTTCTGTTATTGAGACGAATGCGAAGTGCCCACAGAAATTTGCTAGATGAGTTTCCCTTGAACGAGTGAGTGGACCGGGTGCATTGATGCTATCAATTATTCTTTCAATCTGCACTTCATTGGCAACGCGAGGATGTACAGGGCGAAGATTTTGCTCTTGCTGATCATTGTCGTTGTTAGAACGAATGTCTTCAGGCTGAGCATTGTCTTCATGTTGATCAGGTGCTGAGATGATAAGTTCTTCTTCAGGATGAGCTTCAGAAGGTATAATTTCTCCAGTTCCCATTAGCTTGATTGATTCACTGGATGGAACTTCATCTAGCACATTTGGCAGTTGCTCTCTTTGTGAACCGTTGGTCTCATCGAACCGCACATCCACTATTTCAACCACTTTGTAATGAAAGAGATTGAAGACTCTGTAGGAGTACGAATCCTTTTCATATCCAAGCATAAAACCCTCATGTGCTTTTGGTGCAAACTTTGAGGTGTGATGTGGGTCCTTGATCCAGCACCTGGTGCCAAATACTCTGAAGTAACTAACATTTGGCTTCTTGCCAGTAAGGAGCTCATAAGATGTCTTGTTCAGAAGCTTGTGAAGATAAACATGATTGATTGTATGGCATGCAGTATCAATGGCTTCAGGCCAGAATTTTCTTGGAGTCTTGCATTCATCTAGCATCGTTCTGGCCATCTCAATGAGTGTTCTGTTCTTGCGTTCGACGACCCCATTCTGCTGTGGCGTGTACGGGGATGAGAATTCTTGTGTGATACCCAAGGTATCAAGATATGTATCAAGGCTAGTGTTCTTGAATTCAGTGTCATTGTCACTTCTGATATGCTTTATCTTGGCGCCATAGTTGGTCATTGCTCGATTGGCGAAGCGTCTGAAGACATCCTGCACTTCAGTCTTGTAAAGGATTATGTGCACCCAAGTATATCTAGAATAATCATCAACAATGACAAAGCCATAGAGACAAGCAGTAGTAGTAAGAGTTGAGTAATGAGTGGGACCGAAAAGATCCATGTGAAGCAGTTCAAAGGGTCGAGTAGTGGTCATGATTGTCTTCGAGGGATGTTTGGCCCTCGTCATCTTTCTTGCCTCACAGGCACCGCATAAGTGATCTTTCTTGAACTTGATGCCCTCGATGCCTATGACATGCTTCTTCTTTGCCAGGGTGTGGAGGTTCCTCATGCCAGCATGCCCAAGCCTCCGATGCCAGAGCCAGCATTCTGAAGCTTTTGCTAGAAGACATACGGAAAGCTGTGGTCCTGCAGAGAAATCTACCATGTACAAATCATCTTTTCGATACCCTTCAAATACTAGAGACTTGTCAGATTCCATTAGAATAAGGCAACGATATTTTCCAAATATTACGATCATGTTTAAATCGCAAAGCATTGAGACAGACATTAAGTTGAAGCCAAGGGATTCAACAAGCATGACTTTATCCATGTGTTGATCCCTTGAGATTGCAACTCTACCTAGACCCAATACCTTACTTTTACCAGTGTCAGCAAATGTGATGTGGCTCTTGTCAGATGGACGTAAGGTTGAGTCCATAAGAAGGCTTCTTTTGCCAGTCATGTGATTTGTACACCCACTATCAATAATCCATTCTGAAGATGCTGGTGTCGTACCCTATAGTGCAGTTAGGGGATAGGCTTCACGAAGAGCATTGTGAAGCAAAAACATTTGACGAACCAGTGGGTTATGAAAGCTTAGATCCAGATTAGGACTAATAGGGAGAGTAGCAAGCGATTCAGGAATGAAGTACATAGTAAGACCATTCGGGCATTTGATCTTGCGCCCTACAAGATGTTTAAGGTCCCCAGCAATAGCGTCAAACGATTTTGGTTTTCTGCTGGAGACCTTTCCCTGCAAAAGAGAGTTAAGCTTTCTTAGCCACCCACATCTTCAAGGGTGGATTAGAAGCAATAAGTCTAAGTGCAGCATCTGAGAACTTTGGCTTTGGAGCCCAATCAAACAGTCTTGCAGGCGGACAATAGTACTCATAAGAATAAGCAGAATAGTTCTTGGTCTTATGAACATGGCGGTTTGATGAACCGCTCTCATATTCATATGCCTGAGTATGGTTTCCCTGCAAAACATTTGCATTAGTGCGACTCAGGTGAGTCCTCTGCCTATATGAAGCCTTTGGACCGTATGAAGCCTTTGGTCTGAGGTTTGTCTTCTTCACGTGAGGTGTCATGATGACATTCACAGGAAGATTCTCCAGACACCTTTCCGGAACCCAGATCTTCTTCATAGGCGGTCCATTCCTGCAGTTAGTACCAATGTACCTGGCAAACACTCCACCATTCTGATTCTTAAATAGTTTATAGTTTGCATCAAGGGATTCATCAATGATAATGGGGTTAGCAAAAGTGAAGCCAGATAGATTGGATGGATCGGCTGAAGCTTCCTTTGCAGCAACCCACGTGGTTTTGGGGTACTGCTCAGGTTTCCAGTAAGAGCCGTCAGCATTCATTTTCCTTACGAACCCAACACCCTCTTTCCTCGGGTTTCGGTTCAGAATCTGCTTTTTGAGGACATCACATAGTGTCTGATGCCCTTTAAGACTTTTGTACATCCCTGTTTCAAGCAATGTCTTCAACCTAGCATTCTCATCAGCAATAGCAGTGGTATCCTCAGCAGAGGGGTTAGTTACCACATCAACAGTTGAAGATATTGCAACAGTAGTAGCAGTAGAACATTCAGCAACAGAAATAGCATTATCACGCTCAATGCATTTAAGACATGGTGGTTCAAATCCTTCCTGAGCGGAACTGATCTGTTTGGCGCGAAGTGACTCGTTTTCCTTTTGAAGATCTTCATGAGCCGCTCTCAATTTCTCAAGATCTTGCTTCCTTGAAGATAATCATAGGAAAGCTTTTCATGAGTTGTTGAGAGAGTTTCATGACGACTTTCAAGTTCCTCATACTTAACGTGAAGATTTTTTATGTCTTCAATTAAGGATTCAGATTGAGTCATTTCAGCATCTAACAAATCATCGCTTCTGTCTAACAGTTTTTGAATATGTTCCATAGCTTTCTGTTGTTCAGTTGCAATTTTAGCAAGTGTTTTGTAGCTGGGTTTTGAACCACAATCAGAGTCATCGTCACTAGATGTTTGATATTGAGTAGTGTGCGTGTTTACCTTGGCACCGCGTGCCATGAAGCAGTAGGTAGAAGCGGAGTAGTCCTTGTCATTTGCATCGGTGTCGGTGATGAAGTCATTGTCTTCAGTGTTGAAGATGGACTTGGCAACGTATGCTGTAGCCAGGCTTGCGACGCCTGAATCGGACTCCTCCTCAGACTCCACCTCCGCCTCCTCAGAAGCGGACTCCTCCTCTGAATCCATTTCCTTGCCAACAAACGCACGTGCCTTGCCAGATGAGCTCTTCTTGTGTGATGAAGACTTTGAGGAAGACTTGGAAGAAGACTTTGAGTATTTCTTCTTCTTCTTGTTGTTAGAGTCATATTCCTTGCTCTTCTTCTTCTTGTTGTTCTCATTGTCCCACTGTGGACACACAGAGATGAAGTGGCCAGGTTTCTTGCACTTGTGACATGTTTTCTTCTTGTAGTCATGAGCAGAAGCTTCATCATTCCTTGAGCTTGATCGGGAAAACTTTCTGAAACATTTCTTCTTGGTGAATTTTTGGAACTTCTTCACAAGCATAGCAAGTTCCCTTCCAATGTCTTCAGGATCATCTGAACTGCTGTCAGATTCTTCTTCAGATGAGGAGACAGCTTTTGCCTTGAAGGCACCAGTTCGCCCATAGTTTGGACCGTAGATATCTCTTTTCTCAGAAAGCTGAAATTCATGTGTGTTGAGCCTCTCAAGTATGTCAGACGGATCGAGTGTCTTGAAACCAGGACGTTCTTGAATCATCAGGGCTAGGGTGTCAAACGAACTATCAAGTGATCTCAGTAGTGTCTTGACGACTTCATGTTTGGTGATCTCAGTAGCGTCGAGGGCTTGAAGCTCATTTGTCATGTCAGTGAGTCGGTCAAATATGAGCTGGACATTCTCATTGTCATTTCGCTTGAAGCGGTTGAAGAGGTTGCGAAGGACACTGATTCTCTGATCTCTCTGGGTTGAGACGCCTTCATTGACCTTGGAGAGCCAGTCCCAGACCAGCTTAGATGTTTCCAAAGCACTCACACGGCCATACTGTCCTTTGGTCAGATGACCATAGATGATATTCTTGGCAGTAGAGTCCAGTTGAACGAACTTCTTGACATCAGCAGCAGTGACACCTTCTCCAGCCTTGGGAACGCCGTTCTTGACGACATACCATAGGTTGACGTCAATGGCTTCAAGATGCATGCACATCTTATTCTTTTAGTAGGGATGTTCAGTTCCATCGAAGACGGGGCACGCAGCAGAGACTTTAATTATCCCTGCAGTCGACATAGCTAAAACTCCACCGAATCACACAGAACGAGGGAGCACCTTGCTCTGATACCAATTGAAAGTGAGTTATATCGACTAGAGGGGGGATGAATAGGCGATTTTTATGAAAGTCTTCAAAACGTGGAAGTTATGAAGACAAACGATAGAAATAAAGCTATTACCCTGCAGCGGAAGGTAGACTACACTAGACAAGCCATAGTCAAGTATTCAATAGAGTGAAAGCACAATGACTAATAGCAACAATGTAGTAAGGATCAGGTAGGAAGATATTGTGAAGCCACACAGAACACGCAGTCACTCAGTGAAGACAAAAGATAGTGCAAACATACAATGACTTCACAAGGAGTAACAGTAAGTAAATGGAAGGGAAGATGAAACCAGTGACTCGCTGAAGACAATGATTTGTTGGACCAATTCCAGTTGTTGTGACAACTATACGTCTAGTTAGGGCGGCTAGGTATTTAAACCTTAGGACACACAGTCCCGGACACCCAGTCCTGAACACGCAGCTCAGGACACCCAGTCCTCACCATATTCCCCTTGAGCTAAGGTCACACAGACCTCGCCCAATCACTCTGGTAAGTCTTTAAGGTAGACTCCCAAACCTTCACAGACTTCGTTCACCGGCAATCCACAATGTCTCTTGGATGCTCAGAACGCGACGCCTAACCGGCTGGAGGATGCACAGTCCTCAAGTGTAATAAGTATTCAGATCACACAGACAAGAAGACTTAAGTGATGCCTAATTCTCTTTGGCTCTGGGTGGTTAGGGCTTTATCCTCGCAAGGAATTCTCTCTCAAAGGCTTCGAGGTGGGTTGCTCTCAAACGACAAAAGCCGTACTCTGAATCTGAGTAGCCAACCGTTTATGGTTGTAGGGGGTGGGCTATTTATAGCCACTTGGCACCCCGACCTGATTTGTCCGAAATGACCCTGGGTCACTAAGGAACTAACACGTGTTCCAACGGTCAGATTTCAAACTCACACGGCAACTTTACTTGGGCTTCAAGCAAAGCTGACTTGCCCGACTCTGGACAAGATTCGCTCTCAAAGTCTTCACTCGAAGACATAGGTTTTGTTTAAGCATCACTTCAGTCATTCTGACTGGTTCTCTTGGACCCCACTTAACAGTACGGTGGTTCCTATGACTCAACACAGAAGAAAGAGAACTACGAAAGATCTAAGTCTTCGAGCTCCATAGGCTTCATGTGGTGTCTTCTCTTGTCATAGTCTTCAATGTGAATATCTTCATATACCACCTTTGACTTCAATGTCTTCATACATTTTTAGGGGTCATCTCTGGTAGGAAAACCGAATCAATGAGGGACTTCTACCTGTGTTATCATGCAATTCTCACAAACACATTAGTCCCTCAACTAGGTTTGTCGTCAATACTCCAAAACCAACTAGGGGTGGCACTAGATGCACTTACATGTACGAATCCAGGAATAGGTACAAGTGAGGAATCTAACTCGTTGTGAAGCTTAAGTGAATATACTAGGCATTATATGAGATACAGACAGGATAGATCTAAAATTGAGTAGGCAGAAACCACTTTCGGTGAACAGGATGAATCTCTTAGGATCAACAAGATGGTAAAAAGAGAGTTTTATTTACCACACGATGAACTGCTAGATGGGAAGAGTAGGAGACCGAGCAGTTCAATCCACCGTGCCCTAACTTGGCGACGGAGGACTCCTACGGCGGCGGCGGAGAGGACGAAGACCACGGCCAGCGTGAGGACAGCGTCGGTGAAGTCGCGGCAGCTAAGCGCTTCGTCGCCGACATCGTCGAGAGCTAGCGGTGGCACTAGGGTTTTATGCAAGAGTGGAAGAAAGGATAATGACTGTGGTGAGGCATGTATTTATAGGGATAGGGACGGCACAGTGTTATTACACAGGTGCCCCTGGCGATTCACATCTGAAGGACACGTGGCTATCGTGCAACACATCGGAGGTTGTTCCACGTTCCCACGCACGCCTCGATTGTCGGGTGGTCGTTCCCACTTCTCCGGGTTTCAGGTGAAAGGATTTAGCATTGAAAATGGATTAATGTTTGTCTCTGTGTCTTCTGCTAACAAGGACGCAGAGAAGACATTCGACAGTTTCAATAGAATGCATATGACTTGGACTCATAGAGGTTCAGATAGAGAGCATAGAGAGATTAGGGTCTGATCACATTCACTTAGTTCAAAAAATTCAACAAGGAAGACATAGCTATAAGTGAATGTTGTAGAGGGCAGAACAGAAATATGTATATATCAGAAGACAATCAAACTAGCATAGTGAAGATAATCATGAAGACAAGTTGAAATTGAAGACAATCCAAATGTGAAGACATATCAAATGTAACGCCATGAGTAAAACACTTCAAACAGAAGAATTTGGTGGTGGCGCTACCCACCATATAGGAAGTATTAGACCCAGACACGGTGCACAATTATCGTGGCGCTCTGAAGTGAAGTTCCACGTTAATGTATTCACACTCAGAATGTAAGTCTTCATTGATTGAAGATATACTTTACTTTGTGTGTTTCACATCTATGTCATCAACATGCTTAAGTGTTAGGATGTGTGCCTGATCACAGGACATTTGAGGATTCCAAGATATTTAGCTCACACCGTAACTTGCAAAACCTCTTCTCATCCAAGGGCTTGGTGAAGATATTTGCCAATTTCTCTTCACTGTTGATGTGTATGATATCATATCTTCCTTCATTACATGATTTCTGAGAAAGTGATGCCGAATTTCAATGTGCTTTGTCTTTGAGTGCTGAACTGGGTTGTTGGCAATCTTGATGGCGCTTTTGTTGTCGCAGTAGAGTGGCACTTGCATCAGATGAATGTCATAGTCTTTGAGTGTTTGCTTCATCCATAGAAGCTGGGCGCAGCAAGATCCAGCAGCAATGTATTCAGATTCAGCAGTGGAGAGAGATACACAGTTCTGCTTCTTTGAAGACCAACATACAAGTGATTGTCCCAGAAAATGACATGTGCCTGATGTAGACTTGCGATTCACCATGTCACTAGCATAATCAGCATCCGAGAATCCAACTAGATCAAACTCTGAACCCTTTGGATACCATAATCCTAGTGTTGGGGTGTGAGCCAGATATCTGAGAATTTGCTTCACAGCTAAGTGATGCGATTCCTTTGGTGCCGCTTGGAACCGAGCACACATGCAAACACTAAGCATGATATCTGGCCTAGATGCACATAAATAAAGCAAAGAACCAATCATGGAGCGGTATACCTTTTGATCGAACTCTTTACCATTGTCGTCGAGACCCAAATGATGTTTGGCTGGCATTGGCGTCGTGAAGCCTTTACAATCTTGCATCCCAAATTTCTTCAGGCAATCTTTGAGGTATTTCTCTTGAGATATAAAGATGTCATTGCGTTGCTGACGTATTTGAAGACCAAGGAAGAACTTCAGCTCACCCATCATGGACATCTGATATTGCTCTTGCATCATGTATCCAAACTCGTCAGTGTATTTCTGATTGGTGCAGCCGAAGATAATGTCATCCACATATATTTGGCACACAAACAGTTCACCATCATATGTCTTCGTGAAGAGAGTGGGGTCGAGGGAACCAGGTTTGAAGCCTTTGCTCTTCAGGAAGTCTTTGAGTGTGTCATACCAAGCCCGAGGGGCTTGTTTGAGGCCATACAGTGCCTTGTTGATCTTGTACACCATCTCAGGATGTTTCGGATCTTCAAAGCCAGGTGGTTGTGCAACATACACTTCTTCAATCTTGCCATTGAGAAAAGCGCTCTTCACATCCATTTGATGCAGAAGAATGTTATGATGATTTGCATAGGCCAGCAGTATGCGTATGGCTTCAAGCCTAGCCACAGGAGCAAATGTTTCATCGAAGTCAATCCCTTCAACTTGAGTGTATCCTTGAGCAGCGAGACGAGCTTTGTTTCTGACAACTTGACCATGCTCATCTTGTTTGTTGCGATATATCCATTTAGTGCCTATTATATTGTGCTTACGAGTATCAGGACGCTTAACCAGTTCCCATACATTATTTAGCTCAAACTGTTGAAGCTCTTCTTGCATAGCTTGAATCCATTCAGGTTCCATGAAGGCTTCATCAACTTTCTTGGGTTCATATATTGAGACGATTGCGAAGTGCCCACAGAAATTTGCTAGCTGTGTTGCCCTTGAACGAGTGAGTGGACCTGGTGCATTGATGCTATCAATTATTCTCTCAATCGGTACTTCATTTGCAACATGAGGATGTACAGGACGAAGATTTTGCTCTTGCTGATCATTGTTATTGTTAGAAGGATTGTCTTCAGGCTGAGCATTGTCTTCAGGTTGATCAGGTGCGGAGATGATAAGTTCCTCTTCAGGCTGAGCTTCAGATGGTATGATTTCTCCAGTTCCCATAAGTTTGATTGATTCACTGGATGGAACTTCATCTAGCACATTTGGCAGGTGCTCTCTTTGCAAGCCGTTAGTCTTATCGAACTGCACATCCACAGTTTCAACCACTTTATAGTGAAAGAGGTTGAAGACTCTGTAGGAGTGCGAATCCTTTCCATATCCAAGCATAAAACCTTCATGTGCTTTCGGTGCAAATTTTGAAGTGTGATGTGGATCCTTGATCCAGCACGTGGCACCAAATACTCTGAAGTAACTGACATTTGGCTTCTTGCCAGTAAGGAGCTCATAGGATGTCTTGTTGAGAAGCTTATAAAGATAAACACGGTTGATGATATGGCATGCAGTATCAATGGCTTCAGGCCAGAATTTTCTTGGAGTCTTGTATTCATCAAGCATCGTCCGGGCCATCTCAATAAGTGTTCTATTCTTGCGTTCGACGACGCCGTTCTGCTGTGGCGTGTATGGAGCTGAGAATTCATGAGTGATGCCCAAAGTATCAAGATATGTATCTAGCCCAGTGTTCTTGAATTCAGTGCCGTTGTCACTTCTGATGTGCTTTATCTTGACGCCATAGTTATTCATGGCTCGATTGGCGAAGCGTCTGAAGACATCCTGCACTTCAGTCTTGTAGAGGATTATATGCACCCAAGTATATCTTGAATAATCATCAACAATGACAAAGCCATAGAGACAAGCAGTAGTAGTAAGAGTTGAGTAATGAGTTGGACCGAAAAGGTCCATGTGGAGCAGTTCGAAGGGTTAAGTCGTTGTCATGATTGTCTTCAAGGGATGCTTGGCCCTCGTCATCTTTCCTGCTTCACAGGCACCACATAAGTGATCCTTCTTGAACTTGACGCCCTCGATGCCTATGACATGCTTCTCTCTTGCAAGAGTGTGCAGGTTCCTCATGCTAGCATGCCCTAGCCTTCGATGCCAGAGCCAACATTCTGAAGCTTTTTCTAAAAGACATACAACAAGTTGTGGTCCTGCTGAGAAATCTACCATGTACAAATCATCTTTCTGATACCCTTCAAAAACTAGAGACTTGTCAGATTCCATTAGAACAAGGCAACGATATTTTCCAAACATCACAATCATGTTTAAATTGCAAAGCATTGAGACAGACATTTTAAGTTGAAACCAAGGGATTCAACAAGCATGACTTTATCCATGTGTTGATCCCTTGAGATTGCAACTCTACCTAGACCCAATACATTGCCTTTACCAGTGTCAGCAAATGTGATGTGACTTTTGTCAGATGGATGTAAGGTTGAGTCCATAAGAAGACTTCGCTTGCCAGTCATGTGATTAGTACACCCACTATCAATAATCCATTCTGAAGCAGCTAGTGTCGTACCCTACAGTGCAGTTAGGGGGATAGGCTTCACGAAGAGAATTGTGAAGCAAAAACATTTGACGAGTAGGTGGATTATGAAAGCTTAGATCAAGGTTAGGACTGATAGGGCAAGTAGCAAGTGACTCAGGAACAAAATACATAATAAGACCATTTGGACATTTGATCTTGTGCCCTGCAAGATGTTTAAGGTCACCAGCAATAGCTTCAGACGATTTTGGTTTTCGGCTGGAGACCTTTCCTTGCAAAAAGAGAGTTAAGCTTTCTTAGCCACCCACATCTTCAAGGGTGGCTTCGAAGCAATGAGTCTAAGTGTAGCATCTGAGAACTTTGGCTTTGGAGCCCTAGCAAAAAGTCTTGCAGGTGGACAATAGTACTCATAAGCATAAGCAGAGTAGTTCTTGGTCTTATGAACATGGCGATTTGATGAAACGCGCTCATATTCATTGGCCTAAGTGAGGTTTCCCTGCAAAACATTTGCGTTAGTGTGACTCAGGTGAGTCCTCTGTCTGTATGAAGCTTTGGACCGTATGAAGCCTGTGGTTTGGGGTTTGTCTTCTTCATGTGTGGTGTCATGACGACATTCACAGGAAGATTCTCCAAACATCTCTTCGGCACCCAGACTTTCTTCATAGGCGGCCCATTCCTACAGTTAGTACAAATATACCTGGCAAACACTTCACCATTCTGATTCTTAAACAGTTTATAGTTTGCATCAAAGGATTCATCAATAACAATGGGATTAGCACAAGTGAAGCCAGATAGGGTGGATGGATCCGCTGAAGGTTCCTTTGCAGCAACCCATGTGGTTTTGGGGTACTGCTCAGGTTTCCAGTAAGAGCCATCAGCATTCATTTTCCTTTCGAACCCAACACCCTCTTTCCTAGGGTTTCGGTTCAGGGTCTGCCTTTTGAGAACATCACATAATGTATGATGCCCTTTGGGACTTTTGAACATCCCTGTTTCAAGCAATGTCTTCAACCTAGCATTCTCATCAGCAATAGCAGTGGCATCCTCAGCAGAGAGGTTAGTTACCACATCAGCAGTTGAAGATATTGCAACAGTAGCAGCAGTAGAACATTTAGCAACAGAAGTAGCGTTATCATGCTCAAGGCATTTAAGACATGGTGGTTCAAATCCTTCCGAAGCGGAACTGATCTGTTTGGCGCGAAGTGGCTCATTTTCCTTTTGAAGATCTTCATGAGCCACTCTCAATTTCTCAAGATCTTGCTTCCTTTGAAGATAATCATAGGAAAGATTTTCATGAGTTGTTGAGAGCGTTTCATGACGACTTTCAAGTTCCTCATACTTAACATGAAGATTTTTTATGTCTTCAATTAAGGACTGAGATTGAGTCATTTCAGCGTCTAATAGGTCAAACGCTTTTGTCTAATTGTTTTTGAATATGTTCCATAGCTTTCTGTTGTTCAATTGCAATTTTAGCAAGTGTTTTGTAGCTAGGTTTGGAACCACAATCAGAGTCATCTTCACTTGATGTTTTATAGTGAGTGGCGCGTGAGTTTACCTTGGCACCACGTGCCATGAAGCAGTAGGTGGGAGTGGAGTTGTCCTTGTCATTAGCATCGGCGTTGGTGACGGAGTCATTGTATTCAGTGTTGAAGATGGACTTGGCAACGTAGGATGTAGCCAGACTTGCCACGCCAGAATCGGACTCCTCCTCGGACTCCACCTCCGCCTCCTCAGAAGTGGAATCCTCCTCTGAATCCATTTCCTTGCCAACAAACGCACGAGCCGTGCCAGATGAGTTCTTCTTGTGTGATGAAGACTTTGAAGAAGACTTGGAAGAAGACTTTGAGTATTTCTTCTTCTTCTTGTCGTTAGAATCATACTCCTTGCTCTTCTTTTTCTTCTTATTCTCATTTTCCCACTATGGACACTCAGAGATGTAGTGGCCAGGTTTCTTGCACTTGTGGCATGTTCTCTTCTTGTAGTCATGAGCAGAAGCTTCATCATTCCTTGAGCTTGATCGTGAGGACTTTCTGAAGCCTTTCTTCTTGGTGAACTTTTGGAACTTCTTCACAAGCATAGCAAGCTCCTTTCTAATGTCTTCAGGATCATCAGAACTGCTATCAGATTCTTCTTCAGATGAGGAGACAGCTTTTGCCTTCAAGGCACGAGTTCGCCCATTGTTGGGACCGTAGATGTCTCTTTTCTCAGAAAGCTGAATCTCATGTGTGTTGAGCCTCTCAAGTATGTCAGACGGATCGAGTGTCTTAAAGTCAGGACGTTCTTGAATCATCACGGCTAGGGTGTCAAACGAGCTGTCAAGTGATTTCAGGAGTGTCTTGACGACTTCATGCTTGGTGATCTCAGTAGCGCCGAGGGCTTGAAGCTCATTGGTGATGTCAGTGAGTTGATCAAACGTGAGCTGGACATTCTCATTGTCATTTCTCTTGAAGCGGTTGAAGAGGTTGCGAAGGACACTGATTCTCTGCTCTCTCTGGGTTGAGACGCCTTCGTTGACCTTGGAGAGCCAGTCCCAGACTAGCTTAGATGTTTCCAAAGCACTCACACAGCCATACTGTCCTTTGGTCAGATGACCACAGATGATGTTCTTGGCAGTGGAGTCCAGTTGAACGAACTTCTTGACATCAGCAACGGTGAAACCTTCACCAGCCTTGGGAACGCCATTCTTGACGACATACCATAGGTCGACATCAATGGCTTCAAGATGCATGCGCATCTTATTCTTCTAGTAGAGATATTCAGTTCCATCGAAGACTGGGCATGCAGCGGAGACTTTGATTATCCCTACAATCGACATAGCTAAAACTGCAGGTGGTTAAACCGAATCACACAGAACAAGGGAGTACCTTGCTCTGATACCAATTGAAAGTGCTAGTGATTGACTAGAGGGGGGTGAATAGGCGATTTTTACGAAAGTCTTCAAAACATGGAAGTTTTGAAGACAAACGATAGAAATAAACCTATTGCCATGCAGCGGAAGGTAGACTACACTAAGCAAGCCATAGTCAAATATTCAATGAAGTGAAAGCACAATGACTAATAGCAGCTAGGCAGTTTAGATCAGATAGGAAGATGGTGTGAAGCCAATCAGAACAAGCAGTCACTTAGTGAAGACAAAAGATAATGCAATCATACAATGACTTCACCAGGACCAACCGTAAGTAAAGGAGAGGGAAGGATGAAACCAGTGACTCGTTGAAGACAATGATTTGTTGGACCAGTTCCAGTTGTTGTGACAACTGTACGTCTGGTTAGGGAGGCTGAGATTCAACTCGGAAGACCGCGTCTTCACCTTATTCCCCTTGAGCTAAGGACACCCAGTCCTCGCCCAATCACTCTGGTAAGTCTTCAAGGTAGACTCCCAAACCTTCACAGACTTCGTTCACCGGTGATCCACAATGACTCTTGGAGGCTTAGAACGCAGTGCCTAACCAGCTGGAGGATTCACAGTCCTCAAGTGTAATAAGTCTTCAGATCACACAGAGAGGAAAACTGCAGTGATGCCTAACACTCTTTGGCTCTGGGTGGTTAGGGCTTTATCCTCGCAAGGAATTCTCTCTCAAAGGCTTCGAGGTGGGTTGCTCTCAAACGACAAAAGCCGCACACTAACTTTGAGCAGCCAACCGTTTATGGTTGTAGGGGGTGGGCTATTTATAGCCACTAGGCAACCCGACCTGATTTGTCCGAAATGACCCTTGGTCACTAAGGAACTGACACGTGTTCTAACGGTCAGATTTCAAACACACACGGCAACTTTACTTGGGCTACAACCAAAGCTGACTTATCCAACTCTGGATAAGATTTGCTCTCATTGTCTTCACTCGAAGACATAGGATTTTGGTTAAGCGTCACTTCAGTCATTCTGACTGGTTCACTTGGACCCCACTTAACAGTATGGTGGTTCCTATGACTCAACAAAGAAAAACATAGAACGACAAAACTGCTAAGTCTTCGCGCTCCATAGTTTTCACGCGGTGTCCTCTCTTGTCATAGTCTTCAATGTGAATGTCTTCACATACGACCTTTGACTTCAATGTCTTCAAACATTTTTAGGGGTCATCTCTGGTAGGAAAACCGAATCAATGAGGGACTTCTACCTGTGTTATCCTGCAATTTTCACAAACACATTAGTCCCTCAACCAGGTTTGTCGTCAATACTCCAAAACCAACTAGGGGTGGCACTAGATGCACTTACAAGCTTTCTTAGCCACCCACATATTCAAAGGTGGCTTCGAAGCAATGAGTCGAAGTGCAGAATCTAAGAACTTTGGCTTTGGAGCCCTAGGAAATAGTCTTGCAGGTGGACAATAGTACTCATAAGAATAAGCAGAGTAGTTCTGGGTCTTATGTACATGGCGGTTTGATGAAACACGCTCATATTCATAGGCCTGAGTATGGTTTCCCTGCAAAACCTTTGCGTTAGTGCGACTCAGGTGAGTCCTCTGTCTGTATGAAGCCTTTGGACCATATGAAGCATGTGGTCTGGGTTTGTCTTCTTCACTTGTGGTGTCATGACGACATTCACAGGAAGATTCTCCAGACACTTTTTCGGCACCCAGACTTTCTTCATAGGTGGCCCATTCCTGCAGTTAGTACCAATATACCTGGCAAACACTTCATCATTCTGATTCTTAATCAGTTTATAGTTTGCATCAAAGGATTCATCAATGATGATGGGATTAGCACAAGTGAAGCCAGATAGGGTGGATGGATCCACCGAAGGTTCCTTTGCAGCAACCCATGTGGTTTTGGGGTACTGCTCAGGTTTCCAGTAAGAGCCATCAGCATTCATTTTCCTTTCGAACCGAACACCCTCTTTCCTAGGGTTTCGGTTCAGGATCTGCCTTTTGAGGACATCACATAGTGTCTGATGCCCTTTGAGACTTTTGTACATCCATGTTTCAAGCAATGTCTTCAACCTATCATTTTCATCAGCAATAGCAGTGGCATCCTCAGCAGAGGGGTTAGTTACCACATCAATAGTTGAAGATATAGCAGCAGTAGCAGCAGTAGAACATCCAGCAGCAAAAGTAGCGTTGTCACGCTCAATGCATTTAAGACATGGTGGTTCAAATCCTTCCTGAGCGGGACTGATCTGTTTGGCGCGAAGTGACTCGTTTTCCTTTTGAAGATCTTCATGAGCCGCTCTCAATTTCTCAAGATCTTGCTTCCTTTGAAGATAATCATAGGAAAGCTTTTCATGAGTTGTTGAGAGATTTTCATGAGTTGTTGAGAGCTTTTCATGACTACTTTCAAGTTCCTCATACTTAACATGAAGATTTTTGTGTCTTCAATTAAGGACTGATATTGAGTCATTTCAGCGTCCAACAGGTCATCACTTTTGTCTAACAGTTTTTGAATATGTTCCATAGCTTTATGTTGTTCAGTTGCAATTTTAGCAAGTGTTTTGTAGCTGGGTTTGGAATCACAATCAGAGTCATCTTCACTGGATGTTTGATAGTGAGTATTGCATGAGTTTACTTGTGTAACATCCCAAATTTTCAATTTGGAATGTTATACATTAGATCATCATTGCATATCATATTTTATTCGCATTTCGTCTCGCGATCCTTGAAATCCTAAGCAACTCAAGGACACTCGGAGAGAGTTGGGGATATCCCGGTTTTCAAATTTGATCTTTATCAAATCTTGAAAACGAGAATTTTGGTTTTAGTTATTTTCTCTCCAAAAATATTTCATATTAAAATACAAGAGAGGAGATAAGATGACTTCTCCAAAATAAATGAAATATTGGAGGAAAAATATTAAAATCAAATATTTATTCCATTTGGATTTTATTGCAATTTTGTTTGCATTAGAAAAATTGCACGTTTTCCAAAATTGCATTTAGGACCAAGAAAATGTTCATCTCATCCTAAATATTTTATTTAGACCGTGAAAATTTATTTTGGCATTTTTAGATTTTTATTTATTTTTCTTAGGATTTATTTCGGTCGGCGAAATTATTAAAAAAAAGGGTTCCCGCGCCGACTGGGCCTAAGGCCCAGCCGCGCCAGGCCGCCGCCGCCTTCCCCGCGTCGCCGCTGCCGACTTGGACTAGGAGTCCGAGCCGGACTCCTCTCCGCTGCCGCGTCTTGCCCCCTCCTCCAAGCTTCCCCGCCCCGCCCTTATATACGCCGCCACCCCGCCCCCAACACCCCACCACACCACCGCCGCCCGCGCCGCGCCAAGCCGCCGCCACCGCAGCCAAGCTCCGCCGCC